>NC_050074.1:84512577-84815607 GCF_009764565.3 Dermochelys coriacea | reverse complement strand
AAGTGCCTGGATTACCTGGTTCTACTCAGAGCAAGATGCAGGAAGCCAGGCCTGTCACTGGTGGGGTGCACTTAGGGGGACTAAAAGGAGTCTAAGGCATAGTCCTCCCTCTGTCGGTGGCAGGACTAATATACCTAACAAAGTTCTTATCTCACGTCTCTACCCGGGCAGTCTATCCACCCATGGCCAGAGCTGAGGTTCTCCATGAATTCCCTTCCCCCTGATTTTTTGAGCTAAGAGCATGGGGCTTGTTAGCTCAGTAAACATTTTTCAGTAAATGACATGAATAAATCCATTTCCTCTCCTCCATCTAGTTCGTTATTTAAGGGGAGCAGATGATTAAATCTAGTACAGCTGTTTTTAATTTTCTGTCAGGCAGAAAGAATGCAGCCAAGCAGGATCTGTCAAACCTCAGTATTTGTATTTATCAGCATCTTGTGGAAAACAGAGAAGCCAGCTGCATGGAAACATCTGTCTTCTCCTGCTTCACTTTCCCTATTTTTGGATAATTTTAGTACTTCTAATTATGGAGGATGGAGCTGGTATAGGGAGCTGTTGCTTTTTCATTCAATCACCTGCGTGTATTCACCTAACAGAGCACCTGGGCACCACCAGGGAAATGGGGGATGTAGTCAGACCCTCTTCAGAACAATATTGGTCACTCAGATATTTCTGACGTGAGCGACCCCTTTTTCTGCACCCCTCCTTGCTTCCTGTCAGCCTACACTGCCTACAAAGACAGGCTCAAGAGAGAGGGCCAAATTCTCTGATGGTGTAACTCCACTGAAGTCACCTAATTACACTAGCAGAGAACTTGGCCTGTTGGTTGCTCACAGAAGAGAGGAAAAGGGGTGGGCCTCTGGAGCAGAGAGAAAGATAAAGTGCTTCCTTGCCTTCAGGTGGTACTATGCTCAACTGCGTGAAAACGGGAGCTGTTAGTTCTCTGGGAGCTTTCTGAATTTAAGAGACAGTCTTGGGTCAAAAAGACAAAGATCTCATTGCTTTGTATTTATTAACTAATTTCTCCCTCTGTGCCTGCTAGCGTGCCTAGCCTTTTGCTTTTGATATCAGAAGACCAATGAACTGTCTTCCTTGGTAGCAGTGTTGGGAAACAGTTTGTAATTGACTGGATCAAGCTGCCCACTCCTTCCACAATTTCCTAGAAGGTCCAGTGTGATGAGAAAGATTCTGGAACCTTGTAGGATACCCTCTAGTGTTTAAAGGAGATCCAGATAAGAGGGCCTTGAAGTTGTATGATGATGCAGTATTGAATCATCCTGTGGAGATGGGATACACTATGGCAAAGAGAAGGGGAGCACGGATGTTTCTGAAAGGAATTTCTGCCCCCAAGCAGGCTCCTAGCTAGCCAAGCAAAAGGAAGCGTGTATGTGCAATGGGGCTGTGTATGTTAGGAAGAGGAGTGGGGGTGCTTCCCCACCCCCTTCTCTATAAATGCTGTCATTTAGACTTGAGTGAAGTTGAAAATCTGGATTGATTATAAAAATGGTGGGTTCATGGCTGTTCCCTGGGGAAAATGTATAATAACCAGTGTCATTTCCAGCATTTGAGATAATTTTGGAGATGGTTCAGAAGCAGGAAAATAAAAGCAATCGTATTTACTGTGCTAGAGGGAAGTTATGTTCTACTGAAATATCAACATATGTACATCAAAACCAGAGCAGGCTCCCTGTTGTACAGCAACCCCACCAGGAGCAACCCCCTGCAACAAGCCATAGCATGACGGGCACAACATGTGAGCCCTGCCTCAGTTTCCCCTCTCCTGTAACCCCATAACTGCACTTCAGGTCTTCTCTCTCAGTACCCCTCCCTGAGGCTCACTTATTATAAAACTTGCACAAAATAGTCCATAACAAAAGTCCCAGAATAAAATCCATTCATCACACCCCATGTAAATAGTCATTAAGATCACCCAATGTCTCATCCCATGGCACCCCACATCGCAGACCTTTTGGCTACGCCTGGACTCTGTCAGTCCCCTCCTGTCCCTGGACAACCACCTCAGCTCTTCCAACTGGAGTTCAACCTGCACATCCCACCAGGAACCTCTACCACCTCTCTGCTGGGAGCGTGTTTGCTGGGAAGCATCCCTCACTCCCCTGGCCCTTTCACAGTTTCTCTGGATCCTGCTCTCTGGCCCTGGAGAAGTCAGCAGGTAAGCTCTGCCACTGCTCCCCTGCTTTCAGCTCTCTCCAGGCCCTGGCACCAGTTCTCTGGCTTAAAGCCAGCAGGAAACCCCTCTGCTGCTTTCTGACTTTCAGTTCTCCAGCCTTGTCTCTCTGGCTTGGGGACACCAACCAGCAAACCCCTCTTGAAGCTCTCCTACCTCCAGCCTTCTCCCAGGAACTACAAACAACCTCCTGCCTCTGGTGGCTCTCACCTTCTGCCCTTCTCCTTGACAGATCCAGACCTAAACTCACCTAGTCTCCCCTTCTGTAGGGCCCCAGGTACCTTCTTATAAGCCCAATTCATTGACCAAATTGCAGTGTACTGAGAAGGCATGGGTCCTCTGGTCCTGCTCCCTCTTCAACAGCCAGTGTCCTCGTGATATTACCCCACCTCTATACAAAGCAATATTGGGGCTGCTGTCTTCATTTATCTAAACCAGGTTCTCTCAAGCTCCCTTCTTCCTACCCACCCACGTCTCCCAACATCAATATCTCACTTTAATAGGTATTTTATTGCAGTAATTTGACACTAGATAAGAAGGATGTTTTTACTTGTGCTTTCAAAGTTTTCTTTTTCCATCCTCTTTCCTCTGTCTGCCTCTCGCTTTTCCCTCCTTCCGTTCTCTTCTGTTTTCTGTCATCCTCATTCATTTCCATCTGACTCAGCATTCTCCCCTTTACCTCCCCAGAGAGTAGCAGGCAATAAATGTGGAGATGTTTAATGTGTAACTTTTAAGCAGGATCAGAGTTGGATTCATTGGAAGTACTTTGTTTTAAATTATTTCCATACTGAACCACTCTTTTTAAAGCCCAGTATAAGGAGGAACTAATTACAAGTTTGGGTTTCATACTAATGAGTCTGATAAACAGAAAAATAATTTGCATGCAAAATAATTCAAGAAGTTATAAATAGGAAGGTTTGGGATGATACAATCAGGTTACATTGCCCACTGTTACTCATTCTGTAGATCTGTAATACTCAGACTTGGGCTCAGGAGCTGCAAGTGGCTCTTTAATATGTCTCCTCGCTCATTGCACCACGTGATATTAAAACACCATGTGATTTAATTATTAACCAATCAGAGTGAATACTTCGTCAGAATAACCAAGGGGAAAAAAATAAATAGTAAATGAAACAATGAATTCACATTACTGCAACTCTTTTGGGTAATGTTGATCACTAATTTGGCTCTTGAACCACTGAGGTCTGAGTATCACTGTCCTAGATGCTTTCTCTGATGTACTATTGGGATTGTGTTCCTGCCTGGGCTTATGAAAAGCACATTCTACCTTTTGCTTTACATATAATCCTGTGCCCTGCAGAGCAGTCTGTCTGCAAACAGTCAATTGCGGGATCAGGGCCCTGCATAATCTATACTGCATGCCACTGTGAGCAAACAACCAATTCTGTGTTTGCCACTTGAATAGCCTTAATAAAATGTCCAGAAGACTGTAATTAATTCCATCTCTGTTATTACAGCCATAACTGGCCCCTAAAATTAATCTGCCTTTTGGGAATAGCCTTCAGACAGAAGGAAACAAATCTTACAATAGGTCTAAGAGGAGAAGCACCAGCCTGTTCCATTCAGAGCAATGATGAAAACTGTCATGACTTTGGAAAAGTGAGGTGCTATCCCTATCTAGATAGCTCCCAATGACTTGTCAGCCTGGGGATTGTAATGCTTCCATGCCATTTACCCAACTGAACCTCTTAGGAATTGGTAGCTGATATTGGAGTCTCCAAATGGATCATGCTGCTTATAACATTTTGACATCATTTGCTTCTTATAACTTTTCCTTACATGCATGTAACCTACAGGTGGTTTATATTTATATTTATTTATTATATATTTATAACCTTTGCACATCTTTATTGAACAACGTGTTGTATTTTGTGGAGGCTCACTAGTTACAGGTGGGCAGTCTGGACTTCTGGTTTTGGTGGGACAGTATTGGTTTTTGGATGGGATTGTCCTGGAAGGCATGAAGAGCATCCCAAAATATCATTGACACTGATACTAATCTCAACATGTTGTTGCCATTGATGGTTATGCCACAACACTGTGATGCAACACACACGTCATGATGCCACTTTGTCTTGGAAGAGAGCCTTTACTTTATTCACTCTGTACTCTTTTAAAAGATGATTTTTTCTGCTCACTCAGGGTAAGCACTACCTTCACTGAGTAACTGTATAATGTTATAGATGTTGCCCAGTCCAACATCCTTTCCCTTTCATACTACCTTGTTACTCTTCCGTGTATTATTTGTATTGGCAGACATCTCATGTACTTCATGTACAAGGCTGCTCTTGAGATAATTAATAAGGCTGCACAGAGGCATGCAGGAACCCTTTCTAGTTACGCAAGCTGGGCTGTGCAAAATCCCTTTCTCCCAGGGATGTGGTGAGCTAGCATTCTTAGGGCTAACTGACAATTTCTTCCACACTTCCTTCTTTGTGCCCTGGAAAGGCAGAGATGCTAAACCACAGTGTCTATAAAAAGATTCTCATCAGAACAAATAATAAAATAGGTCCACTTTTGAAAAGGAATTGCCTTTAATTTTCTAAGTGAACAAAAATGGTGGGGTTAGGTTGAGAAGTGTATCCATGTTAGGTTGAGATGTGTATCCAACAGTATCTCCCCTGACCTAGTTCCAGGTGCCTGGCAAATGCTGGACTGGAACTGGCTGTAGCATGGAGGAACTACCAAAGCTGCCAGTCTGAAATAGTTGGAACTTGTCAAGTCACTGAGAGCTTTGTCAGCTGGCAATGCCAACCTGTCAGTCAGGAGGCAAATATTTAGTGGAAAGAACTGGTGTGAGATGCTCCACTCCACTCGTCCTCACAGACACAGCCTACAGTAGGCAGGAAAATCTCACTTCAGTCAGAAACTTGTGGAGAGTTCTGGGTAGCTGTGTCAGATGACAAGGAGCCTTCTGGACTGCAGATAATAGCCACAGGATGCATCCTTTTCCCTGGCAAGTTGAGAGATTCACACCGGGGAGCCTTATTCATTAACAATGTTCAACCATTCTGCAGTGAGTGACATCCATGAAAAGGTTAATTTGGAAAAGATAGCTTTCAGAAGCTGTTGGAAATGGTGGTGTGCCTCCAGGATCAGCCATTCAGACTTTGAAGCTTGTTTCATTAGCTGAATGTGTGATCACTTATTAGACTGCTGCCTAGTTTTAGGATGGGATTCTGGAGAAGCACGGAGAACTTTCTCTTCTCTGTATGTAGTTCAACTAAACTCTTTTTCATCTCTACTGTTACATTTCTAACTCCTCTGGATTCCTAATGGCTGTGATTGCTTCAAATGCAGCACATTTCATGAACTTCTGAAATGATTTTTCAGACTTTCACTGTGTCTTGAGGATCATTAAAGATATTGCTATTTAAAAGTAAGGTTTGCTATCCTCGCCATCTTGTGGCTTCTAATCCAGTTATCCTGCAAAGAAATACAAATGCTGAATTTTTTATGTTGCATTAATTAATATTCTCTTGTACCAAAATGCTTTGATGTCATTAACATGGGAGTTTGGCTGCACAGCTGGATTAAGGAAGAGAAGGGAGTGGAGAGGGGAAAAATTCTTTAAAATCCAAACCAAAATACCTGTGAGAACTAAGGAACCAGAAAATTACACAAACTAAATTATTTTGCTTAACTGCACTCTCTCTTTCCCTTCTCCATATTTTCCACTGAGATGGAATTGTAACAGTCTTCTAAATGATGCCCTGGCCTAATGACACCTATTTAGAGATTCCTCAAGCTGTCAGTCTGTCTCTCCATTGTACATGATGGAGTCTGCATCTCGGCTGCTTTTCAGTTTCTCTCCTGCTAACTCTTCTATCAATCTGAGAAAATAATGGGCCAGATTGTGGTATTTTTACTAATGTGAGTAGTTCTTTTAACTTCAATAAGACCACTTAACTGAGTCAGTGCTCACCGGGAGACAAAGGGCTGCATAACCTGGCCCATAAGATTCCTGAGTGGACCTGAGAGGTTATAACCATGGCATTGTAGCAATATTATATGAGCAGTAAAATTAGTTTTTATCATTGAAATGTATAACTCAACTGTTCTGTCAGCCTCATCCTACAGCAAAAACATTTCTGTACTTGGGCTGAGTAACAGCTGTCAGTTGGTCTCCTGGCAATGGCATATTGCTGCGACCACAGACAGTACAAGACCACTGTGTATTTCTATATGTGTAGTGCCACAGCAGCTAATGAGATCACAATAGCCAGATGAAAAACAAACACAATCTTACACTTAAAGACAAGTTTAAAGACAAGTTTAGCCTGTGCTTCATGCCACTTTAATTGTCTCACGTGGGGATGAGGTAGTCTAACCATCAATATTTATCACAAATATTCAGCTTAGCCTGCTGCCTGAAGGTCTAGCCTTGCCACTTCATAATTATCTACAAAACCTGGACTGGGAAGAGAGCAAAGGAGTTGGCCCACTGAATTATTCTCAGGCAGTAGTGAAGATATTACAAAAAGTATCTAATTTCAGTGTGGATCAAATACTCCTCAGCAAATATGTGATTTAATGAATCTTGTTAGTTTTCATCAAATTTATTCCATGAAAATTGTTTTTTGCACCATTTGACTAACTTGTGAAGCTGACCAAATGCTACTCAACCAGCATGTTACTTGAGGAGAAGTGGCAACATCCATTAATAACTTATGATATAGATATTAACATATACACATACACACTTTTTATTTTGCTTTGTTTAAATGCAGAATAGGATACTTCTTCATGGATGGGTCTGTGATGTACAGTTATTTGTATAGTGCCATCAGCGAGCAAGGTGCTATACAGACAAGGGCTCTGCTTCAAAAGAACATACCCACTGAAACTCTAATTCAAATCTACTCTGTCTTTCAAACAATATTAATAGAATTAAAAAAAAAAGAGCTGTCTGCTTGTTAGGGTTGGCAGGTATTCAGGGACAAAGCCTTATCTTCAACTTTTCCAAATACACATTTAGGGAAAATTTGACACTGAAAAAAGTGCAATAGGGAGGAGGGCAAAGGAGGGATTGATGTGGAGAAAACAAGGAATTAAATGTGTCAGCTAGCTCTGCATTCCCCAGTAAAGTACATTACAATCCACTCATGTCTAATGCACTTTGACACACATGGGATTGTACATGAGCTTGGCAGTGTTGATCAGAAGGGACATTTAACTTTTAAAAACATTGAATGAGGGAGTTTCCTAAGTGTGAAGTGGTGGAAGTTACAGATAGAAAAGGGTAGACTGCCAATTCTTTCTTTAATAGCTGGACAAAAGAAGGTGCTAGCTTCTTGAGTTCTAAGTAACTGCCCTATGAGACCTAGTGGGCAATGAGGTCTGGGGTATGCAGATCCCTGAAGGTTTTATATGAAAATGATTAATAAAACATTGTGCCTAGCTCATCCGGAATGTAGCTTCATGGATTTCAGTGGAATTATCCCAGGGATGAATTTGGCCCACTATGTTGAGGCATTGGGATTCAATTCGGGGAGGACAGGAAAGGGGTGATGTGACCAAAGGAGGAGCCAGGAGTTTGGCCGATGTGTTTTGGATACACAAAAGGGAACATGGACCATTTTCAGGAAGCGGGGTAGAATCATGAGTGTGGCAGTGATGAAGCCTCTTCCTCATGCTGGTGAGGATAGCATCTTAATCCCAGCAATTTTTCCTAGGTGATGAGAAGCCAAAGGACTGGTGGCTGAATATGTTGATATATGCTCAGGATCCAGACTTGCACCAGGATCCTTGCACACTAACGGGCAGAATAAAAGGGCATTTCCATGGGAAATGCTGGGCCTGATTCTGCCCTCTTTATTAGGACAACACTCCAAATGAAGTCAACAGGAGTTTTTCCTGTGAACTGTGGTGTCAGCCCTCTATGATTTAACACGTGTCCTACTCCAACATGTGTGCAACATGGTAGGTCTGAGCAGTACAGAGCCAGATCATTAGAACAGTGATGACATGGTAAATACATGGTGGCTCTGTAGGCTCTTGTGGTAATGTAGGTTAAGTTTAGCATTACCTGGTGTTAACAGAGGAACTAGTTTCATGACAGCATAAAACAGCTGACCCATGAAACTCTGTTTATTTCCTCCATATGTGCCTGCTCACCTCTGGATATCAGATTACTTCAGTACTGAAAAATCTCTATGAAGCGAGGGGAATTCAGAGAATCACTAGGCTATCGTATTAGCCCACATCATTTGCCACACACACGAGGTGAAAAAACAGGTGTAAAATATTGCAGATGTGCTCTATGTTTAATCAACTACATTGTAAAAGCAATGTAGAGCCTAATCCAAAATGTACTCAGGTGAGTGGAAAGACTCCCTTTAAATTCCAGTGGGCTTTGATCAGGTTCATGCAACTATATAAACATTGCAAAATTGGCCAGTTTTATAAAACCATATTATGACACAATGTTTTTTAGACTAGAAAAAGTTCAAGCATATTCTGTTATGTATAGAATTTCAGATATTCTAAAATTAGGACAATTTTGTGAGAGTTAAGCACCAGATTTTCAAGATCTCAGCTAAGAACTAGCCTGGATTTTCTAAGGAGTTTAGCATGTTGAATTGAATGAGGCTTCTCATGTGCGGAAAGGGAAGCATGTGCTTAAATGGTTGCAAAATCAGTTATAAGGCTCTCCTTTTTTATCTGTCCATGGTTTTTATCGTCCGTGTTTTTCTGCAATGAGAGATTTTGTATATCATTCTAATTCTATTTTTTAAAATTAAAGTTAAAATTAATGAATTTTTAACTTAATAAGAACATAAGAACAGCCATACTGGGTCAGACCAAAGGTTCATCTAGCCCAGTATCCTGTCTTTGGACAGTGGCCAATGCCAGTTGCCCCAGAGGGAATGAACAGAACAGGTAATCATCAAGTGATCCATCCCCTGTCACCTATTCCCAGCTAATAGCCATTCATGGACCTATCCTCCATTAATTTATCTAGTTCTTTTTTGAACCCTGTTATAGTCTTGGCCTTCACAACATCCTCTGGCAAGGAGTTCCATAGGTTGACTGTGCATTATGTGAAAAAATACATCCTTTTGTTTGTTTTAAACCTGCTGCCTATTAATTTCATTTGGTGACCCCTAGTTCTTGTGTTATGAGAAGTAGTAAATAACATTTCCTTATTTACGTTCTCCACACCAGTCATGATTTTATAGACCTCTATCATATTCCCCCCTTAGTTGTCTCTTTTCCGAGCTGAAAAGTACCAGCTTTATTAATCTCTCCACATGTGGCGGCTCTTCCATACCCCTAATCATTTTTGTTACCCTTTTCTGAACCTTTTCCAATTCCAATATACATCTCTTTTTGAAATGGGGCGACCACATCTGCACGCAGTAGTCAAGATTTATATAGAGGCAATATGATATTTTCTGTCTTATTATCTATTCCTTTCTTAATGATTCCCAACATTCTGTTCGCTTTTTTGACTGTCTCTGTACATTGAGTGGATGTGTTCAGAGAACTATCCACAATGACTCCAAGATCTTTCTTGAGTGGTAACAGCTAATTTAGACCATCATTTTGTATGTATAGTTGGGATTATGTTTTCCAATGTGCATTATTTTGCATTTATCAACATTGAATTTCATCTGCCATTTTGTTGCCAAGTCACCCAGGTTTGTGAGATCCTTTTGTAGCTCTTCACAGTCTGCTTGGGACTTAACTATCTTGAGTAGTTTTGTATCATCTGCAAATTTTGCCACCTCATTGTTTACCTCTTTTTCCAGATCATTTATGAATATGTTGAATAGGACTGGTCCCCATACAGACCCCTGGTAAACACCACTATTTATTTCACTTCATTCTGAAAACTGACCATTTATTCCTACTTTTTGTTTCCTATCTTTTAACTTGTTACCAGTCTATGAGAGGACCTTCTCTCTTATCCTATGACAGCTTACTTCGCTTAAGAGCCTTTGGTGAGGGACCTTGTCAAAGACTTTCTGAAAATCTAAGTACACTGTATCCACTGGAATACACAGCCAAAATCAATTTCTATCTTTCTGATCCTATAAATGGAATTAGTATAGTGTACAGCCTAATTAATAAGTACTGATTTTTCTCTTTGGAGTGTCTTTAGGTGTATGTATTATATAGCGGGTGTCTACTAAACTCCCATTATCATTAAGGGTGTGTCAGAACTTGCTCATAAAGGTCTGAACAAAAATTTAAGCATAAGTTTTTTCCATGCTTTTTGCACAAGGTTGTTTTGTGTGTGGAAAGTTTGAACACAGGGAACTACAGAAACAGACAAGGAAGTTAAAGGGAAGGGAGAAACCTGTGCTGACCTTTACACAGGTGTGGAGTCTGTGGGACACTATACAAATGTAAGGAACCTAGTGGATGGTGCCCCTTTGCAAGATAAGTGCCTGTTGGATTCAGGGACAGATTAAAGTAACAATAACAAATGGGAAGAGGCTAAAGCAGTGCTGTGAATTAAGTTTGAAAATACAAGATTTTTTTTTTTAAATTTTGGGACTAAAGCAGATAACCTGGGAGGAGAGGCGAGCTGTGGGAAAGTAGTGAGGGTGAGGGAAAGATTTGAAGGCAGGGTGAGGATGGCTTGTGGCCAAGGAGAGGGAGGTCTCACAGGTAGATAGGATGGCATGAAGACACAAGTGGGAGGAGACATGTCAGAATGGGTGGGTCATGAGGTGGAAAGCAAGGATGCCCCAGGGCTCAGCTGTAGGCCTGGACAATTGTGCAGCATCTTGAAAATAATGCTATTTATGGTGATGTCCCTCAGTGTGGGAAAGAATCAGGATCTGATTGTAACAAACAAGAAGATTCTTTATGGAGGCCACTGGACACAGACAAGGCCCTATAGTTCTCTTTGGCTTTCTAAGATTCCAGACTAAATAAATATAGCCTGTAGTACCATCACACAGAGTCTCCATAAATCCCAGCCTAGTCTAAGCACTCATGGGAAGGACTATTAAGGACAAAGAGTTCAGACTTGATGCAGAAAGGCCAATGAAGGTACAAACGAAAGGAGACAAAATGGCCATAAGAGTGGGTGGAAAAATAATCACTTTAACTGCAGCACATAGGAAGTATTGAAGAGGACTACGTTGGGGAGAGATGTATTTTCTTCATTTAGATGTAATCATGATATAAAATCATACCTAAGCATTGCTGTGCATGATCCTTCAAATGATTGTAGCTTAAATATGGGACAGAAAGAATTATAGGGACTTGATATGGGGTGCAGTACACTAGGCACCAAAAAAAGGATATCCCTTAAAGGGACTGTCCTGGGGTGATGACTCATTGGTGCAGCGCCTCCTGTCGGTCATCCTGAGAATTAGCTCCTCCAGCCAGGAGTGCCCTCTGCAGGCTGGTGTCTCACCTGCCACCAGCCCCCCTGTGTTCCTCCCAGACCCCAATGCCATTTCCCCAGGGGTTCTGCCTATCACAGTACCCCCTTGCTCTGGGTCTCACCTCCCAGGGAAACCCCAACCCTCTACCCCCAACTTTGCCTCAGTGGCCACTGCCATTCATTATCTAGCCCCCGCTCCCTGGGGCAGACTGCAGTCTATGAACCACTCATCATTGGCAAGGAGGGTTGGACCAGCAACCTCTGCCTGTCTCTGGGCTGCCTCTCTGCAGTCCCATTACCTTTTTATAGGCCTTTCACTAGGCCTGCAGCTTTGCTAGGCTGGAGCTCCCCAGCTCCCTCTGCCCTTCCCCAGCACAGCTCCATTTCAGGTACCCTGCTATACCTTTTGTGTGTCCTTAACTAGGCCTGCAGGTTTGCTTGGCTGGAGCTCCCCAGCTCCCTCTGCCCTTCCCTAGCACCGTTCCACCCTAGGTACCCTTCTAGAAAGCTAGAGAGAATGTCTGTCTTTACTTCTGGCCCACAGCGCTCTTATAAGGGCCAGCTGAACCCTGATTAAGCTGGCCACAGCTGTGGCTGCTTTCCCAGTCAGCCTTCTTTTCCTCTCTGCAGCCCTCTCTGGGGCTGCTTTATCCCCTTCTGGCTTGAGTGGGGTTACCACCCTGCTACAGGGACAGACACACTCAGAACTGTGGACTTTATGAACTTTCATTGACTTTTTCCATGTTTTGCTTGTTAATGATAGAGGTTTGGGGCTTTATTGTTGGAGATGCTAATCTTTGCTGTGTTTTTAAATATACTTTAAAAGATGTATTTGTATACTGGGAGACAGTGTGGCCTAGTGAGTAGGGTACTGGACTGGGACTCGGGAGCCCTGGCATCTATTCTTGGCTTTCTGAGTGGCCTGGGAAAATCACTTAACCTCTTCGTGACTCATTTTCCCAGTCTGTAAAAAAAAGAAAAAGAAAAAAAAAAGATACTTTTTTGTAAAGCACTCTGAGATTTACTGATGAGAAACATAAGATCTAGTGTTATTAAAAATAATGATTATTCTTAGATCTATGTGTCATGTGAGGCAATACATAATGGGACACATTTTCAAAACATCTTAGAGCATTGACTGCTGGGTAATTTTTAAAATCTGTCTGGAAGTGCGATGGTGGGAGTTGAGCACTTTGTAATCTGGTCCCTGTTTTAGTGCCTAAATGGAAGTTGAGCTCTTTTGAAAATCTGGCCCCATTTGTAGGTGCTGAGCACCTAAAAATCTGATCCTATATGAAATGTATAGGTTTTTATTTTATATATGGGTCCTTCTGCTTTTAGAAAGGCAGGCACATTCAGTCTCAAGTCTCCAGAGTGCGTTGCTGCTCCGAGAGCTTGCAGAATGGAAAGGAAATCAAAAGCTGTTTCAATTATTTAAAAGAAAATATTTATGATTATAACTGACCTCATCAATCTTTCTCTGCTCTGGCAACCTTAGCAAAGCTGGAGAAGTAAAGCTGGTATCTTGCAAGAGTGAAAGGTACTGTAATTCAAGGGAACCTGAAAGGAGCCCAACCTGAAAAGAATCATTTACCCTTGCTATGGCTCAGAGGAAGTGGATGGGTAATTCACTTCGCTTTTTTGTCCCTGGAGAGCTGCAGCCGAGCTAAAATAGAACCCTCACAACACAGAGCTGTCTCTACTGGCTAGTGCAGGGGAATGTGAATCAGGATTCATAGGTTCTGCTCCTGTTTCCACCAATAATTCAAAGAGTGCCTAATTCAAAACCCTCAAGTTAATGAGCATCTTTCCACTGAATTCAGTTGGCACTAGATCAGGTTCAGAGCCCCTCCGTGCCTCAATTTACCCATTTGTAAAGTGGGTAATATACAATTTCTATTCCTCACAGGCAATTGAGAGGCTCAGTTAATTAGTGTATGTAAAGTGCTTTGAGACCCTCAGTTGAAACTCAGGACAATCTTTCAGCTAGTGTGAGGTTTTCCTCCTGGTTTGAAATCCCTCCACGCCCTCTAGACAGACCCCACCTTGTCCCAGTTCTAAACAGGAGCGATTGCTTTAATTACACTTCACGCAAAGCAGACTCCAGGCTGGACCAATGCTTAATGCACCAAGCCACCTGTTTCCAGTGTCTACACATCAATCTCTTCAGAAAAGAACCCTTAATTCTTTCATATGAATATTTTAGGTATTGCCTATTATAAATTAGAAAAATAGAAGAGACATCAAGCCCCAGGTTACAACAGTGATCCATGTACATATGAGTCTGCTACTAAATGATTTAGCAGACTCTTGCCCACTCACTCCTTCTTCTCTGTGTAATGTGAGGGCCCTAGTACTAGTCAACTCTTCCTTGTTTTGTTAATTACTATGTGAATGTTTGTGCCTTAAGTTCTAATTCTTATCTCTAGATGGCAGCAAGTGTTAAAGATGTTAGAAAGAGGACAGAAACCCTGGCAGAGAGCATAAAGGTTACGCACACACTCACACAGTAGTATAAAGCTGGCAGTCTAAAAGGCTGATGGAGCTGCAAAATGTTTGGAGAGCTATGTTTATAGCATGAATCACATCTTAATAGCAAGATCATCTTATAGACACTTCCACTTCCATTCACAACCATTCAGATCTCTTCACATAACATCCCTGTGTCAACTTCAGCAACTGCTTGTGGAAAAAGTATATTAAGAAAGCATTGATTGTATTCTTAGTCATCTTAATCCACTTTAGCTGTTGGAAACTAGGAAAGTCAACACCATGTGACACACCCCTCTTTCCATGGGCCCCCAACAAATGCTCCGTGGAGCACAGTTTCAGAACTTCTGTAGTATAACAACAAGGATTGGGAGTTGGATTTATTCAGTGCTATGAAATTCTACTCAGAAATATCTTTCACAATTAATAACATGCTTTAAAGTTACACCAATGCACGGGGAGGGGTGTGGGTAACCAGAGTGAAGGTGCTCTGTGACTTGCGCCTTTGACATTGTTTCTGAAGATTCCCATAGAAGCACAGGCACAAGGTGAGATTTTTACAGCAGTTCAGGGGATTTAATTTTGATAAAATCTGTGGCTAAATTCCCTGCACTGCTTTGAGAATCTCAACCATCATAAACAATGCCAATGCTGAGACCTCATTCGAGTGGATTAACTTGAAAATGACATAGTATAAGAGATGGGCACACTCATTTTGCTTAATTTTGAACCCACTTGAGCAATACAGGTCAAAAATACGACTCAGATATGAGCATTTAGGAAATTGTTCCAAATTGAGAGAGACTGTGAAACAAGAAAGAAATGGGATCCACGAGAAATTCTAATAGCTAAAATTGACCAAGTGGGCCAGATTCCTAGATCCACTGTGGCAACACAAAGCAGCTAGAGTCTGGGTGTAAATGGACAGCTGAGAATTCTCACGTCAAGGCAGAGGAGCCATTTCCTGCCTCAGCCCATCCCTGCACCTTGGCAGAGAGAATGTGCTGAGAAGAGAGTGGGGAGGGTGTATAGCAGAGCTCTTGTCCACTGTGCTGATCCTCGATTTGTGCATAGTCCTTTAGGGACTATACACCAATGGTGTAAGTTACAAAAGTCGGTAAGCTGCTCTCACTCACATTGGGGGATGGAGTGGTACAGAATGAGCCCTAGAACTGGGGAGCTGTAACTGACTCCTTGACACCTGCCCCCCCCCATGTTGAGTTGAGTTTTTGGCTGCAGTTGAGAACCAAGACAGTATATACACTGTGTACAGGGTACCTTCTTGTGGCAGCCCTGATTTTGAGCAGTTCTCTGTCCTACAGCACAGGCTTCCCTCTCGCTAGATAAACTTTTAATTCATTTTTTAAAATTGATTCAGATTGGTGAAAACCCCCATGGTTCTAAATGACAGGAAAAGTGTTTGTAAATTCAAAATGACTTCGCAGTCCCAGAAATAATATGTTTGGTTCAATGCTTCAACTCCGGAAGGAAGGCCAATAGTGAGTAATATCACTATCCTTCAGCACATGGAATGTTCAGGGAATAAATGTGTTTTTTTTTCCTCTGGAAACACCAAAAGTGACTTTAAAAAATATCAGTGATATCACAGTGCTATGCCAGTGAATTCCACCTTGGAATGCTAGGGAATCATGGGCTTATTTCCATGTGTACATATAATTTGTAAATCAGATTGCTCTTTTTTATCCACTGGCAGGGCACTGCAGTTTAAAAGCTAAATTGCAGCTGCAAACCGAGGCGCTAACTAGACTTGAGCATTGGGTGTATATATATATAATATAATATAAAGCTCTGGCAGAAACCCAGAAACTGTTGGTGTGGGGGGAAAATATAATAAGATACAAACCCACCAGCCCCACACATTTGGGATGTCCCAATGCTCTGAAGCAGCACGGAATTCTGGCTATTAGTTCAAGTAGCCCTTTCGCCAGCAGGTGTCCTCTGACCCATCTCTCCCTGTGAGAGCCACCATGAACAATCCTGTAAATGATTACCCACTGTTCCCAGATAAACTGTTATGGGAGCTTCAATATTTGCACACAACAGGGGTGAGTGAACAAGCAAAGTGGCAGCCTTAACTCTGGATTTCTTGATTTCTTTTCCTCCGAGTTTTCAGGCAGACATAGAAGTTATTTGTATTTTCTTGTATTTACCATGTACTCTATAAGCCTGCATAGAACAAGATGGTACTTGTGCTTCTCCAGACCCTTGCTAACTAAGATTTCCTTTTGGCCTGATAAATATCACAGCCTTTGTGTCTCAGGAGCCAGTTCTTTAAATCAGCAACACAGTGATGTAAGTGGGGAAACCCTTCTCAGTTTTCATGAGACCATCCCTGTGCCCTCACATACAGTGAGATTACCAATACAGGGCACAGACAATGCTTTCGTTATGTAATTTCTTAGAAGTATATTTAATAAATCCTGCACCAGAGGACAAAATAAGCTGCAATAACTAACCATCATTGGGTACTTAAGGGTGTTTTAATAGGTCACATCAATGTAATCTAAGTGTTTGCTATTTAGAAATCACATTCACACACACTATCATTCATGTTTATATCTGAGTGAAGATATAGCCGAGATACTTGAAAAGCAGATTTCCCCACAGGCTCTGCTGGAAAGGGATTAACATATCTCTGAGGTCCTGCGAGAAATCATAAGAAAACTTTTAGTACAAAACAAGGGACCCCACACACTCAGAGGTAATAGTGTGTCATTAAGCCTCTTTGTCCTCGTTACATAATTGATCCAAAACTATACATATTTGTGTGCATGAGAGAGTTTCCTTACCTGCCTATGTCCAGCTTTTCTCACATTTCGATCATAGTCCTGGGTGATGTGTACAGGGATTTATGACATACACAGAAAACATTGCAGAAGTGGCAATAGCCATGTTGGCTGACCTAAAAGATGAAGAAGAAGAAGAAGAAAGAAAGTTTGAGGTGCAGGCAGATTCCAAACTTGTAGACAATGGAGGCAAATGGGAGTTCAGGAAAGGAAGAAGAGAATTGCTTTTGAGAATGTTCCTGCTGCCCAGAAGAAGCACTCCTGTCTATGAGAACTGTAACTGCAGGAAGATGAGAGAGAAGGCCACATGCTCACATGGTCAAGGTAGACAGCAAGTGGCAAGGAGATAGGGAACCATCGTTAAAGGTAACAAAATATAGAACAACCTCCTCCAAGCTTGGACAAAGGGACAACAAGGACTAAATCTGAATGAATAATTTGCAGTAAATAATTCAAAAAAATTTGACTTTTCTTCTATGTGCAAACTGTCTCTGGCCCGCTTGCAATGTTTGTGAATGTGTTCAGTACTCTGGATTATTTAATAAATTAAAGACCAGACTATAGGCCCCTCATTTTCACTAGTAAGGAGCTATTTGGTTCCATTAAAATCAGTAGGATTAGGCATTAGAGTAGATGCTAAGTAATGTGAGAACGGGACTCACAATCTGGCCCAAAGCAAATGATGCCTCTTTTTGAGATCATTCTCAAGCAAATATTCAAAATTTGAGCCAAGTTGGTTACTTTTTGTTCTAGCAACCAGGCAAGGTACTAACAAACTTCAACAGGACTTTAAAAATAAAGTGGAAACCTCTTTACCAAGCTGATGCTGCACCCTCGATAGCTCTCACTCCGCCTCCTCAACTTCCCCCTCTCCTTCCTGTTTCCTGTCCTTTCAAACTCCCAACAGCCAGTGCTATGAGTTCTAATAATTACAAGCATCATCTAAACACCACATTCCCTCCTCTCTTAAGAAACTCTTCCAATTAAAATAAACATTGTTGTTCTAACCACAGGAACAAATATGAAAAAAGACACTATCCTGTTGGCAGAATTATTACACTGAAAACATGTAGATACTACATAACATAGTCTTTAGTCTAGACAGGTGGTCATCTGGATCTGACAGGCCGTCTCTCAAGCTCCGGTTCCAGTGCAATGTCTTGTTGTGTTGATACTACGGTGAAGTCATCCAATGCAGACTGGGTGTTGGCATAATCTCCTCTTGGTGCATAGGCAGGTGCAAGATAAGAAGCATTCCATACCTGCCCATCAGAAAGTCAATAGGTGTAAGGTACTTTCTTCTCTATGATTTTAAGAGAAGCTGTGAATTTATGGTTCCCTTTGTGTAAAATTCCAGGTTTTTGTATCCTAACGAAGGAACCGCACTCAAACTTTGGTTCCTTAGCACCCCGCCACTTGTCCATGAAAGTCTTATACTTTGCTTGGTTCTGTTCAACTGTTTTTCTCATATCATCCTCGGTTGGGGCATCAGGTCATGCCTTTAACAATCCAGCAATATTCAGTTTAGTATTCATCTGTTTCCCACGCAGTAACTCTGCTGGTGATCTTTGCATTGTGGCATGTCGTATAGCTCAGTATGCTTGAAAGAAATCAGTAGTGAAGGTTATCCACAAATGCCCTTCCAGTTTAGCCATTTGTACACTCTTTCAAACTTCTGTTAAACTGTTCGATTTCCTCATTGGCTTGAGGGTAATATAGGAATGACCTTCTGTGTAAAATGTTCCTCTCTGCTAGAAAAGTTTCAAACTCCAGGGAAGTAAATTCACTACCATTATCTGAAACCAGTTCTTTGGGGTTACCTTCCCTGCTAAAAACTGAGGAGAGGAACTTCATTACTGTAGCAGAAGAGATTTGCGATGTAAATGCTACCTCAGGCCATTTACTGAAATAATCTATTCAAGTGATGGCATAACGGCAGTCACTTGGAGCAGTATCAAAGGGTCCAACAATGTCAATCACCACTTTTTCCCATGCAGCTCAGGAAGAGGAACAGGATGTAATTGAGGGGTACATGTCACTGCTGTCTTATCATGCATTTGGCAAGTGACACAGAATTTTATGAGTGCTTCAGTTTGAGAGTCCATCCCTGGCCACCAATACAGATCCCATAGTCATTGTTTGGTTCTGACAATTCCTTGATGAGTATTGTGTGCCAGGTGTATGAGTTTTGACTGTAATTCTTCTGGCAAAAGTAGCCGATATGTACCTCGTAGCACACAGCCATCGAACAAAGAAAGTTCATCCCGAATTCTAAAATAAGGCAGCAAAACTGGATCAAGGTTTTTTAGGGTTACTGGGCCATCACTTTGTCAGAAATTCCCATATTTTTTGTTTTTGTTGAATTGGACACGCTGAACAAGCAGCTTGAAATTGTTCTTTTGTAACTGCAGTAAGAGCGCTTGTAATAAGCGCAACTACTACATCTGGTGAAGGCAAAGGCAGGCGAGAAAGGCAATCAGCTACCACATTTTGGTTTCCAGGCTTATATTCCAGTTCGTAATTGAAAGAGAGTAGTCTTGCAGACCATCTAGCAATACGATATCCTGCTCTTCCCAGTCCTTTTGTGGTGAGCAACGTCAAATGGCTGTGGTCTGTGCGCAACTTGAACATTCGGCCCCACAAGTAAGTTCTCCATTTTTCAGTAGCCCAGACACAAGCAAGTACTTCTTTTTCAACTGTAGAATATTTCTTCTCAGCATTACTTAGTGTCCTTGAAGCAAATGCAACAGTCGCTCTGTGTTGTCCTCATGAAGTTGTGTGAGGACAGCCCCAAGTCTGTAATTAGAAGCATCAGTAGTTACAACTGTGAGCAATGCAGGACTGATTTAGTGCAAGCACTGGATTATGTACAATCAAGTCTTTCACCGTTTTGAAACTAGCTTGTGCATCCATTGTCCACACTAAGGTTGAACTTCTCTGTAGTAATTCTTGTAAAGGTTCAATGACAGAAGCATAACTGGGAATGAATTTTGCATACCAGGAGGTAAGACCCAAGAAGGAAAGTAAAGTTTGCAAATCTGTTGGAGGAGGAGCATTTGAAATTGCCAGGATATGATCTGGATCAGGTTTTAGTCCAGCCTGTGAAATTGTATGCCCCAGAAAAGAGAGTTCAGTTTGTCTAAATTTGCATTTGGACCTATTGAGTTTGAGGCCTGCTTTGCTGATGCAATTTAGTATAGACTGCAGGTTATTGTCATGCTCCTCAGAAGTATTTCCAAGCACGATAATATCAGTCAGATAGCACTGAACTCCATGTTGATTCTTCAGAATCAATGACCTCATTTTTTTGGAAGGCACTTGGGGCAGATGCAAGACTGTATGAAACATGTTTAAAACAAAATAGTCCCTCGTGTAATAAATGCTGTGAGGTCTCTGCTACCTTCATGCAACATAACCTGTAGTATGCGGTCTGCAAATCAAAAATAGAAAACATCTTTGCTCCATGGAGTTCTGCAAATACTACTTCTATGTGAGGAAGAGGATGGCTGTCAATCACAATAGCTTTATTTGGCTCGCTTAAGTCCACATAAAGGCGAATGCCTCTACCCTTCTTCTGCGTCACTACTATAGGTGAAACCCATTCCGAGGAGTCAATCTCTTCAATAATATCCTTTTTGAACAAGCTTTCTAAGTTTTCTAAGGTGAAACAGCTTCCCTGGCTGAAAAGGGTAAGCGCCGTGACTTCTGTCGTACAGGCATCCCATTTTTCTGCATTTTAACTTTTGGCTGTGCTTATGGGTTTCTGCATAGTTTCTTCTCAACCTGCTGCTGAGTCCCAGCTGAAACTGATGTGTGTACCGCAAGAGTGCTTTGCTGATGAAGATCAATTCGTCCATTAACTACCCTGAGATTTAAAACAGCCAATAAATCTCTGCCAAGGATAGAAGTGCCTTTGTGGACAATGTAGAACTCTGCAGTTACACAGCAATCACCAAAAGTAACTATTGTTGGCAGGCAGCCATGTACTGGAATATGGTTTTTCAAATAGCACACCAAGTGAAATTTGGGTTCAGTAAGAGGCACATCTTTAAAGTAATGCAAATAGATGGAATCAGGTAGTATAGATACTGCTGAGCCAGTGTCCAACATTAGCTGAATAGAGTGTGATTTGCCTGAGGGTATGGCGGAAATGTTTACAGTGCACTTTATTTGTTCTGGAATATGTGCAGTAGTGATTTTTGTCCACGCTCAGCACAGTAACATCTGGTATTGTAACTGCATGCACATGTTGATTGAACTGGCTGCTGCGACATACTTTAGCAAAATGCCCAATCTTTTTGCAATGATTGCATTGAGCTACTTTTGCCGGACATCCTGTGTAGCTTGCAAGGTGTTGTGGGGATCCACAGCGAAAGCATGCTTTTACTGTATTTTGAATTTGCTGATTTGGTGGTTTTCCATTAGTTTTCCTCTTGTAATCGTTTGTCTGCAGCAATAGTGAACTTTTCTGCAAAGGAGTCACAGCCTGGACTGTGCCTCCTGTATCCATGCTCATTATTTTGGCTTCAGCTGTAGCTGACTCAATCTGAGTAGCAATGGTTAGTGTTGTGGTTATAGACGTAAGCGTTCTCTTACCTGAAGCATCTCATCTCCCATATTCCTAAAGTCACAAGTTACAAACAGACTCCTCAGGGAAGCAATATACTGCATTATAGTCTCCCCTGTTTTCTGCTCACACTGGTGAAATCTGTAGCAATTAGCTACTACATTCACTTTTGGCACAAAAAAGTTCTTTAATGCAGTGAGTGCAGTCTTATATTTATCATCTGCAAGGGGAAAAGTGTAAAATATACGCTGCCCTTCTGCTCCAAGGCAGTGGATTAGCAGAGCATGCTTTCTTACTTCAGAAATCTCTGTAGCAGTGATTGCAAGCAGATAAGTCTCAAACATACGGATCCAGGCAGTAAAAGCAATTGGAGGCTCACCTGGGCTTTGCAGAAAGGGTGCAGGTACGTTCAGAGGCAGAAGATCTATCCTCAACACCAAAATGTTGTAGCAACCAGGCAAGGTACTAACAAACTTCAACAGGACTTTATTTTTAAAGTGGAAACCTCTTTACCAAGCTGCTGCTGCACCCTCGGTAGCTCTCACTCCACCTCACCCCCCCACTTCCTGTTTCCTGTCCTTTCAGACTCCCAACAGTCAGTGCTCCCAGTTCTAATAATTACAAGCAGCATCTAAAAACCACACTTTTGCTTGGACATATACGGCCCATGACGTTGTGTATATCCACTGGTTGGATGAGAATCAGGTTAAAACAGTGCAAATATACAAATTTTTAATTTTTGTTTGCATGATCTTTTAAGGCAGCAACATGTACAAATACCTACTGTAGCTCATACCTTACCAACCCTCTCCTTGCTGTTTTGTATTTGTTACTTTCATTTTTGATACATATGCAAGGAAAACAGTTTGTTCTATCAACAGTTCTGTTCAGCTTTAACAAATGTTAGTAAATAAAATTAGCTGGTTTTGCACATATTCCTCAAATCTACATATTGACTGGATACTCATGAATGGCGAACACAAAGCAGAGTGAAAACAGCTGGTGAGTCTTTGAAATTTTTATTTGAGCAAATATTTGTGAGGTTTTGTTTTTCTTTTTGACTTATTAATTCAGGCCCAATTCAAAACACTTTTATGCACGTGTTTAAGTCCCATTGACTTCTATGGCTTCAACTGACTGCCTGTTTCTTCTGCTAACCCTTTCAATAATGTTTCCTAGTAATTGTCACCACTTTGAACTGCCCTGTAAGTCTCACTCAGTATCTATACACACACACACACACACACACACACACACACACACACACACACACACAATTTGTTCGTTACAATCTATAATGTAAATAGAAACTTCTCAGAAAGGCAGATTAACCCACATCTGCTTATGCAGGGTTCTCTGCATCTTTTTCTGAAGCATGTGATAGTGGCCACTGCTGGAGGCAAAATACTGGAGTAGATGGGCTATAGATCTGATCTGGTCTGGAAATGCCCAAGTACCAATCACCACAGCATCTAGGGTTTGTATAAAATAGACTGAGGGTAATGTGTGTTTGCTGTTGTAAAATTCATTCTCAGACCTTGGGACAGGGACCATGTCTTATTAGATGTATAAAGAGTGCAGAGCACACTGTCATCAGTCAGAAAGTAAAGAATAACTGGCAGAAAGCTAATGCAGAGCCTTTGGAAACAGTTTGGCAAGCAGAGGGCTGGAGCGTGTTCCCAGTATTAGAGACCTGCCCAGCTGCAAATACTAAAGGGAATACAAGAGAAATCTCGGCAAACAACAAGCTATAATATTCCTGCCAGCACTGGATAAAGGCTTGTAGCAGAATCTCAGCAGCCCAACGTGATGGGATGAAGTGAAGAAGCTGCGCAAGTTCCCCAAGATGATAAAGTGGTAGCTACACAGCCTGGTGGAGGTGAGCGTGAAAAGTGAGCTCGAAGTGAAAAGTGACCTCAAAAAGACGAGGGAGGGAAATGATAATAGATCTTCAGCCTAAGTAACCATTAACCTTCAGGGAAGTAGCAGTCCCCCCCAGGAATGTGGGAGGGAAGCAGATCCAACCAACAGGCTGATAAAAGGGAACTATATTACACACTCTAATTTGAAACAAAGCTCAGCAGATAGAACCATTCTGAATGAGATCTAAATGAAACATTATTTTTAACCTATGGTACATTGACAGTTACTAGTTCAACCAAATGAATGCACAGAGGGATTTATTATGGAGGTGTTAGTAGTGATTCCGTACTAAAGGTTGCATTCAGTTCATAACATATCCATTTCTGCTCTCAATTACACGATCGTGAATTTGGCACAACTCCATTACCTTCAGTAAATCCCACCATCTCCTAAAGCTTTAGCTCAGAACACATGCCTTGTCCTTAGAATCCAGCATGTCTTCAGTCACTTCAGAGGGCTTTGATGCACCTCTGCCTTCAGAACACTTTAAACCATCTTCTCCTCTCACTGCATAAGCACAACTCCCATTAGTGTTTCCAGCAGTAAAACTGTAGTGCTTGCAAGAAAATTGCTGGTTTGAAAAATTAAATGAAAGAAGACCACATTTTGCCTTGCTTTCCAGTGAGAAGATTCATGAGGCAGGCAGGTGAGTTTAAGGGAACTTGCAGTCTTTTATTGCATTGATGGGTGAAATGGATTTTGTTTCTTGGAGTATCTTTTAAGACTTTAATTAAGCCAGGAGTGCACTCTCCACCAGGGCTCCCTGCTGCTTATCAGCCTCTTAAGGCCTTGATTCATTACCCGGTATTATTTTTTTCATCCTGAAAGAAGCTTTAAAGACTTGCTATTGAAGAGATTAAAGTTCCATCATAAATAAACTCATATGCATGTTGTTTTCATGCAGAAGATGCTTTTAATATCATATTTAATGTTCCAGGCACAAATGTTGCTTATTGTGAGCTTTGCAGTTTCAATACCTTTGAAAGGACAGAAATGGTTTGATCTTGTGCTTCTTGGGCTTTTTATTTGCATTTTAGGGCTGTCATTTTGTAAACAAAGACTCCTTTATACATCTGTACATCAAAATGACACTCATCAGGCTATGTGAAAATGGAAAGCATTCTGGAGGGTGTAAGACTAAGGTTCAGGGTCATATGGAAATCGGAGATGAAAAAGCATATTCACCTCAAAGTTTGGTTAATCATAGCAGTGTTGTATTTAACCAGGGCAGGGTTCTTTTCTGTTACAGCAGATTCAGGGCAACTCGGGGCTCAGACTACATTGCTAGTGCTTTTATTGTGGTGCCTGTAAGAGTTGGAAGCCTTGGCATATTCCAGCCAATTTACAAACAGATATTTCTAAAATTCTGTTACACTTTAACACTCATTCTGTCATTCCTTTCCTGACATAGCTAATTATCACATTTGTGTGTATAGAGAAGCATCTTCTTAGCTAGTCAGCATGCTGCTCTTTCCTGATTTTCCAGGGTCAAATCCCACTTACTTTGCACAAGTGGTTGCCCTGATTTCAGAAGAAGTATTTGCATGAGAAATGAGCTCTTGCCTGATGAAGACAAACAGGATTTAGCTGCATGTGTTGGCAGAATCCAGTATTTATGACATCAAGATTCTTCACCATGGAAGCAGTTGCTGTGATCTCTTCATTACCCCAGGAAGTAGGTCTCTAGGTGAACTCAGAACACAGGACTTTCCATACTTAAAACAACAGTCCATCTAATCTGATACTCTGTCTCTGGCAGTGCCCAAACTGGATATTTCAGAGGTGGGGTTTATCCCCCATAATGCATCTAGTTGTGCAGTACCATGCCAGTGAGAAAAGAGGGGGATTTTGTCCTGATTCTGCAGGTGATCAGTTTATCCCCTGAACAATGACAGTTGATTTCCCCTTCAAAGATTGGTTCTAGTGATTGGTGGAATTGAAAAGACTGTTTCTATCCACGTGAGTGCATCATCTTCTTTGACCCTCATTCTTTTTCTCCTGGTTGTTTGTTTGTTTTTTGATAAGGTTTGTTAGTGTGTTTTACCTTTTTGAGTGAGTTTTTTTCTTTTGCACTTACAATTTGATTTCAAGGCAGCCATGAACACCTGGCTGAATGGTAGAAAGGGATATCAGAAGTAACCCAGCCAGTCGTTATATAGTTCATGTAAGTGAAGTTGCCTGATGCAACTGTATTGGTTTAAATATTCCAAAAATTGCCTCAGGCTTTCATCACAGCTAAAGGAACATTTCATGATGATGATCTCACAGCTTTGAGAGACAGCTTTATACTGACTTCATAACCATTAGATATCTTACTATACTTCCTATACTAACGTGGGACCAAATCATGTGAAGTGAATTATACATTTTGTGATCTGGCCTTACCCATGTAAGTCATTACGCAGGTTGTTACACTCTCTAGTTGCACATAGTTAAGAACCATGCATCATCTTCCACACTGTGTGCTTTGACCCCCAGCCCTTACATGTTGTCTTACTAACTTTGGAGAGGACCAGGTAGAAAACAGCTGGTGGGCAGAGAATGAGTGTGTCTGAAAGGACATGTATTTCAGCATGAACATAGGGTGGTTAGCAGTTACACAAAACCCTTTCTGGTTTTACTTCTCCTACTATTTGTTATTTTACAGCACACATAAGTGTACTAGGTGCTTCGTAGTAAACAAATACTCCCAAATCTAAATGATGGGCTTGGCAAGTAAATTGAGCAATAACATAGGGAAGAGAACTGGGGAAGCAGGATAGGGATCGTAGAAATAATATTGCACAGTTACTCATTTTAGGACTCCATGACACTTGGTGATTCAATTGTTGTTGGTTGTGCTGGTGCTTTTAAAAGGTAAACACTTTTTTGGGTGGGGGTGGGATGCAGCATCAATGAGTTTTTAGGAGAGATGTGAATGAGGTAAGGTTGGAGGATTGATAGAAAGAGAAGCTTTGGATTGATGCTCCATGAACATAAGAAAGTAGGCTACAAGACAGGAGTAACTTGGCAGTGGTGCAGCAATGCTCTCATTAAGTCTGGATCAGATTTGCTTGTGCTTTCTCAGCCGTGGATGCTCAGCACCTCTGAAATTCAGGCCTTATGGGTATACTAATTAGAGGTGAGTCCAAGTTGCAGAATTTAGATTTGGATCCAAATCCAAGTTTTCTCAAAGTTTGAGCATGTTCCAGGCCAGTGTTTTGGTTTGGATCTCTCTGTATTACAAACATAACCGCTATTTCATAGGAGTGAGCTATTTATTCAAATCACCTGGTACTTGACTGGATCAGGATCGTATATGGGACAGATATTGTAGTTTGCGTACTTCTTGTTTCTGTAAAGTTTATAAAACTAACTAATCCCACTGTAACTGTCCTACTGATCATTGCCTACCCTCTTGAATAACTCTTTCAAGGACTGATTTGTGGATGACTACGACTTGAGAGGAAAATGCTTTTTTGTGTTTTTTTTTTTAAAGTGCTTAAGTCTGAGAACATGTCTTGAAGATGTATTTTCTCTTTCTGTTCCCAGTATTCAAAGCTGATTAACTTTTGTTTTTTTCCTAGTCTTTAATTTGGGGGAGTTTGTATTTTTGTCTCTAAATTGTTTCCCATCAGTGAAAGGATTACTAAGCAGCTGAATTCATTAAGGGAGGAATAACATCCTATGAAAGTTGACCTGATCCAAACAATGTCACTGTACTAGGCTCACAGGGTATTGGTCATTTATAGCCCCAACACTTGTGATAAAGAAGCAGGCAAAATTCACGAAACATGTAGAAACATAAGGCTTGATTCTCTACTTGGTTAGACCAATAACTCTATCGAGTCAGTGATACCTAAGTCTGTGTTTCAAAGGCCTGAATTTCAAAAGTCCTGAGCACCATCACCACTCCCATTCACTTCATTGGGAGCTGTAGGTGTTCAGCAATATTGCTAATTAGGCCACTCATTTAGGTGACAAAATATGGATTTTAGGTATCTTTGGGCACCTGCATTTGAAAATATTGGCCCTAAACAATTGGTGACAGAAAAATGGGAAATATTTACCAACCTATCTTTCTCACTGTTGTGCTATGATTAATGAATATTTGTTTGTCCATAGCTATCAATAAAAAGAAAAGGAGTACTTGCGGCACCTTAGAGACTAACAAATTTATTTGAGCATAAGCTTTCGTGAGCTACAGCTCACTTCATCGGATGCATCACGAAAGCTTATGCTCAAATAAATTTGTTAGTCTCTAAGGTGCCGCAAGTACTCCTTTTCTTTCTGCGAATACAGACTAACACGGCTGCTACTCTGATAGCTATCAATGTAATAGGTGTCTTAGAAATGCCTGAGATCAATTTCTTGTTTAGATCCTGGGCTGCAGGTCGGGAATCCTTGTGGGATGGTAGTGAGGATACAGTCCTTGATCGTGGGGCTGGCTGGATGCTGGTCCAATCCACAGTAAGCATTAGAGCCATATCGATATGGCAATCTATAAAATGCATATAATAAATGTCATGTAACATCTATTCTAATTCATAACAGTCCATTATTGTAATATTTCAATATATATGGTTTGTTGTCAATGGTGTGTTCTCTCTCTTGCTTAATGCACTGTATAAAACATACAAACATTGCATACAAATGTAGATAGTGTCTATTTTTTATTCTGTCTCTTTTTAAATTCTTAATAATAGATATCTCTATTTCTTGTTCCATTCCTGATGCCTTAAATCCACCTCTCATTGTATTTAAGTTTCTCCTTTAGGTTGGTGTTCACTTGTTTATAGATGGGGAATATAAACCACAAGAATATCCTAGACCCATCCAGTCCTGCTTCATCACCACAGAGAAGACCTTTCCAAAACTCTCCAGTCACTGGTCGACTGATTGTTGACCCTTGAAAGCTTCAGTTCAAGAGGAAAATCATTCTACCCAGGAATGGTTTCAGCTCCCCCCTCCTCACACAAACATGCTATATAATAAATTCTAGCAGTGGGAAGGAAAAAGCAGCTAAGCTTTCTGCTCACTAGATTTAGCTGTGCCATTAGCTGGATCCTGCACATAAAACTAATTTTATAATTTGTAAATGTAGCTGAGTGGTTTTTATAGAGGAATGTCGGGAAGTGATAAAATACCATCAATAGACTTATAAAGAAGTTTAATGCCAATGGCTTTTTTTCCCCCTGAGTCACGTACAACAGCAAACATGTCCAGAGTCAGGGTTTTGTGGCTGACATCCAGGCCTTTAATATTGTTTTTACAAGATGTTTTTACGTTGTTGAGAAGAACAGAAAAGCTGCAAGCACTGCATGCTCAATCTCCTGTTCTGCTGGAGAGCTTTGGATAGAATCCAGACAACATTTGGTGGCAAAGGAAGATAAGATAAAGGTCTTTTTTAAAAAAATCTTCTAAACAGAGCCCATCCCTGTAACTTAAGAGTTGGAGGCTGACCTGGGTGGAGGATGCATATAGGGTTAGCTCTTTAATATGTATATGTTTGATATATATATATGAACTACATAACAATGTATACAGTGCAGTACACAATATGTTTCCTTCCGTATGTGAAAATCTGTGCGTGGGAAAGACTCGCTGCAAAATGCAGAGACAGGACCCAAAGAAATGATGAGAGCTCAGGTATTCATTGGTGCAGATAGAGGAATCAAACATGTTGCTTAAGGCAGTGATTCCCAGGGGTACATGATCCCCTGGGGCACGCAGAGATCTTCCAGGGGGGTACATCAACTCATCTAGATATTTGCCTCCTTTTACAACAGGTTACATAAAAAGCACTAGCGAAGTCAGTACAAACTAAATTTTCATACAGACAATGGCTTGTTTATATTGCTCTAAATACTATACACTGAAATGTAAGTACAATATTTATATTCCAATTGATTTATAATTATATGCTAAAAATGAGAAAGTAAGCAACTTTTCAGTAATAGTGTGCTGTGACACTTTTGTATTTTTTATGTCTGATTTTGCAAGCCAGTAGTTTTTAAGTGAGGTCGAAATTTGGGGGTGTGCCAGACAAATCAGACTCCCTGAAAGGGGTACAGTAGTCTGGAAGGGTGGAGAGCCTTTTGGCTTAAGGCATCCTCTACTCCAGTGGTTCTCACACTTGTGTACTGGTGACCCCTTTCACACAGCAAGCCTCTGAGTGCGACCCCCCCATTATAAATTAAAAACACTTGTTAATATATTTAACACCATTATAAATGCTGGGTGTGGAGGGGTTGAAAGTTAATAGTGAGGACACTTTTTCCCTCTACTTCTCGGAACAGAAACAAGCACTTGGTGGTGACTGTGGCTAGAAGTGCCCCCTGCACCCCAATTATACCTCCTTTATGACATGGTGTCTGAGCTAATATATTAGCCAGCATACTTTCTTGGTTCTCCACTGAGTGCTGTAGGGTAATCCTTCCCTGTTACTTGTATGGAAGAAAAGGAGTACTTGTGGCACCTTAGAGACTAACAAATTTATTAGAGCATAAGCTTTCGTGAGCTACAGCTCACTTCATCGGATGCGTGGTTTTCCACCAAATGCATCCGATGAAGTGAGCTGTAGCTCACGAAAGCTTATGCTCTAATAAATTTGTTAGTCTCTAAGGTGCCACAAGTACTCCTTTTCTTTTTGAGAATACAGACTAACACGGCTGCTACTCTGAAACTTGTATGGAAGAGGCTCCTTGTAAGCTAGGCCCCAACCTTCTCTGTACATGAGCACAGTAGAAGGCAGGGTTCAGCCTGTAGTCAGTAAGGAATATTAAGCCAATGCACGCATGAAAAAGCAAGGGCCCTGAGGTGTCAGAGTGCAGAGGAATTGCCTCAGTGTAAATCTCTGCTCAGTTTAGTGCTGGGAATGGTTCCCAGTTAGGGTTGTCCCCTGATCTTACTGTGGCTATATTATACACTGAGGAAGAAAAAGGACAGCAGTTTCTTCTTGTCTAGTTAAATCTTCAGCTGACTCCGTATGAAAGTCAGTCACGCTGCAGCCTCCAAAGCTTTTAAACCATCAAGTAAGAGAGGAGAAGAAGAGTCATAGGGAAGGAAATACACAGAGTAAAGAATCTCCTTCCTTTAAACTTGCTATCTGTGTTCATACAGAGCGCGCTCTCTGATCTTTTTTTTTCTCATCTAGTATCTCCTTGCCATTATTTCTGCTTCTGCCTGCCTTTGTATTTGTAGCACTACTTTCTCTGGTGCATTTTGCCCCAAGAGGGTTTAAATTAGGTCACTAAAGCACAGAGACTTGGAGGCACAGTTTATTGACAAGAAATCATTACTAAAACCTCTTAATGCATCTTCTGTAATTGATACAGGTATGGGGGAGGGGAATTTCTTTCAGATGAAAGGTTTTTATGCTTTAAATGCATGGAAGACAGTGATCTTCAGTCATTTCCCAATGGGTTAAAAGGTGCAGTTGCCATATGTTTTTCGTTCTGTAAGTACTGTCCTCTCAGCTATTTGCAAATGTAAAGTTGGGAGGCAGCTGGTGCCCATGAACTAGATGGAATTAATCACTTTCCATCGAAAATGCACAGGGTGATGTTCATGGCAGAGGAGAAATCTTACCCCCTGCATGCTCATCTGCACATTCATCTGAACTGACCCCAGCTTCACAGTCACTTGCAGATAGCCCCACACTCGTATACACAGCTATTTGATCTGCCACAATACACCCACCTATTCATCCACTCAAGCACAGTTTCAATGTGTGGTGCTAGGGAACATAAAAGCTGAACTATTCCTTTGGATGGGGTATGTATGCTTCATTCTCTGCTGCTGGCCAGCTCTCTGTGCTGATGTGGAGGGAAGACAGAATGATGGCCCCAGTATGCCCTGCCCTCTTTTGGGCAATTTACATCCTACACTCAGCGTAGGGACGGAGATCGTTCCTGGGACCTGCATGCATAATCCACCAGTCAGTATGGGTTACATATCCTCTTCTGTGCCTGACCCACACAGGGTGAGAGTTGGGTATATTACCCAGGTATCAGGTCTGGCTTTTTCATTCAAACTTTAGACTCCTGTCTTTAGCTCTGCAGATCCCTGGCTCAATCCCCAGTGTGTCAGCCAACATTGCAGTCATCACACAAGGAACATAGAAAGGGCTGTAAGGATCCCTGTACCTATCACCTCCATTCCATGCAAGAACCAAGGACATATGTCTGACCCATAATGATATATATGTCTGTGCACACACAGGACCACGTAACTGCTCTCACATGAACATACTCGTGAAGAATACATACAGTACATGTTTAAGCTACTCACACTTTTATCTATCCCTGCTCATATATTCACAATGCCCACGCAGAGTTTTTGACAAAGATTTCAGCCCCTGGACATATGATTATTTGTTTTAAATCAGTGTAGGGATCTCCCTACCTGCTGGGCTTCATTTCAGAATCCAGTTCAATCATAAAAGAAAAGGCTTGCTCTGATATGTGCACAACCGCATGCTATACTGTTTTCTTCCTGATTTTAGAAATGGGAAGTGGACTGAGCTGAGATACTGCAATGATAGGCACCGAAATAAGAACCTAGATAAGAAAATAGTATAGAAAGATAGTATGTCCCAGACCCTCCTAGATGGTCTGATCTTGATCCCCTGCAATAAATGTACCTTACTCCTGCTTTTATTTGTCAAGCAAACTGTAAAAATTGTTCTGAGCTGTTTTAGAGTCTGGCAGACATTTGTTTGTAAACCAGCTTCCACAACTACAGAAGCAGAACAGGTGGTCACCTACGGCAGCAAAATGTTTAGTGGCTGTTTATTGTGTAAGTGACATTTTCCAGTTTGCCTGGGGAAGCAAAAAAACTCAGGAGCTGGTGCTGACCTACATACATGCACAATTATGTCTGCATGTGCCTGCACACGCACGCATACTCACACCACTTCACAAGTTAAAGGTAGTGGATTGGGCTTGGGGTGATGATATGCCAAGATGAGAAATAGCCAGTGTGGAGTTTTTCTGAAAGAATGCCAGACTCTGGAGACTGGCAGATGGGGGAAGGCTAGTGGCAAGTTCAGAGGAGACATACTGTCACATTAAGCCAAATGCCTATTTATTCACCATCAGAGTGAGGAATGCAGCTGATTCTGTGGTGAAGAAAAAGCAGCCTGGCCTATATCTTGAGGGGCCTCCGATGACCTCCATTCATTATTAATCAACTAAGACTGAGAGAGACCCAGATTTCTCAATGCTATTTCCAACTGCTGACCTTGAAGGGAAGTGTGGCCATTGGCCAAAGAGCCAAGGAGTCTGCATAACTCCTGGTCTCACCTCTGGTGCTGTCTCTGTTTTATAATTTCCCATATTTCATTTCTAGTGTAGCTCTTGGCTTCTTTGTTTGGTTATTTTTTAAAAAACATGTCATGCTTTTAATTTGTTGTTAAAAATATGTGAAAGGGGAGGGGTTGGTTCTTCAGTTTGATTTTTATTTTATTTTATGTCACTCACCTTCCTTATTTGATAAAGAGAGGTTTCTTCCTCTGGCTGCTGAAACTGAGGCAGCTTTCACTGATGCATGGAGGCCTGTTTGGGATATTTCATAATCTTCCCATCTGAAACCTCTTGCTACCATCTGGGTTTCACAAGGTGTGTTGTTATGTGTAATATACTCCCAAAAAACTCTAGATAGTTCTTGCTCCAAAATGTGTGAATGTCCAAAGGCAATTCAGAGAAGTAGCGAGGAGCTGTCATTTGAAATTTGTGATTCTCAACAGAGAGTTGGACTGGGGTGGCAAGTACCTGGAGGGAAAGGAAAGATGATCGGTTTCTCAGCGACAATGGTCTGGGTCAGGCCAGAGATAATTTCCAATCATGAAATAGTAATAATGACAATAATTATACTATTTTTACTGCTGTCAGTGACTAAGACTCACTCCTGAATTTAGACTGGCACCATTTAAGGAAGCTGAGAATTGTGCTTTTTAATATTTAGAAGAATTGGCGACACTTAAAAATATTTCCATGGCACATTTGCCTAACTAGCCAGGGCTCTGTGAATCACAAGGCCTGTGGCTGCCAAATGGTTGTGCTTGGATCCTGGTGAACATGAGTTGGGCATATGAAACCTTTACTGATCAGACAATGAGCTATTGAGCTCACATGCACTCACCACATGCAATGGAGCTAAAGGGGAAAGAGATTCAGCCTTGGGTAATAGCAGGAAGGGAGGAGAAGGTGGGGCCATAGGAGTAACAACAAAGCCCCTCTACAGTAAGATATTGGAAGTCTTCAAATCAAACAATACAAACCACTCCCCTCCCCCTCCAAACTAATTAGCTTAATCAATCACCCAGCAAAATCCTCTCTCCCTCTCTTAACCTCCTTCCCACCACCCCAAGGCAGGCCATCCATCTTCGCTTTCATCTTTGCCGGATGAAGGCAGCAGGAGGTGTGTGACTGAATTCTAACCCCCTCCCAAGGAGGAGAGAAAGGACTGAAGGCCTGTCGAATGCCAGCCAATGTGCCTCTCCCATTATACCACAGCCAGTTTAACAATGACATTTATTGCTAGGTCCCCTCCCCTTCACCTCACAGTGGGTCATAATTGCCTGAGCCAGTGTCATGCCCCCACCCCTTGTAATTTAGATGGGTTGACCTTGGGCACACGGCTGCTGTAGGTTACATATGATAGGAGCATGGAATGGGTTGCAAGGAAGAAATGTTACAATTAAAAGACAATATTTCAGCAGCATTAGACTCTGCATTCTCAGTATCGATATTAATAATCCTCTTTTAGCTAGCAGGCATCTGTGTTAGATTTTGTTTCCAGACATAAGAAAACCCATTTCAAGCACCTCTTGAGTCTCCGTAACAGACACTGCTCTCTTTGACACAGATTGTTTGCTCAGAAAAAAAAGAAAAGAAAATTACAAAGAGAATGAGCTGTATTATAGAGAACTTGTTAACTTTTTTATATTTATTTTTAATGTCCCGTCTCTGTAAATCCCCGCTTAGATGCGCAGAAATAACATTTCCCATTTTCACTCCTGCTAGCTTTGTCATTTTGACAAATATTGTTTGAGTGTTGTTTAAATATTGTTGTTTCTAATGGTTCTTGAAGTTAACATGGCTTTTTTTGTGTATCCTTGCACCAACATTACTTGTGATAGCACCATGACACTGGAAATAGTGAAGGGAGAGAATTACTCCTCCAGACCTAATGCAAGAGCGATTTCTTTTTGGTCTCATGCAGTTATTACCTTGTCTATTTTATTTCTTGGCAAAATGGTTACACTTTCTGATTTAAGGGACAGGGGTTCCTCTGAGGTATCTGCCATTTTCCTTCTCCATATTTTCTCACTACCACCCTCTGCATTCATGTTGCAGGGACACTGTCTCTCGCTACTGCAGCAATCTTTACCCATTTTGATCAGGAATATCCTGTCCTGTTTGTGGGATGTTCAAAAATGATGTGGAACATCATCAAGTTGTGTCCTGACATAAAGTGGAGATGACTTAATGTATCATGTAGTTAAATGGTGACATGATCACAGTTTGAGGTAATGTGTTATTTTTAATGGTCATTTCATGTTGCATCATGAGGCACTGCCATGTTGTCATGGGTTTCAAATAGCAGGTGGTTATCAGACCTCTGGATGTAGTATCCTATGGAGTCCACCAACACTGTTCCCAGCACTAGAGATTGACATGGAACACTGCTTCCACATGGAGTACTTGTGGCACCTTAGAGACTAACAAATTTATTAGAGCATAAGCTTTCGTGAGCTACAGCTCACTTCATCGGATGCATTTGGATGCTCACGAAAGCTTATGCTCTAATAAATTTGTTAGTCTCTAAGGTTCCACAAGTACTCCTTTTCTTTTTGCGAATACAGACTAACACGGCTGCTACTCTGAAACCTGTCATTATGCTTCCACGTGCTGGCTGCACAACAATCCCACCATCTGCTCGCTAGAGGAGGCTGAGATGGAGCTCAGGATCTGAACCCAGATTCCCACATGTTGTTGTAAGAAGCTGCTGTTAAACCAGTAAATGGATCTAGATCATTTTGGAAAAAAATAATCTCAAGGATCCAGTGGGTGTTCTCCACCTGATTAACATTTTTGTTCTCATTTTCTTGTTGGAAAAGCAAAACAGACAGGGTTTGATACTGAGAAGTGCTGAGCACCAGAAATTCCCATAGGCTTCTTTGTGAGTTGTATGAGCTCAGCTCCCCTGGGGGATCTGAGTCATGGTAATTTAAAACTGCGCTCCATGAGATGCTGCGTATATGGAGATCCTTCTAGGAACTAGGAAACTACACACTATATAATCCTTCAATCCAATTTTAAACATTTTCTCCTCAGCTATTTGTATCAAATTGCGAATTGGACTCCTGTCCATGGCTGGTGAAATCTAGCTGACACATTGTTCGGAAAGAGAGAATGGATTTTCCTGGGTGACCGTTTTAATGATGCAGTTGGTTGGCTCTCCCTGTATCTAGCTGAGATTGGGACTGGATAGGGGTTTGACCTGGATAGGACACAGGTAATCTTTGTTGGATCGTGGAAACAACCAGAAGAAATGGCAGAGATGATAACTGCCCCCTCAGCTGAGGGAGTTTGCCTGGCTTTTGTTATCAGGTTTCACAACATGGAGTTTTACTGGATGTTTGGCTTCTGGATATTATCTAAAATGCTGCAGAAGCCAAGAGTATGAGTTTTCATCTGTCTTAAGCCAGAAGGTTACAAAATTTATTTTCTTGCATGCCAACCTTGCCATACCTATCCAGGCCTTTGTCACCTGATTGGAGTATCACTGTGTTTTGGGGCTGTACCTGAAAAGCATTTTGAAACTTCAGCTAGAATAGACTGGTTTGCTTACTTAGTGATGATTCCCATGAGAAACACATTACACCCATGCTGCAGAGTCTGCACTGGTTTCTTGTTTATTTCTAAATGCAATTCAAGGTGTTGGATCTATAATGCCCTTTATGGCTTAGGTTCTGCAGATCTCAGAGAGACTACTTCTCCTGCTACCTCCCAGCAATGGAGACCAGTTTAGTTCAACAGAGCCCTAGTTTGTTGGCCTGTCAGTCACAATAAAAGGCCTTGTGTTCTGTGGGTTTTTCTGAGCATGTAGGCTCTGGGGATGGATAAGAACATGGAGTGGGAAGGGATTTACTTGTTCAGGTTTGGTGGGAGGGAGTCTTTTGTCTGTTGACACTACATCAGTCTGAATCTTCTGCATATAAAATATGTATTTTATAACACAGTGAATATATTCATAAAGTTTAGGAAAGGCACATAAACCTGAATAAATAAGAGAATTAAATGAACTCTTAATAAGATAGGGTCCCTCTGGTGGTCAAAATAACACTTCTCCATTCTACTCAAAATCTGTGTAGCCCAGTATGTACATTAACTGGAGTAAATTTATACAAATCTTTTCAGCATTGTCGTTTAAGGCTGGGATTTTCAAAGGGGACTGAAGGTTTTAAGGGTCCAGTGGGCTTTGGGCATCTAATTCCCTTAAGGGCCTTGGAAATCCCACATTTAATACAAATTCTTCATTTATTGTCTCAATGTCGGCACCTAATTATCTCTATCTGAAAGCACACTCCTCATCCTGATATTTAAACCATTCTTTTGATGAAGAAGCAAAGAATAATGCTAATTTTTGTAGAATTCTGAATGCATCTAGTGCTTGGTAAGAACTAGTGAGTGCCTCCATTCTGAACATCGCACCCCATTCAACTATTTGTTCATTTTTAGCTATCGTTCTCAATCTTCACATCCAATGAAGTGGGCTGTAGCCTCGAAAGCTTATGCTCAAATAAATTTGTTAGTATATTTATGGGTGTTTTATTTTTTTTCTAGCTCTGCCTGATTTGCACTGCCTTATAATGTTTGCCCTAGGTCAATCCGGCACAGACACATGGGAGTTTTCACTTCCTCTGCAGCATGCGGCCACAGGTCACTTGCTGGTTTGAACTTGAGTAAATGGTGGATTTTCTGTAACTTCAGGTCTTTAATTCAAGATTTGAGGACTTCTGTAACTCAGCCAGAGGTTATGAGCCTATTACAGGAGTGGATGGATGAGGTTCTGTGGTCTGCAATGTGCAGGAGGTCAGACTAGATGATCATGATGGTCTTTTCTGGCCTTAGAGTTACTCTCATTTTAACCCTTAGGAGCAAAGTCACCCAATATCTTGTAGTCAGCTGGCGTTCTGTCCACATCTATTATTCAGAAATTATCCTGTCTTTCTCTTGCGAATCCCAAATAAAGTTCCAGGTTTATTTCACTTTCATCCTACACTGACTTGCTTCTACACCAACCACTAGTGATGGACTTCTGAAGTGGTGGCTCATGAACCAGATTTCATTGATAATTTGTCTTAAATCCAGATAATCTTACATCATTTCTTGTTTCCTTCTTTCCTATTCCTTTTTGTGCTACTTGTCTTAGGTCTTTGTCCCTATTTTAAAAGTTCAATATTTAAGCTAGACCTGTGTTGAGACAGAACAGAATCTGCCGTAGTTATCTATAGCATGTTCCATAACCCCAGGGTCTCAAAGTTCTTGGGAGCCACAGAGAGTGTCCCCTTCTACCACGAGGCACCAGGGGATACCACAGCATTGCTGTCTTTGCACAGGCAGCTTCAACCTGCTCAGGAAACATACCTCATGGCTCTTTATTCACACTCACTACTTTGAACTCCAAATTAGCAGAAAACAAGGCTGCACTGAAGGTCTTTCTCTGTCTCTCTCCTCTCCCTTCCCTCACTGTGTGGGGGTGTGTGTGTGTGTGCGTGAGAGAGAGAGAGAGAGAGAGGTGGCTTAAAGGAAAAAGTCATGTTAATTTTCTTTCTAAACTCTGCTGAAAAGTTAACCTCATTTGGATCTGTGCCAGTTGCTTAATGCAATCAGAGTGATTCATGTGTTGGTGAGACTGGGGTTGGATTGGTCATGTTTCAGAAACAAAATATCCCTCACAGCTGGGGGCTCCAGCTGGTGCATAGGCAGGGTTTGTTTTCATGTATATAGGGATGGATTTGATTCCATAGTCACAGAAGGGCCAACTGGAGCATTTTTGCTAGTTCTGCAAAATATGTTACCATCCACCTCTCCTTACTACACAACTCCTCACCCCTCCAAAAAGTCTCCTGTTCCTCCCTTGCAATAATAAATATTAACTGACTCTTGTCCACCATGATCTCACCCCATGGGACATTAATGTGAGCAAAGAACACAAGCCCAGTTCTTATAAACAAGCAAGGTAGCCACGTGTCCCTGAAAACCAGGAATGTCCTATTGCCAGGGCCTGATGTGGTGTGTCTTTTTCGTTTTACAGAAAATAATGTTTTTTGTAAACCCTAGCAGACTGGCCATCTACTAAATAAACTACCCACCAGCAGGTTGAGTGGACAGGCTGGGCGGGCTGAATAAAGTGACTCAAACCAGCTTTTTCAAAATAAACATTGTTTATTCACCCAGAGTTGCATAGGAATAAGGGGAAATGGTCAAAACATGGTTAAAAATGGTAAGACCCTACAAGCCTGGGTCTTGCTTCAAGCTTGCCATTTCCCTCAAATCTTTGGCAAGCCTCGCTGCCTCAAACCCATCCCACAGTGCCTCGATCACAGTCTGTCTGCTCTCCATGAACAGCCCCCTGATGATAGAACCACCCTCCCTCACTAGAGCATAGGTGCTGTAACTAAGGGCATGGGGTGTGCTGCAGCACCCCCTGACTTAAAGTGGTTTCCATTATATACAGCGTTTATGGTTTGATTAAAATGGCTCTCAGCACCCCCACTATAAAAATTGTTCCAGCACCCCTGCGCTAGAGTGAGAAAGAGAGGGAGTTTTTAATTGTTTAGTGTCCTTTTGATCTTTGGCCCTCAGCAAACCAGCTGTGTAACTTTGGCTGGTGCCTGGAAATAGTATCTTCCCAAATAATGGTCTAGCCATTGTTCTCTTGGCTCCCTGGAAGTTATTTCCAGAGATGTTTTATCTCGGCTATGGTTTCATTTCCTGACTGCTCTTCCTAAAAGTTCCTTTTGATTTAGCTTCTTGTAGTCAGACAGCATATGCATCCGATGAAGTGAGCTGTAGCTCACAAAAGCTTATGCTCTAATAAATTTGTTAGTCTCTAAGGTGCCACGGGTACTCCTTTTCTTTTTGAGGTACCAATAGTAGTCACAAAATGGAATTAGATGTCTCCCAGATTATGAGCCTGTCTTTTTTTAGATTGTGAGATAAGAACATAAGAAAATTGAGTCAGACCAATAGTCCATCTAGCCCAGTATCCTGTCTTCTGACAATGGCCAATGCCAGGTGCTTCAGAGGGAATGAACAGAACAAGCAATCATTGAGTGATACATCCCCTGTTGTTCATTCCCAGCTTTTGGCAATCAGAGGCTAGGGACCCTCAGATCTTTGGGGAAAGATCTTGAAGGATCCTCTGTGCCTTGTTTACCTCATCTGTGAAATGGTGATGACATTTGCCCACCTTAGCAAAGCACATTAAGATCCCTGAGTGAAGGCTGCAATTTAAGCACATATAATCATAGTTAATTCACTTTCTAATTTCTGCATTTTAAAGGTTTTTATTATTTAATAAAAGTTTAAGGTGGTTATGTTTTATTTTCAATATTAAGTACCTCTGTCCCCATTCCTAGATAATGACAATGGAAATGTCTAACTGACATTGTGTCAGCATTAATTGCCTCTCACATTTTGGAAGAGGCATTAGAATGTTTGGACACATCGCTGGTGTGACTGGTCGAAAATACGGAGTTACTTTGTCAACTAAGGGACCATCTTTCCAGGCTATGTATATATTGCCCAGCACAATGGGGCTCTGATCTCCAACTGGGGCCTCTAGGTGTCACCACAATATAAATATTATTCATAATACTATTTTAAGAAGTGCATCTGAACCAAACACTCTGGATCTGAACACTTTAGTTTTGAGGAAATCAGATCCAGATCCAAATTTTACAGCTTGATCTTATCTCTGCTTAGAGATCTATATTTTGTTTGCTTGGTTTATTTGTCTCCAGTCCTCTAATTAGGGTTAACACATTTCCCTGAGCTCCCTTCCTTTCTTTGCAAGTTGTCCACATCTGTGACTAGTGTTAAACTGCCCCCATATCTCCCTTCATTAAGTGGAATATCATTTTCAGCACCTTTTTTTTTTCTTTTTCTTTCTTTCACAGCTATACATTTCACTGCTGCTGTGAATCAAGAGCTGAGTTCATACAGAGGCCACAGTGACCAGTATTGATTGAGAGACTGGGTACTACTGCCCTCTCTGACTAACTAGAGATTGTTTTTGATTTTTAGCAGTGCCTTCAAACGGGTGTCAAAAGCTTCTAATTTTGAAAGGAGTGAACTTTCTTTCCCCCTTTCTGCTCGTGACATGCAGCAGAACGCTCTCCTGAGATTCCTCTCTCTTGTAATGTGCTCACTCCCTGAAAGCTACTGGTGCATTGGCAGCCAACTGTCTAAACCTTTCCTTTGATGCCACAATGCATTTGCACATTTTTCCTGGCAGCAGGTATCTACAGAATGTCCATTTGGAATGCTGCACTGAGAATCATTTCATTGACATTAACGCTACTGTTTTCCTTAGCATCTCTGCAAGGGGTTGAGAGTGCCCGTTCTCACTGTCAACTTTTCAGGTTCCCCATTTCAGCTCCCCATCCAAGCCATGCTTTTGGATGAGGAGAATAATAACTACTAGTCTTGGAAAGGAATTCTATCTCTGGTACTGCTTAATCAGCCAGGGAGGCTGCTTGTTCAGAGACAGCGACACATATCACTGAGCACATGTCTGTGGCACTCCCAGAACCTGCTGGCTTGAGGAGTATAGGAACAGGATGTGAAGCGAACCAAACTGCAGCATGTTACCATTAAACCGTCAGGCTAGACAGCTCATTTTAATTGTAAGGAAGCCAATATACTTGTCAAGTGGAAATGCAGGACTCAGTGGAACTCCCTTACTGAGGGCTACATTTGCAAAAAGATTGAGATCTGGCCTCACTTTTCACAGGGGCAACTTGAGTCAGTAATTTTGCACCTATTAATGAACTGCAGAGTCCTTGCACCTCTAATTACCCAATTTGCATCTGCTATTCAGTCCCATGTGAAAATATGAGTGGGTAAATCTCACCGGTACAGATTACATCAACAAAGGGAAGCTGCCTTTTCAAAATATGGCCCTGAATGTTTGGAACCTGACCAGATTCCCTAATTTTTGTAACTCTGTGTTCTAAAACAAATATGAGACAGCAAATCTCATAGTTCCATATGACTAGAGCAGTGGGTCCCAAACTTGTTCCACCGCTTGTTCAGGGAAAGCCTCTGGCAGGCCGGGCCGGTTTGTTTACCTGCCGCATCCACAGGTTTGGCCGATCGCGGCTCCCACTGGCCGCGGTTCACTGCTCCAGGCCAATGGGAGCTGTTGGCAGCGGTGGCCAGTACGTCCCTCAGCCTGCGCTGCTTCCAGCAGCTGCCATTGGGCTGGAGCAGCGAACCACGGCCACTGGGAGCCGCGATCGGCCGAACCTACAGATGTGACAGATAAACAAACTGGCCCGGCCTGCCAGCGGCTTTCCCTGCACAATCAGCAAAACAAGTTTGGGAACCACTGGACTAGAGAATAGTTCATGTTGTACTGGTATTTAAGAAAGGGAAAATAAACGATCCAGGCAATTACAGTCCTGTGAGTCTGACCTTTGCAAGGTTTTAGAACAAATTGTGAAGGAAAGAATAACTAAATTCATGGAGGTAAATGGTAAAGGGGGGTGCAATGCAACATGGGTTTGCTAAAGGTAGATCATGCCAGACTAACTTGATTTCCTTCTTTGGGAAAATAACTGATTGTTTAGATAAGGGAAAAGCAGTAAATCTAATATCCTTGGACTTCAGAAAAGCATTTGACATGGTACCACATGGGAAATTATTAGCTAAATTAGGGGAGATCGGGATCAGTGCAAGGTGGATAAGGAATTGGCTAAAGAGGAGAAGGCACAGGTTTGTGCTGAAAGGAGAATTATCAATCTGGAGGGAGGTTACCGGTGGAGTTCCTCAAGGATTGGTCTTAGGACCACTCTCATTCAATATTTTTATTAGTGACCCGGGTACAAAAAGTAGAAGTGTACTAGTGAAATCTGCTTATGATATTAAGCTGGGAGGTATCATCAATACAGAAGAGGATCAGCACATTGTATAGGAAGATGTGGATGACCTTTAAGACAGGAGTGACAGAAATGGATGAAATTCACCAATGTTCAAGAAACATGACTTTAAACTGGAACAGGTGCAGAGAAGAGCTACTGAGCTGTAGCTCATGGAAAGCTTATGCTCAAATAAATTTGTTAGTCTCTAAGGTGCTACAAGTACTCCTTTTCTTTTTGCTAATACAGACTAACACGGCTGCTACTCTGAAACCTAGGATGATCAGGGATATAGAGGGCCTATCTTATGAGAGGAGGCTGGAAGACCTTGGCTTGTTTAGTCTTGCAAGACGAAGGCTGAGAGGGGATATGCAACATGCTGCTGGGGATACCCAGAACTGTGAGCCACTATGTTACCTCTCTGCCTCAGCAAGCATGACCTTTGCTAGAGACAGAACTGAGCATCAGCAGTCTGTATTCCTCACCAGCAAACTTCTCAAGGTTATTCCAGCCCAAACCTTGCCTGGCAGGTAACAATCAGTGAACTTCAGTCCCTGAGCTCCTCAGACATTTTTCTTTATAATGCACATTAGCTATCACTGTACACTAACAGAAGATATTAAGTTTGCTGCTGTTAATGAGTCAGTACATCACAGTTTATTAATTTAACTGATGTAAATACACCCTTCCCTTCAAACACAGCACTGAATTGGTTTATAGTAAAAGTAAAACTAGTCTATTAACAAAAGAACAGGGATTAAGTGATACCAAGTAAGAGATAAAGGTAGAGATGGTTACAAGCAAATAAAAGTGAAAACACGGATACAAAGGTCTAAAACTTAATCTTAGCAAGATGCATTCTTTGTTCAAAATTGTTTCTCACCCACAGTCTCCAAAGGAATGTCTTTGTCTTACAAGCCAGGAAGGTCTCCTGGGAATTCAGTCTCTTGTGTCTCTGTGGTGCAGGATCCATGTTAATTCTTTGTCTCTTGAGCTCAGGATCAGGATAACCCCTGTCAGTTTTGCTCAATGGCTTTGGTTAGTGCCAATATGTAAATTGAGGAAACCTAAATTCCTTTGTCTAGAACACCTGTTTATCATCTGTACCTAGGCTAGGCTGATTAGTCTTAAGCATGTTCTAGTAATATCATTCAGAGGGAATTCATAACTTCACATATATAATTAACACATGCATTTTGCAATGATATTAATAGCCAGTGTATTGTTAGCTTTCGTATGATACTTTGCAAAGCATATTTTGTACAAATATTATGGCAATAGTGTGTAGGGTGTGAATACAGAGGTACCTAGGGTCAAGGGATATGACTGCTTTCTATAAATACATTTGGGGGGTGGGGGAAACTGGGAATGGTGAAGAACTATTTAAGCTAAAGGAAAATGCTGGCATCAAACCAAATGGATATCAACTGGCCATGAACAAATTCAGGTTGGAAATTACAAGAAGATTTCTAATCATCAGAGGAATGAGGTTCTCAAACGACCTCCAAGCATGAGTTCTGGAGACAAGCAACTTAGCTAGTATTAAGGGAGCTGGACACATTTATGAGTGCAATTGTATGACAGGGCTGTTTGTGATGATAGGAGGCAGGGCTCAACAACCCTGGGGCTCACTTCTGGTTTATGTCTTATATTCCTAAAGTTCATGCTTCAAGGTTTCAGGCAGTCATTGGCAGGGGTCAGGAAGGGATCCCCCCACCCCCAATGAATTCTTGGAAGGTATTTTATTTCCTTCCTCTGGGCATGGCCATAGCTCGAAATGGTACATTGTTGGAGGCAGGACTCTGAGGCAGCATCAAGCATTCTCACACTCAGGTGCTTGGCTAGCTGAGTCTTGCTCAAATGCTCAGGGTCTAACTGTTCACCTGATGTTGGGGCACAAAGCATTTCCCCCATGTCAGACCTTGAGGGGTTTCACCTTTCTCTGCAAGCTGTTGGTTTGGATCACTTGCCAGGATTATCTGGGTATATCTCAATCATTTCCCTGTCATTGTGGGGGGCCTCAAGCACTGGTGCACCTTTGTTCATCTTCTTTTCTGTCTGTGCCTGTCTGGTCTCCAGTGCGTTGTAATTCTTTGGTCTAATTTTGGCTATTAAGTTAGGATGGTGTTGTGGCCTGTGTATACAGGAGATCAGACTAGACAACCTAGTGGTTCCTTCTGGCCTTAAACTCTGTGACTCTAAAAATTCCTTTTACATGCCCGCCCTGCTTATGATACTGAGAAAGTTTTTAAATTGAATATATTGAGGTGGAGGATCTACTGAACAATGTACATTGTATTAATGAATAGCCCTAGCACTGTGCTGCGATAGATTTCCCCATGGAGTATTGTCACTGAAGAAAGACGCATTCATTATTTTCTGAAGAAAAGACGCAATCTCACCTCATGCACTAAATTAGTTTAATTAAATGGCAGGAAAGAAGAAAAATTTGGTACAATGTTCATTTTTCTGTGTGTTTGTATGTGCGGTGGCTGAACTATTTCTACAGTTCTAATCTGGCCTGGATGAATGAAGTGTCATCTGAACTGCATTTTCCTGCTGAGGTGCATCCATTAGGAGTGCATAGATCCAAGGGCTTGGTTTTAATTAAAAAAAATAAGTTGTATGTCACTATTGTATTAACCAATAGGATTGCCACAAGCAAATATATAAGGCAAGAGAAGGAGGGGGATCATTGGCTGACTTGCACCTGATATCAAAATCCCACTGGGGAGGAAAAAGGGGGTAATACAGGAGGAACAGGAGAGGACATTTACCTAATTTACTTTTAATAACAACAGCTGGGAGGGAAATTGGAGGATACAGAGAACAAGGGGAGGGGAGGATGGAAAATGGATACACCATAGGGCAGCAGTGGGGGTGGGAGTGAATTGGAGCAAAGAGAATGAAGGGCATGGATCATGCCTATCTCAGGGCAGGTAATTAACTAAGTTACCATTATTATTGACTACAACACAGAACCTAATGGCCCCTACCAGGACAGGGCTCCCTTGTGCTGGGTGCTGAGCAGATAATACTGTAGAAGACAGACCCTGTCCCAAACAGTTTACCATCTAGCTCAAGACGAAACATAACGGGTGTATGAAATAAGCAAACAGGAGGAGTCATGGTGGATAATTAGCAGAATACAAGCCTCCAGTGCAATGCTGTGATCAAAAGGACTAATACAATGTTTTGATTTATAAACAAGGGAATCTTGAGTAGTAGAGAAGTTATTTTACTTCTATATTTGGAACTGGGGCAAATGTGGCAGGCATACTGTGTCCAGTTCTGGTGCCCACAATTCAAGAAGGATGTTGATAAATTGGAGAGGGTTCAGAGAAGAGCCAGGAAAATGATTAAAGGATTAGAAAACATGCTTTACAATGATGGACTCAAGGAGGTCAATCTGTTTAAATGAACAAAGAGGGTTAAGGGATGACTTGATGACAGTCTATTCATACCTACATGGGGAACAAATATTTAATAATGGTCTCTTCAGTCTAGCAGAGAAAGGTAGAACACAAGCCAATGGCTAGAAGTTGAAGCTAGACAGACTCTGACTGGCAATAAGGCATCATTTTTTGACAGAGGGTAATTAACCAAGGGTCTTGGATGGGTTCTCCACTGACAATTTTAAAATCAAGATTGGATGTTTTTCTCAAGGATATATTGTAGGAGTTATTTTGGGGAAGTTCTCTGGCTTGTGCAACACTGGAGGTCAGACTGGATGATCATAGACGTCCCTTCTGGCCTTAGCATCTGTGAATCTATGAATCCTGTCTACTCTCAGGAGGGTGTGAGGGACTGGATGACTTCTGAGCCTTTCACTAACAAAGAATATAGGAGAGCAGGAATAATAAAAGGGAGGAATGTCACTGGAGTTAGGGAATGAGCATAAAATTAGTTGTGAATGAGAGAGGACAGGATAAGGATGGGAAGGGAATGCCGAGTGAGTTTGTTAAGAAATTGGTACTAAAGGAACAACTGTCTCCTTCCCAGTTTCAGTAACAACCCCAACTGTTTAAAAATCCTGAGTCAGGCCCCAAATTGAAAAGAACCCAACTTTTTCTCTTTTTTTATTTGACATCTGGTTTCCGAGCCTTTAGGTTACACTTAGGTCATATTTTCAAGCTTTTCTCTGCAACCGTAAGGCTGCTAGAAACTTACCTTCCCCCTGTTTAAATGAAAGGCAAGAGTCTCATTTCATCAAAATCCTACCAGGGATCAGGGCTTTAAGAAACGCCTCAAATATTGCATGAGTTGGCAAAACTGCTATTTATTTCCTTTGATACCTGCTATTCTCATCTTTTCTTCTGTCAAAAACTTTCCTCTCGTCTTTATCACAATAACTGTCCCCAGTTTTCTGATCCTCAGAAGACATCTTCCCTCCTGCTCCGCATCTTTCTATAACAAATAACTCAAATTTCCAGTTTTGCTTTCTGCATTTACAAGTTTCTTTATTCCTCTCCCTTATTTTCCAGTGCTTCAGGCCCTAGAACACTCCTCCCTTACCCACCTTTTCCTGTCTCCACAATTCCATTATTAGCCTACTTCTTATGTCCCTGTCTTCCCTATTTGCCCAACCTACCCCTTATTCATTCTTTCTTTTCATAGATGCTGGATTCTTTATTCTCTTGATAAATAGTAATATTGAATGTCATGCTCTGACAACCACACAGCAGAGATGTGCTTTGGTAAATGTCATGTTGTCAAATATAGGTGGCCCTTGTAACAGACTCCCTTACATGTTAATTACATGCCTCATGTTCTGCATAACCAGTTATATAACATCCTCTGTGCATTATAATGAAATGAAATGAGTTGTAGTGGTAGTATCCCAAACTATCTATCTGTGTTTTCTGAGATTTAAAATAATTCCAAGTCAGATCTGAACAGGAACATCCTGTCCTTATTAACTCTTCCTTTTCCCCCTTCCACCGTTTCATTTGTCTCTCTGCGCCAAACAGTGGACTCTTCCTGCGGCAGCTCACTTTCCAGCTCTCACATGTTCACTGCACCCTGCTGAGCTGATGGAAACTCTGAGTCCCAACCCAAATTGCAGCAGCATGACCCTGCTTGACATAGTGATGCGCTGTGTTGTCAACATCTAGTTTTTCTCTACATAGCTCTGTTAAGCCAAGATCACAGGTCAGATTGCAAAGCTTTCCCTGATTCATCCTCCTCGGCAGACATTGCTGCACAGGAAAGGTTTCCCAGAGCAGGACTGGAGTTCTTTAGTGACACAACAAATAGAAGAAACTTTGCTGGGAGATTTTAACCAATTTAAAAATGGTGCAGAACCTTGCGCAGATGGGTTTTAGATACTAAAAGCTAATGAAAGGCAAGCTTCTGCCACCCTTACTTATATTAAGCAGCACCTAACTAAGAGTAGTCAAAAAGAAACTAATGGAATTAATTGAAAGCAAGGTACTACTCATTATTAGTAAGGGCAACAGAATCTAGCCTAAAACAATTCCTTTAAACTCCGCAAAGGGGTGGTACAATCAGCCAGGCAGAAATCCTCAGAAAATTGAGGAACCCACCAGAAACTGCTTTAGATTTTAATCCTTTATACCCTGGAAGAATTGTCCCCTAACCACTCCCCATTCCTTTCCTCTTCATGTCCTCACATATTTTTTTCTTTCTTTCATAGTCAAGGTTGAGGCTCTTGCAGGAGAATCTTCCCTGTCTGTTAATACATGAAAACTGATTAGAATGATGATTTCACCAGAAGTACTTCTAGTCCCTAGCACTCTGTAAAACTCGTATGTGGAATGCACATGAATGTGTTTGTGTGTAGGAAAGTGAATCCCACTAGAGAAAGCTGCCTCTTTCACTTCTCCAGAGTGCAAGGAGTTAATCCAGTGCCCTGTCCAGACATTTCCCAGGCAGTGAGCTAACAGGTTTGTTCTTTCATTGAGGAGAATAATGCAAATAACCTCTTTGAGGCAAGGGCTGTCATTTGCTGCATGTCTGTATTAGGCACTGCGCAGTCTTTGCTTGTTAAATTGAAATAATTCCCAAAGTCCAAGACAAAGGTTTGAAGGTACAAGGCATATATCCCTCTTCTCTCTGCCAGTGTTGGATGTTGGGGAGAGAGAGATGAAAACCTACTTATGGCAACTCCTCATTGCTGTTGCTGTAGGGCATGATGCAGAATAACAGCATGGACCAGTTCCTGGGTAGACCAGATGGCTGTGACACATCAGACCAGTGAAGCCCCCTGACTTATTCAGTGCTAATGACACTGAAAGCATTACCTTCCCCCTACTCTACATCCTCCAAAGGTGTTGCTGGTGGTGGGTGAGAGGAATTGTATGGTAGAGAGGAGCCATGGTTGTCAGTGAAGATGCAACAAAGGAGTCTAAACTTTGGAAGTTGTCAGGACAGATGTGCGAAAATTGCTGCTTTCCTGTGATGCCTCCTGCCTCCATGTTCACACTGCCCCTTTCTATTACTGACATGTTGCTTGCTCACTAGCAGTAGGGCAAGAACTGCAGCCTGTGCAAGAAACCTGGTCTTGCAGCTTGGCTTCTCACATCACAGCAGACTAATGGCCAAGAACAAACTTCCCTGTTCTCTAAACTCCAGTCAGCGCACCATCACCAATGCTTTCCACCATCTGACAAGAGGTGAGCACTTTGTGACCCATCCTCCCACCCCCGCACAGAAACTGAGCAAACAAAGGAGAATGTAAAATGCTCTGTAGAGCTAGAGACTGCCCAAAGTGTGTGTATTGGGGGTTGGAGGGGGATAGGGTTCCGGTTTTATACAGTGAGGCAGATGCTGATGTTCGGATTTTAACTGAACAGTTAATTTGATATTAAAGTTTAACAAGCCAGTTTGTTTTGCTCTGTCTCTTGTTTGAGGTAAGGAACATTAAATTGTGAGAGTGGTTGTATTCCTTGCTGCAAATGACTTCATTCCCTCACAAAACCTATTGCCTCCTAAATGAGGCTGGATTCTCCCACACAATGTACGCCTGAGTTCATACAATGCCCCTTACAAACACGGCAGAGGAGGTCATGTTCTTGCCACCCTGCACGGGAACATGAAAATGACATCCCTGGGATCAAGGTACCTTCCTCGTCTTGCGCTGGCAGATTGCATATATGCCTGGGGCCAGGCCCTTCCTGGAGCAGTGTGTGCTGCTCCTAAGAAATGATTCACTCAGCCTAGGCAGGTGGAGGAGCCAGGATGTTTAGGCAGGGGTGTATAGTTTATCACAATCTGGGGGATAACCAGTAGGCAGTGCAATAAGTATCCTGCTAAGCCTTGCTCTCTAGGTTGAATGGTCTGATAATAGTATAGTCATGCAGTCAGTGCTGAGAGATGATTAAGAAGCATAGTGGTGGACAGTTTGTGTCAGAGCTGCCTCCCCAAGTGCACTGTTTTTAGATGTCAGTTCACTTGTTTTTCTTTTTAAAACAATGTCTACGCAGTCAGAACTCCGGCTAATTCACTACCAGTTGAATGCGGATCTTGGAGCCTTCATGGAAGCCAAACTAGCCTGGCATATGGGCCATAAACCCAATAGATAAGGTGGTTCCAGATCCCAACTGTCCCCAGGCTGCCACTAAAAGAAAAGGAGTACTTGTGGCACCTTAGAGACTAACAAATTTATTTGAGCATAAGCTTTCGTGAGCTACAGCTCACTTCATTGGATGCATTGCATTTCCACCAAATGCATCCGATGAAGTGAGCTGTAGCTCACGAAAGCTTATGCTCTAATAAATTTGTTAGTCTCTAAGGTGCTACAAATACTCCTTTTCTTTTTTGCGGATACAGACTAACACGGCTGCTACTCTGAAACAGGCTGCCACTGTTTTCTTTGTCCCTCCTCAGGCTGCTGACTGGCTTTCTGCTTGCCTGTGCAGCATGCCCCTTTTGGCCCCAAACACTCCATTATTTCCACTTTCTGCTCAGCCTCTCTCCTGCCTCCTTTAATCCCTGGCTGGAACAGGAACAAATGGAAACACTAAACAGGTGATTGCACTTGGATGGAGTGCTGTGGAATAGCTGATGTGCAGAGGGTTATGCACAGCAACATGACTACTGTTCCGGGAGCAGAGTGTAGTGCCGGGACTATGCTAGGAGCACGGCAGAGCCCTCCCGTCAATCACTGAGCCATGATGCAAAGTTTGGCACTGCTTTGGTTTTGTAATCTCTATAATAGTCTTTTAGCAGAGGGATGAAGCTTGGCTGGGTCAGTTTAGGGCCTTTTCCCATCATTACCTTAAACTGGCTTTAAAGCAGGGAAACAGTCCTGAAAAGGTTAACGAGGGAGTCCCAACAAAACACAGTGGGTATAAGGTAGTGACAATGAAAGCATTTTCAGGTGGTGCATTGATCTGTGTAAAGAAAGAAATAAACAAACAAACAGATCAAGTTTAAATTCTGCACCTACTATAAGCTTTATGTTTTTAATTGGGAAATTGATTTTAAATCAAAGTCTCTTTAAAGAAAGGATCAATTTCTTTTTTTTTTAAGTAAAAGCCTCTCTGACATGCTTTACTAAGCAAAAGGAGTGGGGGAGAAAATAATTTTAAGTTCTGCTGCAGTCTTGTTGTGAATAATATGAATTTGGCTTGTTCTGCCTCCATCCCTGCTTATGTCCACAACACCTGCTAAGTGAATGAAGTTGCAATGGCAAGACTGTGACTGCCAATTCACCACCACCAGAGTGGAGGAAAATTCCATGGTTCTGGTCTGAGGGTTTGTGGGAACCTTGTCTTCATTTTCCATTCATTTGTGGTTCCATCTCTGAGGTTGCTTTGAGTTAAATTACAAGCCAGCCTCCGTCACTAAGAAGTCAATGGCAGCGGGTCTGCACACTTGGTGCTCATTGTAGGAATGGGGCCCTGAGTCATAACTTGGCGTCTGCACATGCTTTGACTCCTTCCTCCATGTATTGGGCCAGCTGTGGTCTCCACTCCTCTCACTTTTAAAAAAAGAATATAATGTTATTTGAACTGAAGTGAAGATAAAGAGGGGATTTCAGTGTCCCTGATATAGTTCATTTCCCACATTGGATACTGTTAAACTATTCCTGTATGGGATGACTTTTAACCCTGGCTCAGATACTGCAGAAGAATAAATATGCTGCCTTGAGAATTCAAAATGCCATCCATTTTCAAAAACCATTTTTTTTGAGGGAAGGTTACTCCCAAACCTCCCTTGCAGGGTTTTTCTCCTCTTTCCTGTCTGCAAATGACTCACTTGGAACACTGACATCCAAAGACTATTATTGCTGATTCTGTGATGGTAAGGTCCATTCCAGATAGTAAGATAGAAAATACTAGAGCATCTGCTCTGTTCCCAGTGCTGCTTGGGAAGAACATGAGGTGTCCTAATTACAGAAGCTCAGTGCTTGGGGAGAACCTTCTAAAGAGGTTATGACATTCTCCTGGAGAGGGCAACGGGTTTTGTGGTTAAAAAGCAGTGAGCCAACCTGATGGGAGGACAGAGCTGGTCAAATCCAGGGATGAGTTTTGATTTTGTTGTTTAAAGTCAACATATTGCTGCAAAAGCGTGTCAGACTGACATCACTGGAGACAAATGCTCTCTTTCCAATGACTTGCATGGCTAGTGTCAGTAAAAGCTTAACAGCAGGGATGAGAAAGTACTGTAGTCTCCATGCCTGTTCGCTATTCCTTTATTTCAAAGCACTGTAGTAATGGCTGAAAGCAATAAAGTAGCCCCACTGTAATTTGCAGTGTTCTAAATCATTATTACTGTAGCATTTTCTTTATAAGTGTTCACCTTCCTACTGAGCTACAAACAAGATGTCTGTTAGACTGAATGCTTTGGTGATGGTGTCACCTGCTCCTCCCAGGACTGGTCCAAGATCACCAAATAATTCACACAAGCCCTGAAGAGTTGTCAGAGTAATGGCTTTCAGTCTCTGCTGACTCTGGGTGTGTTCTAAGCAGTGCCCTAGAGAGGAAAAGATCCGTGTCCCATTACCAGGCTTCTGAGCCATTCAGTTCCTCAAATGGGTATTGTTGCTGGACCAGTGGGCCTGATCTGGGCAAAGCTTTTCCTCTGAAATGCTGGGTGCAGACAAGGGCTCAGCAAGATGGTGGCACAGTACCCACATTTTGGACTCCCTCAGTTGATCAAGTATTGCACAGGTCAAACCACATCAGAACTATTTCCGTTTCCAGAAACAATGCCAAACAGCCTGCAAAAGGCTGGAAGATGCCCTGCCTGCCAAGAAGGAGCATTTCAAACTAGTGAGAGGCTATTCAGTCACCCTCAAGCTGCGAAGACGACATATCAGCTGCATAAAATTAATTTATTTAGTTAAGGGAGGTGTTAATTAAGAGATCTCATTTATTGTGTCTTTGCAGACAGCTCTCAGGGGCCTTTGAATTGTCAGCTCTGGAGACAGCAAAAGCTAATGGTGTCAGAAGTTAATAATAGGATGATTCATGTTTAGGAATAAAGTAGAAGAAGAGACTGTATAAAAGGTTGGAAGAAAATGAATAAGACATGGGTAGCAATCACTGTGGAGCTGCTCAAATATACCTTACAGAAAGTAGAGTGTGTTAAGAGACTGTTTTGTGTTGTCATTAAGGGGAATTATAGTGCCAGTTATAGGCTCCAGACTGACAACCCCGCAGTGTGTAGATAGCTCCCATTAATTTAATTTGTGATTAACGCCAATCCTGCGTGGGAAGATTCAAGCTCATGGAGTCTGGTATCCTCCACTAAACTCTTACCTGGAGAAAGCATCTCAAAATATGAGACTAGTTCAGTCTCTAGGGGCTACTTGGTCTCTGGGCTCTCTGATGAAACTGCCAGCAAAGATGGGTGTGATGTGGAGAGTTATTCACTAGGAAGTAGTCTGAGCCTGCCCATCGATTTCACACAAGCCAAGAAAGAGGAGGATGTTTCTCATTCCGCCTCTTGTGGCCTACTCAGTTGGACTGTGGGATCTCCGCTCTCAGAATGGAGTGCTACACAGAGGAACTGCATCCTGAGAGCGTGCTTAGAAGCCCAAAAAATCCATGAAAGAAGCACAGAGAAGTCCTCTTAATGAAATGCTTCAATCAGGCTAAGGCAGCAGGCTGGTGTCACCCTCCCTGGAGGCCCTGTGGGGCTTGAAATAGTGGATTTTGCAAGGAATCACTGACTGTGTGCATTGTATTTATTGTTTACTGCTGTTTTTTATTATAGTAATTATTGCTTTTATGTATTTTATGGGGGAAGCTGAATGGCAAATAAAATCCAGAGATACATGGATCTGCATTGCCAATACTTTGCAAAGCTTGTCAGCACGCTAACTGCAGCTGCACAGCTGAGACCTGGATTGTCCAGTTGGATAATCTGTTTGTATCATAGATTAATGTGAGCCTTCAGTCATTATTCATTATTTTTTGTTCTCATCAATGTACAGAACCAAGAAGACATATGAGCTATGCTTTCAAGGTGCTTACAGTACACAAACTCTCAATATTAAGGTGAAGAACTTTCAACTTCATTTAATGGCTCCAGTTTTACTGTAAGATCTGCATGAAACTAACTGCTGCCCTGGTGTCCCTGCCCAATGATACAGTGATGTGTCTTGTGTAACTCTCCGGAACTGAATCTTCAAACAGCCTCTACTGCAGTTGTTCCAAAGTCCTGGACTATGGAGAAAAACTGCCTAGGACTTTATGCACTGTCTGAGCACTGGTAACTGGGGGGCATGATGCAAAAAGCAAGAAAAGGTATAATGCTACAGGGCTACACTGTGCCTTTAGCCCTAGCCTGGAGCAAGGAGTGATGTCCAGATACATTGTGCCTCAGAAACACCCCATGAGACATGGTTCCCTCCCTGCTTTCCCCTTGCTCTCAAGGATAGTATTTGCTGCTGGCCTCCGGCAGCAACAATCTACAACATCCTCTCCCACACAGAAACCTGGGCTCAGCTGTGCTGGTTAGTGTGTGGATGGGCAGAGCCAAAGCCCCACAAGTTCCTTATCCCTCCCTGCCCAGCTGCACGGGGGAGGAGGAAAGGGAGGCATATGTGAAGGGACGGTGCCTACCTTCTCCTGTGCGCCTGGACAAAAGGGCTGGGTAGCCCATGCTGAGGTGTAAATGGGGTTCTTATGGCCCCTTGCGCTCCTGCATAGCCAGGTAATGCAAGTCGATGCAGCCCTTAGGGAATGCTGGTGGGGGTTTGCTCACCAGAGGCCTTGCTACACCTTAAGAAAAGGTATCACTTGCCCATCCTGCAGTGCTGCCCTTTTGTGCTGCACAGGCCTTCAAGTCAACTGACATGCCCCTGTCTAGCATCCTTCCCCACTGACTCTTGGGGAATGCTGGCTGCAGGAATATAGCCACCTCCTGCATGGGAGAACTAGATGGGGAAGGAGCTCCTTTTGCCTCTTTCTGTCCCTCAGCACATTCCTGCTGGAACAGTCCTAAGCACTGGATTGGACACAAGAGACTGGGCTCTGTCCTGGCACTGCCACTCGGTTGTTGGGTGACCCTGGGCAAGTCGCGTCCGTGCCTGAGCCTCATTTTCCCCATCTGTAAAATGGGGATAATTTCTACTAGCCTCCTTTGAAAAGCACTTTGAGATCAATGGATGAAAAGCACTACATAACAGCTTGGCACTATTATTTTATATTAATTTGGTCCCATAGCATTTCCCCGCTCCCCAAGGAAAGGGATTTGTCAGCGGGATCGTTTCTGAGTTGTTTGTTCTCCCCTCCACAGCATCATCACAAGTTTCTACTTTTAACAGTTATTTTTGGTAAAGGAAAATTAAATAGAAGTTAGTTTTTAAAAGGTGCTGCTTTCACTGATATCGCAGAGGCCAGCGCATCCCTGGCAAGATTGGGTTTCAGAAAGCAAAGCTGCCTCCCCACTGTCTCTGTGCATGACAGCTGAGTTCCACCTTCACGCTTGAGAAACTCTAAACCGCACAGTGAAAAGCAAGGGGAAATGTGAAACCATCCCAATAACTTTAAAACCAGAGGCAGCGGCGGCGCTCCAGGAGGCTGTGAGAACAGGCCTGAGGAATCCCAGGAGAATGCTGCGATCTGGCTGGCTGAACAGTGTTACCCATTACCGTCACTGTTTGGTGCCCAGGAAGAAGGGTACATTCAGCATAGTCAAATCTCTGGCAAACTGTGTATCTGCCGTCACTTGGTCACTCCATGGGATGACTGAAGATAGCACCAAGGTTGCTGCAAGTTTGGCAGGAGAAGGTGGTTCGGGACTTGAAAGATGGTGTGTTTCCTGTCGTTTTGCTTTTTGTTTTACAATGGTAGGTAAAGTGTGATTTAAAGAGAGAGAGGAAATTTGTTGAAGAGCCCCTGCAGGGCTTTAGTCCACTAACGTCTTTGGGAGTCACCTCCGTGCTCTGAAGTCCCTGCAAGGCATGCTGAACCTTTCTCCAAAGGCTGATGCTCAGAATTTCTCTTTGCTAATGTTGGGCAGGAAGAAGAATATGTCTTCAGCTTGCCTTAGCTTTGATCACACCTCTAGCTTCACTTTCATTCTCACTTATTCCTCACTTGGTGCGGTTTCAGCAAAGAGGGGTTTACAGCAGAGAAGACAGGGAAAGTGGAGGGAAATAGAAAACATACCTTATTCCATCCATGCCCTCTTCATCCCCCCCCAACAACACACACACACACTGTGACAATTTGGGAAATTTGTCTATGAACTTATGAATTGTGTTTTGAGATCATGAGTTCTCTCTGTGTGTATATATATTGATCAGACTGCAAACTCCTTGTTGAATGTGGGGCTTGTCTGCCTCCTCTGTTTTTACCTCCCATGGTGGACTGGAGTTCCAAGTGCCAGTGAAACAGGGCTAACGGTGGACAATCGTTAAAGCTTGGTGGTCCTTTGTTCACAGAGAAGTACCCTTGGACAAAGATTTAATCACCACCCAGAAGAACCAGGGTGCCCAGTGAGCTGGTAACTAAGGAACAGCTCACTGGTGTGTGTGTGTGTGTAGGAAGGATTTTGATCACCTGACAAAGCTAATGAGGGGGTCACCTGACAAAGGATCCTGGAGGTTATAAAAGGGAGGTTATTTCCCTGGCTATTTTGGAGAGAGGGAGGAGAGATCAGAAGCAGAAAGCTGACTTCTGAAGTCAGCTGAGACTCCATGTTCCAGAGGAGAAGAAGAAGCCATGTGCAAGAGGGCAGGAGGAGAGGAAGGATTCTTGACTCTCTGAAATACTGACCTGAGCCCAAAGAGCACTTGAGTGGTGAGGAAACTGAGGTAGTGAAATGCATGTAGGTGTTTTATTATTTTGTCTGGCTCTGTATATCTTTTGTGCTAGCTAAAGTAATTGCTTTAGAATTCCTTTTGCAAAGCCTTTTTGTTATGTGCTTCAACTGTCAGGTGCCCAGGGAGACATAAAGCAGTGCTTACATGCGTGGAGCTCTGGGAAAGGATAGGTGTAAGCCATTGGGGATTCTGAGGGAGCCGGCACTAGTCTTGTGGCCTACTCAGTTGGACTGTGGGATCTCCGCTTTCAGAATGGAGCGCTACACAGAGGAACTGCATCCTGAGAGCGTGCTTAGAAGCCCAAAGACAGAGGCAGTGCATGGGCTCTGCTCAGTCTTGGGAAGCCTAAAAGCCTTCAGCCAAGTGTGTGGGGCCCAAACACAGCAGCCTGCTGCATGTCCAACAGGGAGAGCTTTTCTAGGGCTGTGACACACACACACTCTATCTACTCCCATTGAAATCAATGAATAAACCCAGATTGACTTGAATGGGAATTGGATAGGAACCTTAGTGAACAAATCAATGCCCATATGTCTAATTATAGATTTGCTAAAATGTTAGTCTAGTGTGGTCCAACCGAAAACCTCATATCTGAGCTAATTTTAAGAAAGTCCCTAATTTTGAGAAAGTCCAGCTCTAGATCTAAACTTCTTAGTTTAGAATACATCTATATTTACAATAGAGAATATCAGATATGGTTGTTGATTAAACTAGTTAGTTTATGGAATATCTAAAATAGTCAACTGAGTTGTACCAGGAATCAATTTAACACATATATAGAATTTCAAGGGACTTCACCCAGCATTTAAAATTACAAGGAAAGGGGAGGGATATTTGTACATGAATGAAAACCTGGATTTGCACATGCAAACGTAATTTGCATGTGCCAGGTCTGGCCAATCACCACATGCAGTTGTGTTTGTTTTATTTGTGCAGAATGTAGGCGTACAAATTATGCCAATGGTTTTAGAGATTACTATAGAAAATGTTCCTGTCTGTGTTAAACTGAATGTTATTTAAAAACAAGAAAATTGGTCAGTACTCTTTTTTTTCTCAGGAGTTCATGGAGGATTGTAACCTCTACAGCCACCCTTAATGTCCTGTATTGCAGTCAGAAAGCTCCTGGCAAAGGTTGAGCAGAGATGAGTCATTTTTGGAGTACAACAATACAGACAAAGCTTTCAGGGGCCAAGGGATGAACAGGTGAAACCTGAAACTGTCTCCTAATGTGTGCAATGAACAGTAGAGGGAGGAGCTTAAATGGGTGAAGTATTAATTCTGTTAACATTTGTTTTTTGCATAAGGTCATAAACAGGAGGCAAGCCCTAAATTCATTTGGAAGAGGGAAACTGGGGTCTAAAATGACAAGTGGTACGTAGTATGAGGTACAGTTGAGAGGGTCTGAGTACTGCTCTTCATACACCGGAAGGGGTTGCTGTTGAGCAAAGAATAGGAACAGTGGGGAAATGAATAAGGCAAGATCATTTGGGATACATTTTCACTATGGTGTTGGATCCTGTAAAGCTGTGGACTTCTGCATATTTCCATATTTATATATGAAAATCTCACAAAGTGGCTTAAAGGCAATTGAAATAAAAACAGGGCTGTCAGAGCTGGAAAGGTACCAGCACATTTCTAAAAGCCCATTTAATACAAAGGTACGGATTTGAGCAGGCAGAGGAATTTTGTGTGCAAAATGCTCACCAAACCCGCATTTGGAACCAATTAGATCTGGCTGCTACTGAAACTGGGTGGTGCATTGGGCTAACATGAGTTTGCAGGCTTGGAGTCCTTCAAACCTGGCTTAGATCACAAGTGCAATGAATTTGGGGCCTCAGCTTAGATCCTTATGATCCTTTGCATCCATTACAAAAACACTACGCTGTTAGTAGACTCTACTTGGAAAAGACATCATATTGGTGTAGCAGGAAACACTCTATGTTAGGAATGAGTTGCACTGGCAGAGCTGCATGTGGGCCCAGTCTTGGAACAGAAGAGGGTGGTGCTGCCGGCTGGGACTGATCTAGGGGATGGAGGGAATCTTGTACAGCACCTGCCCACATTGGTTCTCATCAGTGATACCTATTGTGAGCATTACCACACCATAAGCCAATTTCATAATGTTACTGCTAAAAGTATGTGCTCTGACTATCAAGATATCAGTATAATGTCTCTGTAACTGTGAGCAGTGGGGTTCAGCTCCTCCACCCTGGCACAAAGCCCAGAGGAACCTGCTTTGCACAGAATTCTCTGTGGGGCTGAGCTACAGTAGTGGCCCATGTGCTCCCTTTCTGTAATTGTGTACTCACTGCCCATGCTTTTGCCCTTCTCTGCACCACTCCCAGTCTCTCCACATTGCTATGAAGGGAGCCACAGCAGAACATTGCTCCACATATTGTAGGGGATTAGAGTCCCCTGATGGGGCATCTTGGCAGCCTGCCTCACTGTCTATACCGCAGATCCCCCATAGCTCTGCTGCAGTTAGGGACCTCCCTGCCCATAGAAAGGGTGTCTTCACTGAGAGGGTGATCCAAGCTTAAGATCTGGATTGAATGGCTTGGCAGCTGCAACTAAGAAAGCTCATACACACACAGAGTAATTCTTGATACATTTCTGTTGTCTTCGTGGAATAACTGGGAAACCTGCTGCAGCTAATTTAATACCTGTGAATTCCTACAGCTAGACTTGTGAGACCATGTGGCAGAGTAGGCAAAGTATGTGGATTACACTGCGAAGAGAGTGAATTCACAACATACTAAGGTTGCATTTTTATCAGCATTTCTATTTACTGTTCTCTCTGTTCTATTTACTCTTCATCTCTAGTGGCTGTGCCCTTTCATATCCAATTTTTGGTTATCAGTCAAAATAGCATTCTAGAATCACTGGTCTGGATCCTCCTTTCAGGTCTCTGTTTTTTGGGGGGTTTTTTTTGTGGGTCTGTTCCTGTGGATTAAGTTGAAGAGTCACTACAACGGGCTATACTTACGTTTGATTCTAGGTCAAAGGCCTATTGCACAGGCCTGGAGCAGTACTGCAGGCTCCAAAGTTGTTGTTTCCTACACAATCCCTGCCTACCATCTTCCTGCTCTTGACTCTTTTTATTCCTTGCTCCCTTTGCTCTTCACCACTATAGTACCTGTCTCTTTGTATCTTTCTCCCACTCTGATCTTTGTACTTATGACCATTCAGCCTCCTGGTGTTGGAGACCTGGCCCTGACTCTGCCATGCTTCAACCCACTTCTCATTCAGCTCCCTCCTGAAAATGCAGGCCTTCCAAAAGACCTCACCATCACCATGCAGAAGGTTTGTCTAATGAGTAGGGTACTAGAAACTTGGTGTAAATTCCTGCCTCTGCCACAGTCTTCCTGTGTGATTTTGGGCAAGTCAATTAATCTGCTGTGTGCCTCTGTTCCCCAACTGTACAATGGGGATAATACTTCCCTACCTCATGGGGGTGTTGTGTGGATAAAATCCATTAATGCTTGTGCTCAGACCCTATGGGGATGAGGGCCATATAAGTAACTAGATGGACAGAGACTTGCTAACCAGTTGAAACTCCTATAAAATAAAAAATCCAGCCGTAACCCAAGAAATTGCAGGCAAGCAAAGCCCTCAAATTTTAACTACACTGCCTCCCATTACAGATCCTTGCTCACCTTCAACTGTATGTTGGCTTTTTAGGCCCTGATCCTCCATAGGGTTCTGCATAGAGTATAGGCCCTGCCTGCATGGTTCTCAGTGCAAGATCGGGGCCTAGATTTTATAGGTCTGGGATCTTGGAATGACTCTCAACGTTCATGTGTATATCAAGGAATGAAGCTGTGGAGAATGTTAGGGTGTGTGTATTGCATTAATATTATTATAAATACAAGATATGTGAGAGGTAAAATATGTAGGTGGCAGTTAGATAGTGGTTTGTATCCTAAGGCCTCTGAGGGCCCTTTGGGCATCTACGGGTCACCCTGGAATGTTGGTTTGAAAGTCAGTTGTGGGACAGAGTGTGGAGCCTTCCCAGATGGAGCTGGTTCAGTCCGGGCTTGCTGAAGTTGCCAAGAAAAGTCTCCCCAACCCAGATTCCAGAGACTGGTTCATCAGGGATGGTGGAGGACTGGGCTGTTGAGAGAGTAGCAGAGGGACCAGATTGGGAGAACATCAGACTCCGTGGCTTATGAAAAGGAAGCCTGAACTGGAGTATGAAATGAGACTTTATGGGCCTTGAAAAGGAAAGTGGAAGCATATCAGACGGTTGGTTCTGGAGTTAATGCATAGGTGTTAATGGCAAATAATAAATGACAAGCTTGTTAACTAAGTCTGGAGTAGAGCTGTGGTGAATGGGGATTTCTGTAGCAGCTTTGGAAGAACATTACCCTCTACAGGCAGAAATGAGGTCACCAGGACACACAAACCTGGCAGGAGAAATAAAAGGAACAAAAGAGACTTAAATAATAACTGTAAAGAGTAAAGGGATTTTGACCCCGCCATGTGACGTTGACTGGTGTCAAATGACTGAGGACAGGAAATAATGTCGAAGTAAACTGAATCTTTGGGGGAACAGGAGCAAATAAAGCCACCTGAGTCATATGCTCCAGAAGGACATCTGGCAGTGACTAGAAGGCAGTGGTTGATTTTCTGGAAGCCAGTGGTACTGCAGGAAAATCAAAGAGGGTGAAATCTTTCTAATTGCAGGTCCACAGGCACCGCAGACTTACAGTTCATGCCAGTTGGAATGGGGAGGACAGTGCATAGTGCTAGAGAAATTCATTACATTTCAAGAATATTGTGATCAACACTTCAATGAACCTTAGGAAGGGAAATTTTCTTTACAAGAAACAAGCTGCCAGGTCAGACTACTGACCATTATCTCATAGACCTACGTGGCTAAGTCCATGTGGATATGGACAGTTAGACTAATTAGAGAGCCAATTATTTGTGGTATAATTGATAATCAATGCAGAGTAAGGTTACTACAAGAAATGGACTTGACTTTCAAAAAGAAAACTGACAGGTTTCAGAGTAGCAGCCGTGTTAGTCTGTATTCGCAAAAAGAAAAGGAGTACTTGTGGCACCTTAGAGACTAACAAATTTATTAGAGCATAAGCTTTCGTGAGCTACAGCTCACTTCATCGGATGCATCCGATGAAGTGAGCTGTAGCTCACGAAAGCTTATGCTCTAATAAATTTGTTAGTCTCTAAGGTGCCACAAGTACTCCTTTTCTTTTTAAAAAGAAAACTGGATGTTTGCCGGGCTAATGAAAACTGCTTCTCAAATGAACTTTAGCAAGGAGTGAAATAACTGAAGTGTATCTTAGCACTGAGAATATTACAACATACCAACGTGTTGTTATGATCACCATTTCAGAGACTATGCCATTCCCAGCAAAGTTATCACCAGCCCTGAGGGTCAACCCTACTGGAGAAACAGAAGATGTCTAAACAAAACCAAGGACATTGGCCGTCTGTTTCTTGAGGTTATTCAGAATGTTACTACTGGTGCACATGTGCTGACACAGACCACTGATGATGAACTATACCAAGAGCAGAAAATACAGACTTCAGGTGGCAGATCCTCCTCAGCACCGGAATGTGCAACTGCAGAAGGAACAATTTTGATAACAAGAAATGGTCATAGGCTCAGGAAGCCACTGATGATGTTCAGAGATAGTAGTTACTGACAGATGTGTAATACAAAGCAAAACAATCCACTCATCTGTTAAGGGAATACAAGTCACCTAACCAGATAATTACCTGAGATGTTTTGGAGTGCTGTATAAATTTGCTATATTAGTTACATTTTATTTCAAGAGATTGTTAGAAAATAATGGGAGGGTGGGAGAAGTGGGGATAGAAGTGAGAGAAATGCCAAATATGTTTGTTTCATATTCTTGTTGATGCTTCATTTTCCCCCAGGTTCTCTAACCAACTCTAGTTATTTATTTGATTAAAAAGAAACAAAGGGAACATGTAACAGAGGCCACTGGGTAGTGGTGCAAATATGGGATGGGATTTAACCGGGGCTACAGAAGGGAAGTACAGCTTCCCATCCTGTGCTCAAAGGAGAGGGGAGCAACATGTCCTGTCCCTGAGCTGGGAGAGCAATGCTCCTCCCCAGCTCCCTCCTCCCTGGCTGGTATAGTGTGAGCTCCCCCTTCTGTTTCAATTTATTTTAACTGCTGGGTATAACCTTTTGAAACGCTGACCCATGTCATGTGATTGAGACACAGTCTCTTCCCAGCACTCCTCTGTGTCATTCCTTCATCACAGTCATGTAAGCATCTACAGCCTGCTAGGTTCTTCACGGACAGGTATAAAGACAAGAGGCCTGATCCTCCTCTAAATTGGGGTAGCTCCATTGTCTTCTGTCACAACCCTGGGTTTCCTATGACTAGGTATCTGTTGCCTGCTGCCACTACCAAGCTTCTCACTTGAAAATTTTACCTCAGGACACTTCTCCCTTTGTTCCCTTGTTACAAAGACTCTGTCCCCATGCGCAGGGGTCCCCTGATAGTGATGTCTGTCAGTGTTGCAGAAAATGGCAGCAAAGAGGCATTCTCTTCCCACCCTAGGTTCTTATTTCTGCTGCAGCACTTCTACTTTGTGCCAACCCAGAGAGCTAGGAACTGAACCCAACTCAGATCCTTTGCATGGCAACTCACCGTACTGGACCAAACCACTGGGGCAGCCCAGCTTATGGTACCGTAGTTGTTGCCTCCAAGTACCAAGGACCATTTGAGCAGCAATAGTCAGAAACCTAAAATATGGCAAAAATAAAATCTTCTCTGGTTTGTGTGGTGCTTGGGAAGCAGCATCTAGAGAGCTGCTTGGGGTGAAATGGAGATTCTGTTTGTACCACTTCTGAATTGTAGAGGATTTTATTAAATTGTATCATGAAATGACCATATCATGGAAAGCCTATATGTACGTGGATCCCCCATGAGCTAGCAGGGTTATGTCATGTCTCTGCCAGTCCAGAGACAACAGTGAGTGATCAGCACTCAGCAATAGATCAGCCGGATCCTCTGTTCAAAGAAAAACACCTTGGGACAATGGATTTGCTCTAGCTGGGAGAAGATACTTCCTCCTCTCATCTGAAGGGAGGGGGAGCTTGAGAGTAGTGGAAAGTTACCAGGAGCAGAACAAAAGAATCAGTTGACCCAGCAGTATCTATAAAGGGACTCACAGAAGGGAGCGGGGACAGTCATTTTACATCAGATTACGATGAGGGAGGTTGCTGCAGGGGCAGGGTAGTAAGGGGGTGAAGGCCCGTGCTGGTCTGCCTGCCTGATTGACTGAGGGAACACAGATAATCCCCAAGGTCGAGTTAGTGAGGGACATTGCATTTAGTATGTTTTATTATTTTGTGTGGTCTGTGCTTTGCACCTGCAGGGGCTAGACAGCTGCACTGAAGGTTCCAACTCTTTGAGGGGGTGCTGGATAGAAGTCTGCACTCTGAAAGTGCGTCTAGGGACACCACAATTGAGAGCAGTGAACATAAGAATGGCCATACTGGGTCAGACCAAAGGTCCATCTAGCCCAGTATCCTGTCTTCTGACAGTGGCTGGACTCCATTCAAGATCCTAGAGCTTGAAACAACCTGAGAATCCAGAGTGCAGGGGCTTGGATTCCCCTTCCAGCAGTCCTAGCGGGCGGCAAGGAAGGGGTGCTCAGTAGGATCTGTGACACTGATAAATAATATGCAGCATTTTCCTCTTAACTGACATGCTTGAATCTGTCTCCATTTGACAAATCAGGCTACTTATTATAGGTGATAATGTATAAATATTGCAGGCATTCATTTTACATCTGGGTACCCAGATAGTAAAAGCTGTCAGAATCCCCCCTATATAGCAATTACTGTCCATGGGTCTTTTCCTTTCTCCTCCATCAACTGAAAAGGATATCAAGGGCAAGATGGAGTATAGGGAGATTTCCCTCTGCCTTAGGTTGAAAGATTTTTCCATATGAAAGGCATTTTTAGACTAATACAGCACTGGCCCAGGCAGTAGCACAGAGGAGCAGGGCTAATTTCTCTTGCTTAGACAACATCTCCAGTAGCTAGCCTGGATACTACGCTACTTTTCCCATTCACATTGCAAAAGTCTATCTTTTGTCGTTAGCTTTTTCTTTTTCTTTAGAAAAATGGGTGAGTTAGGGTCTTATTCCTCAACGCTTGCATCTTGTGCAGTCACTTACATCTGGGTAAAGGGAATGGAGAGAGGATGTAAAGCACTACCCATTCCTAGTGATTGCATTTTACACCCACTTTGCACTCTAATTCAGATGAATACACAAGGGGCAAAGCAATGGAGAGCTAGGGCTCTCCTTGCTTATAAAAGCAAGGGGCTCATAGAATCAGCTAACGCCAGATAGAGTGCAAGCAGACATTGTGCAAGCTTATCCCATGCGCAGCCTTGTCAAGGCATCTCAGTCTTGAGCTGCAGCACCCTGTTTCATTTGGGCTATCCCGCCTCTATCCTTTGCATATCTACCATGACTTGGGTCACTCTTTGCTCTTCTGGTCCAGAGACTTCTCCACAGAGCTTCCTATACACCTGCAGGACCCACTGCTATTCCACTCCTAGATTCCTAACTTTGCCAGTATGCCTTAGTCCTAACTCTTGCTATTGTGGGTCTCCTGGGCAGTCATGTCCAGTTGTGCAGTATTATGTTTTTCTACTATGCACAAATAGTCATTAGAGAGTAGGTCAAGCCCATCACACTCATTTTAATTACAACTAGATACTATGGTGGTGGGGGGAAGGAGATATGCGATTAGAAAGACAGACAGATAAGCTTTTCCTTTTCAGGCTTCTCAGAAGGCAAATTGAGACAAGGTCTGACTGCTCTTTATTTTTGCCCAGGGGTTGGAGAAGTTCCAAAAAGCATCTTAGCAATCACTGTGACACTATACATTGTAAGAAAAGAAGCCTTTCAGTGGTATTTGTGTGTGGCGAGAGTGAGTGTTCGTGGCCCTGCTGCTGACTGGCAGCTATGAAGACATGTTTTCCAATACAGGTATTAAGTGCTTTTTTTTAAAGTTAATTCTGGGATAGTCATTTTATTACAAAAGATTTCTTCAGCTCAGGCGTGTCCAGACCATCTGGCTGGAGTTTACTATGGCACAGCCCTCAATCCGTGGTAACAGGCACAATGCCATTCTAGGCGACTGACTATAAGACAGAAGATGCAGGTTAGTACAGCAGTCTGGACAACAGAACACATTCAATGGAAAGGGCTTTTTCTGGCAATCAGCATATTTACTAATAACAATAACTCCTTTTTTTAAAAACAACCTTCTGTCCATATACTATTTGTTGTTCTGATTTGTGGCTTCAGCCCAGCAGTGATGTTGTATGGAAGGCCTGAAAAATAGATCACAGAAGTAAGTCATACATAGAGAACCTGTAGGTGTCACCACTAGCGCTGTGCAAAACTTGGGGGATTTACCCCTTAAAGGCTTGCTTGGCTGTTTCCTTTGATTCTCATTCCTTGAGTTTTGCTTTGAATTTCAAGCCGTAAAATCTCACTGCTGTAAATTTTACATGATTTTGATGTAAAACTATAAATTTGGCTCCCATTTTACTTAAAACCGAGACAACTTGCACTCAAAAGTTGGGCCAGGGCTGCTAAAAAAAAAAATGTGTGAACGTTTCAGTGATCTTTTATGGAACTTTTTTGAAAAAGCCCTTTATAATTTAATAGTGATATATTTTCTGGGGAATGTTTAGATCAACCTATAGAATTCTATAATTGGGGCATGTATTTTGTATTAAATTCTATAGGATGGCATATTAAAAAACCCCTCTCTATTAAATAGAATTATTTCTTAAAATAATTTCTCTAGATCCCACTTTAATTTCTATAGAAGCCTATTGGTTGATTTCCTGTAACATTCTGCAGGCCTTTTTCCTAGGGCTGTTTGTTGATAGATAAGACTGTCTCAGCGCTTTTGGTTGTTCATAGAATGGTGCTATATGAGGCAGAGTTAGGGTTGTTTGGGTTACATTACCTGCATGAATGGCTTGTAAGTTTCTGCAAAGTGAAACCCTAATCTGCAATTACAAGGGCTTTCTAACATTTTTGTTTTCTGAAAAAACAACCAAGTCCTATGTTCTCTTAAAGTCTTCTTAAATTAAGAAAGTGACAGATTCTTTCATTTTTAACTCCAGACTAACAAAGATTTTCCCTTAGGCTTATGAATTTCTGAGATGCAGGAGCCCCTAAAGACCATTGCAAATTGCTCAGGCATGGACTCCTTCTTTCCTAGACATCCTTCAACCTCCACATGTTGCTTCTTCCCTCCTATTTCTCATACCAAACCCTTTGTGACTTTCTCTCTTTTACTCTTCCCAGACAATTCCAACTGGACAGATGTGCTTCCTGGTCATCTGTTTCCTCCAGTGTAGCTGTCTGCATTTGTGCTCTGCACATTTTGCAACGCATCCGAGGCCATGCACTTTTGACAAAGTGTGCATCAGATTGATGAATGAAAAAGCTGGTCAGAAATCCCCGCTCCAAGGCAAAAACTGGGAGTTTGGGGCCCAAAACTTGAAGTAGTCATGTTTTATAAGAAAAATCATTGTGTCAAAACCCAATTTTCCATAGGACATCAATTTAGACAAAAGATTTTTGACCAGTCCTAGTGCATTGATCTTTAAATATTCAGGGTAAATAGGACTAATCTCCTGAGATGGGATATTAGATGGATGGGATCTGAGTTACCCAGGAAAGAATTTTCTGTAGTATCTGGCTGGTGAATCTTGTCCATATGCTCAGGGTTTAGCTGATGGCCATATTTGGGGTCAGGAAGGAATTTTCCTCCAGGGCAGATTGGAGAGGCCCTGGAGGTTTTTCGCCTTCCTCTGTAGCATGGGGCATGGGTGACTTGAGGGAGGCTTCTCTGCTCCTTGAAGTCTTTAAACCATGATTTAAGGACTTCAATAGCTCAGACATAGGTGAGGTTTTTCGTAGGAGTGGGTGGGTGAGATTCTGTGACCTGCGTTGTGCAGGAGGTCGGACTAGATGATCAGAATGGTCCCTTCTGACCTTAGTATCTATGAATCTATGTTCTATCAAACTATGAAACTGCTGTGTTTGTGTATGTGTTCAATACACATGTTTACACATCAAAATATACAAGAGTTTTGTATTCTCATAGTAACATCTTCAAAAGCTCCACAGTCCCTACAATGCAGCCCTCAAAACCTATCAAAGGGATTTGTACTCATTAGTCACACCTGCAGGAGTGAAAATTGACGTTTCCATGGCCTTGTCTACAGTGGAGTTGTTGCATTAGTGCAATCCCCTCACATAGACATACTTCATTAGTGTAAACAAGAGTGCATTCAACTGGGGCAAGCCATATGGCCTCTAATTAGTTTGCATCCATGCAGTCCCATCTCCACTAGGGATTTGCACTGGTTTAGCTGTATTGGGCACTAAAATTCCTGGGGTAGACAAGCCCTAAACTAATATATTTTGGGAATGTGATGAGGCAAGGAAGTTTTTTGCAAATATATGAAAAGTGAAGGATGGAAACTTTTAAGTGAAGCTCCTGTGAACTGTGTGACTTTCTAGAAAAATCCGACCTTGGGATGAGCTGTGCTTGGATCAGTCTGTTTCTGGTAATGCTGTGGGTGGCAGGGCTATCTGAAAACTGGGTGTAGAACGAGAAGCTAGCTACTAGCACCCCTTTGTATTATTTACTTCACAAAGATTGTGTAAGCATATTAGATGAAAGATGCTGTACAAGTGTGGGCTAGTCTCATTGTTAATAGTTATTAGTAAAATTTGTAAAGAAAGAACTGACTGAAAAGTACTACAGCGGTCACTACATCTACTGCAGTTAAGGTTGCAAAGTAGTTCCAATTATAAATCAGTTGTTCACATTACAACAGGATTTACCTTTTGGGGATGAAACTTTCCATTCTTTGTCTCTGGAGGTATGTTTTTGTTTTGATAGTTTGAACAGTCTTTTTGGACTGTTGTTGAGTTTGGTGACAGAGAGGCTGGAAACCATCCTTTTCCTGGTTTAAAAACATTCTTACCACAATTTTTTGACCCGGGGCAGAGGCAGAATGCCTGACATCTGAAACTTGACAAGGACACACTGTCATTCTCAGTGAAAGGAGTGCATTGTGCCTGGTATGAGGGGAGAAATTTTAAAATAAAGACACTATTGGCTACTGGGAAGAAAAAAAAAAAAGCATGAGCTTGATCTGTGGATATCGGCTAAGATTCACTGTTTGTTTCCCCATTTTCTTATGTTAGACTTGACCTTGAGACCACACACACATTCCCTCTAGACACACTAATGGATTAACTCCTGCTTGCAAGGATCGCTACTCTGGTGATCAGGAAAACTTGAAATGCAGCACAGAACAGAATGTTTTTCTTTCGCAGTGTTTCAGCCTCCTGAAGTTTCAAGATAAATTTCATACCTACTTCAAGGTCATCTCAGGGACCTAATTCCTCTAGTGTGGTTGCCTAAGTGAGGGAGAGGAGGGATTTTCTGGATTGTTCCAGGGCAATGTGTGTCTAAGACAGGGTGTGAAGGAGGGAAAGAAATATGGGGGTCAGGGGGGTCAGAAAACAGGAATGTGCCGAAGTAGTAAGGACACTGAACCAAGCCTGTTCTGTGCTTAAGTAAGGAGGATAAAGTCTTCAGAAGGGCAATGTGTGTCCTGAAAGTCTGGGGGTGAAAAGCAATCTGCTATTGTGCAAGAAGCTATCAAATTTCTGCTCTGCTTCATTTGGAGCAGAGACTTGAACACACGTCTCCCACATCCCATATAATTGTCCAAACCACCAGGCTATTTTGGGATGGGGGGGTCTCTTTTTTTCATTTAAAAAAAATCCCTACCAGTCACCCTAAGTGGCATCAACACTTGTATTCCGCTAGGTTGCCTCTGGAGGTGCCAGTGCTGGAGAAGTCAGAAATCAGGTGCTAGTATTCTGTAGGATCTGCGCTGTTGTAGCTGCAGGAGGAGAAGGGAAAAATTAATTGAAAGTGTCAGTGTCTATACTTCATCAGTTAAAAATTGCCTATAGCCACCCAGCTGTGTCTTTAGTGTCAGCATGAAGATGTCTGTACCAGGAGGGAGCATTTAAGAGAGTACCGAGCACATAGTCTGGGGTTTTTTCCCTCATGGCAAGCAATTTTCCAGAGGACAAATGGATAAGAATATTCTTGATATACACATGGGCTAACTAAGGTCTACCTTTGCCTCTATTTTTCCTGGATGTTTTTCTCAACAGGTGGATGATTGGGATAACTTGACTTAATGACACTTTTTCAGCACTGATTTCAGTGGTGACAGTTACAAATGGTTTCAAGATAAGAAACAGGTGTTTCAGCATGGTCTGTCGGGCAGAAGACGAACAATGCCCTCCCCATTGTCATTGTTCATGATGTATTCAGTGATTGCTACTTTCTGATGAAGATTATGTTCAACTTTTTAGGTAGCATTTTATTTAGTATGCATATTTTGGGTGAGCTGTTGGAGTGGAAAGTCTTTAATTTTTTTAATGCAAACACAAATATCACAGGCTCTCATCAAGGGATTAGAATGGCTGCAGTTCTTTCATGCGTACATAGGAGTCACTTGATAGTCCCTTTGAGGAAAACCATATGTGCTAAAATTACGACAGAAAACAAAGCAACAGAGTGAAACTGAAAGCCTGAGTGCGACCATTGCCATGCAGTGAAGTCATGCATGGTCTAAACAAGTAAGCTGGTTGTGCTGTGCTGATTTTGAATGCTGTGTTGTTAGTAGAAAACATGCCATAGGGATTACAGCCACGTTTTGAGGGTCTGCTGACAGTTTCTCTGCTTGTCCAGGAATACAGGGGAAGGGGAAGTTGGTTTTGGATGCCAGACCCAGCGGCAGCACTTGAAATTCCTCCAAATGAGATGCAAGTGTCCTAATCACTTGTGGCCTTTATCCCATGGCGTGAGAGTAGTGTTGCCAGGCCATGGGTCAAGTTAAACTCCAACTTCAGTATTTAGATTCTGTGCACTCATCCTGTCATTTCAGTTGGATGTATTGTATTATTTTCACTTCCCTCTGAACAATGATATACATAATACTGATCCCATCTACACTTTAGAAATGGATAACATGAAATAGGTAGGGCTCAAAGCTCATGCTGAGCAGAGCTTGGCTGCAGCCAGAACCTGAAAGGCAGGGGCAAACTACGGTTTATCTTTGCACCACATCTATTCTTGGGTTGAACAGGGGCTGATTTGGGCCACTCCAGGAGCCACTGGAGCATCCAGGAATTGCTGGAACACAGCTATGCCTCATTTTCCCTGGCCATGCTCCCTATGCTGAGGGAGTTGGTGCAGATGGAGTAGAGTTGCTACACTGGCTGTTTGTCATGCAGGGATACCCACTGGGGAATGTCTCCAGCATAAAGGTATTTACTAGCTATATGATCTCTTTGTATGCCTTAGCCAGAATAAAGGGACTATAGCAAACACCAGATTAAGTTCATATTCTGATAACACTTTAGGATCTTTCAGGATGAAAGGTCCTGTATATTATTATAAACTGCTCTCATTCAAATTGCATATTCTCAACACACACCCGACATTCAAAGTCCATACACAAGAGCAAATAAGTACACCTAGAGAAACACACATACTGATATATGCACACAAACGAACATAAATTCACAAGCAAATAAATTGCACACATACAGTATGTATGCAGAGCTCTGCACATACCACACACATCATTCACAACTACACCTGTGTATTTAACCCATTGGTCAGTGTGTTACACATCTCCCTCTGTGCCTGAGCCACATGGGATGTGAGCAGTGATGAACTGCCAAAATCTGAAGAACCGGTTCCTTCAGTCGCTCTGGGTCTTCGACGGCAGGTCCTTCACTTGCTCCGGATCTTCAGCTGCACTGAGGGACCCATCGCCGAAGTGCCGCCAAAGACCTGGAGTGCCGCCGGGTGAGTAAAAAGGGATTCTCAAGGTGAGCCTCCCCAGCTGGGAACTCAGGCTGGCCTGACAGGACGGTCCTATGGGCCAGATGTGGCCCACAGGCCAGAGTTTGCCCAACCCTTTAACAACCGGTTCTAAACCGACTTCTAAATTTAACAGCCGGTTCATGCGAACCGGTGCAAACCAGCTCCAGCTCACCACTGGATGTGAGTCTGTTACAGTCCCAGCTGCAGAGTCTGGCTCTTTAGCTCAAGCTCAGCAGATCCTTGGTATTCAGGCCAAGATGGTGGCCCAGACATGTATATACTGCCACCTGCCGTGCATATTATGCACTTCACACACAGATTTACACAAATGCATAACTTCATATGCTACATACAGCAGCCTGTGTGTGTGAGATTATTAAACACTTTGTGTGCAGGTACTTGCATGCACACGTAAAATGGAACCCAACCAAAGGGAAGGCAGAAATAACATAGTTGGCCATTACACAGATGAGCAGGAGGATGCTGTAATAAGCTTTTCATCCCCCTATTGGAGCACACAAAGGGCCACACTTGCAAGTTGTTAATTTGGGTCAGTGTGGGAGGGATGGCAGTGTAGCGACTTCTCCTTCTATACTTCCCAGGGGACCCAATACCCCAGAAGACTGGGAAGAAGTGAAGCAATGATTCTATCCCCCCTCTCCCTTGCACAAGCTGGCTGAGTGGTTGTCAACAGAGAGGAGCCAATGGCACGCCATGAAGGGATGTAGCAAATGGCTCACTGCCTTTGCACAGCAGGAGCTACAGAATGCCTCCTCATGCTTCCCAGGGGCAATGCTGCTCTGCACTGCCCCCAATATAGGGCTCTGAGCCCTTAGAGCTTCATGAACAATGAGAAAAAAAAGATTAATTGGTGAAAAATAATGTATTTTGTTCACACCTAAGGCTGTCTGGCCTCCAAAGTGTTCATTTCTCCAGTGACAAGGAGCTCTGTGTTAATAGCTATTTGTCACCCATTGTGGTGCTTAAACAGGCCGAACAGAGCAGTATTCAGCTAATACATCAGTGCCACAGGCAGATTTTCCCATTCTTTTTTTAAAAGCCTTCGCTCCTGTGGTGATGGTTCACAGCAATTATTAGAACTGAAACAATTAAGACATTAAACATCCTCATTCTGGGACAGCCTAAAACAAAACTTTCATGGGAAGACAGAGAGAGACAGGAAAATATTTTTAAAATCTCCCATCCCTCCCAGGCTGAGTAAAACTGGAAGCAATAGTTGCCATTATAATATTTAAATGAGAGTTAATTACCATAAACCATTTGGAGTTTAATGTCTCCTTCTGTACAGTATATAAATCAAGGCTGGAATGGCTCTGTGAGTATGCTTTGGTCTTCCAATACTGTGGATATAAGGGATGATTTTAAGTGCTGGGTTTTAGCAATATGAGCCCAGTGTTAATGGGTATCGTGTGGTTAAATCCTCATAGACTTTGTTACACAGTGAAGATTCCCCCCACCCTCCATCTCATTCAGAGATTCATAGCAGTACAGCAGCAAGGCCAGGTTGCACTCAGATTCCTGATCATGCCCAAACAACAGAAGATGCCCCCCAAATGTAATCTGGATTGAACACTGAAATGGCTCAAAAAGAAAAGGAGTACTTGTGGCACCTTAGAGACTAATAAATTTGTTAGTCTCTAAGGTGCCACAAGTACTCCTTTTCTTTTTGCGAATACAGACTAACACGGCTGCTACTCTGAAAACTGAAATGGCTCAGTGGATCAGCCTTATATATTATACCCCCAAGGTGGCCCACCACAAACCAAATAGATCCTTGTAAAAATTAAGGAAAGAAGCAAATGATCGTGTAAGAGTATTTGGTTTTGACTCTCAGAATACAGGCAACCAGACAAAGCTCCTAAATGACTAGTGCTAAGTCACTTAAGCATGTATGAATATCCCACCATGTGTATGCAAGTGCATGAAGGTTTCAATCCCCCTCACCTTAGCTGCTGACCTCATGGTTGGTAATTCCTTCTAGATCTACCAAGTATCATTACCCTCTAATTTTGCGGGGCATGTGATGAATTACAATACTTAGTTCTTCTAATAGTACCTTTCATGTGAGGCTCTCAAAGCCCTTTGTAAACATTAATTAAGGAATCTCACACCATTTCTGTGAGGTAGATTTTATTGGTAGTCCTATTGGGTTGTTACAGTCCCATAAATTCCGCGCCTTATAGGCATCAGCATCAGAAACATGTTGATTGCCTTGTGATGGCAGTAGTATTTTTGGGAATTATATCACCACATGGCGGTTGGGTGTGATCCTCATTCCCAGCTATCTGGATATTTTCCGAGACTAGCAGTATATAGCTACTTTTGTAGTCCATCTAGTCTGTGCTACATTATCACCTGTATTACACTCATTTTGCTGAACTTTAATCTGATATTGGTGCCTTAACCCAGATTTGTCTCCTGCTTCCACATTCCTCATTTGTCAAACTGTAGCTGCAAAACTCAAGGTGGACAGAGGGATGTCTTCCTCAAAGAACCCAAATGCTACAGTTGTCTTGTGTATCCTCAGAGGGCTTATGACTCCTCCCTGGGCCATTTTCTTCCCCCTCTTGCGAGGGCCCAGTTCGCCTTGCAAAGTGGTGTGATTATAAATGCATCAGACTCTGCCAGTATCACACATGCAGCCTTCATTTAGCCCTCCAAGTTCAATTACATCCCCTGATGTCTTGGGGATAATTAAGTAATATGAGAACCTCATTCTTCCCCCCCACCCTCAATGCTGTTCAAAGCATAAGCCTGTGTGCTCACCAAGTGGAGCCACTCCTCTGAGTCTCTCAATCCTCCCTAATGCACCTCACCGTGAATGAGGGCTAATTACATTTCTGAAAGATGTCATTAGCAGCATATTTGTGCTGGATTTCAGAAAGCTGGTACAAAGCAGGAAGTGCTCCCTTAGGAGGTGTCTTGCTGCTTTAACATCTTTGGAGCCGCAAGTGGGGAATGCTAGGGGGGAGGGCCAAACCAACATTTTCCAAACCTGGATTTTGGACACTAGACTGAAGAGGAGCTCAGTGTGGAAAGAGGACACTGGGATGTCCTCGGCATTGTAATTAGTCTTTTCTCAAATATTTTGCATCTTTCGTCTGCTGGTTTACATATGATAACTAATTAAGCCTCTCAGTGTCTCTGTGAGATAGGTAATGATTAATCCAACAATGATGGGCAAATCAAAGTACAGAGATGTTAAATAACTTGCCCAAGATCACAGCAGATCAGTGGCAAATCCCAAAATAGAAGAACTGAAGAATTACAACACCCAGTCCCATTCTCTATACTCACTGGACAACATTCTTTCCCTAATATGATGAAGAACCAGCAGTAGTAAATCAGTAATAGGAATGACAAACATGCACACAGAAAGGTATGACTCTATTAGAATACACCTCAGCATGGGTACAACCAGAAATTCAAGGCCACCAGAACTCTCCGGTGACACTGTTGGAAGTCTTTATGGACTGTCAGCTGAACACTTCATTTCTACTCCTGTGTAAATCCAATTAATTTCATTGACTTCAGGGACTTACTTGACATTTTCACCAACATGACTGGGAGCTGAATTTGGCCATTTGAACTGTCCACTATTTTAACTGTGCCTCACATTCATGGGAAATAAGCTCCTGAGGGAGTAAATGCTGAATCATATATATATATATATATATATAATCTCAGACCAGTTTTACAGTGATATAACTCTGCTGTTTTATTCCGGTGTAAGTGAAATGAGCCTCAGGCCCAAGGAGTTTAAGTTTGGTGCTGCTTTCAAAGGGTAATAAATACCTGTCACAGATTCACAAAGTCTGGCCTATGCCCCAGCCTATAACTAGGCCCTTGAGAGTTGACCCTGTTAGTGTGCTGGACCCCAAGGGTCCACACAGTTCCACAGGAGCAGGCCTGTGGCCATCACGACTCTGGAACTGGGCTTCTGAGCCAGCAATCCACCTCCCTCTGTGGCTCCCTGCAACAAGTCCCTCCTGTCAGATTCTGGCTTAGTGGCTTGCTCTTTATCCTTTTGGGGAGCAATGCTCCTAGTAAGCGTCTGCGCAGTGACACCAGGCAGCCTTTTCATAATAAGGTAACAATTGATTAGTCTCCAAGCATACAGAATTTGAAAGTCATTAGGTCAGCATAGAGAAGCAAAGGCTAAGGCTAAGGCAAAGCTCAGACTGGGCAACTCCAGGGCACTGTTGAGCCACGCTCCTGTAGGAGCCATCTTCACTTCCTTTCGCTATTGCTTTGTCATAGTCCCAAATCAGAGTCCTGTGTCTCCAAGAGCTCAGCACTTAACACAGTCAACCTGACACCTTTGCCCTTTGACCTCCAGTTCAGGGCCTTTGCTCTGCTTCCCTGCAGAGAGGTGGAGGGAAATCTCCTCCTCTTGGGCTGTTTGTCACTAGATGTGACTATCCTGCTATTGGGGTTTCTTCTGATCCTCCATTCACATGTGTTGGCTCTATCCAGTTTCTAAATGACTCTGGTCTCCAACCAGGCATCTGTGTGAGTCAAACACCTTGTTCCTTCCCTTTACACTCAGTGGATAGCAGTACAACACACAGAGGGAAACTCAGATGTGCAAAGGAATCATAAAAGATATCATCAACATTTCCACATTTGTCACAATACCCATAAACACAGGTTTCAGAGTAGCAGCCGTGTTAGTCTGTATTCGCAAAAAGAAAAGGAGTACTTGTGGCACCTTAGAGACTAACAAATTTATTAGAGCATAAGCTTTCGTGAGCTACAGCTCACTTCATCGGATGCATTTGGTGGAAAAAGCAGAGGAGAGATTTATATACACACACACAGAGAACATTCTCTGTGTGTGTGTATATAAATCTCTCCTCTGCTTTTTCCACCAAATGCATCCGATGAAGTGAGCTGTAGCTCACGAAAGCTTATGCTCTAATAAATTTGTTAGTCTCTAAGGTGCCACAAGTACTCCTTTTCTTTTTGCGAATACCCATAAAGGAACCCAGGGAATAGTTGGGGAAGAGCACCATCAAAATGCACATTTACATTGTATTGTATTTTGTTGCATTCATGTATGTCTTCCTGTGATGGGGGTCTCTACTGGATGGCCCTTCCTCCTTGCAGTTCTGGGGATTAGCTCTGCCATGCTGATCCCCCTTGCTGTGGTCACACTCCATCACTTTGTCTCTTCCTTTCTCTGCAGCCCCTCTCTAGTTCCAGGAACTGCAGCCTCTTCTTTGTGACTCAGCCCTTAGTCACTCTGTGGCTTCCCCTTCTGGAGATACTAAAGTCCTTCTGCAAGAACGGTCTCAGGCAGTCTTCTCCAGCACTGCCCTGATGGTACCACTTCCCTAGTGGCTGGTAGTGGAACCTGTCCCACCCACTACTCTGGGTTCCAGTCCAGGGGACCTACACCTGGCAGCTGTGCTTTCCTTATATCCTGTTGCTCCTTCCCTGGACTCCTTCCTACAGCTTCTGGTTCCCCTCCTCTCTGGGTGTATCAGCTCAAACTCCCTGCCCCCAGAGAGTCACAACAGATTACTGAACGCAATAGCTTCCCTACTCCCAGGGAGTGTCTGCAGACTACTTCCCTGAAGCCCCCTGCTACCAGCTTCCTGGCTTTATAAACCTGGCCCAGCTCCCCCCCCCCCCCCACCCCAACTGGACTTCATCAGACAATTAGGCCTTAGCATGCCCTGGCATTCCTCCAGGTGAAGCAGCCTATTGGTTAATTGGCCCAATTTACCCCTTCAGGCCTTGTGTGGGGTGGATACCCCATCACACTTCCCCACTAGAGCAAATCAATTCAAATGCAGTGGCAAGAACAGGTTCATGATTCTGATGTTTTTTCCACAAATAGAGGCTGACATTCTCAGAAGACTCTCTCCGAGTGCAGTTGAACCTTGTGTATTGCCAGACTTATGTAAGGCTCAGGGCTGGAACAGAAAAGGGTAGTGCGACATAGTACTGAGGTATATAGGTAAAGATGTATGTGGGTTCATTACTGAAATAACACAGAGCACTGCATTTCTGAATTGAGGTGCGTTGAAAGACTTGTATAGGAGGGCTTAGTAATAAAATACTGTAATTAAGGTTGCTACAGTTGAGTACTGAGGTGTATTATCAGGTTGTGTTAGTTAGGGAAGTTTCCACACGGTTGTTCACCATGTGCTTGATGCTAACCACTGCTTCCCATCCTTCACTTTAATGAGCACTCAGTTTCGACCCACTTTTAAACACATCATTGATACTGTCACATTCCCCTGTGCAGAAGGGCACAATGAAGGGCTGCCCACTGTATCTCACATACTTATAGATTTTTTATTGTAGGTATATTTTTGGCCAAAATTATGAGTGGGAACCAGAAGGAAATAAAAGCCTGTTTCATATCAGGTAAGGATAAATTGCAAAGCTTTTGTGAAGATATATGCTTTAAAAAAATGGTTTAAAAATCAATCAATGACAAACTTTATGGGCAGCGTTTAAAATATATTTAAGGCAAGACTTTGGCTCGAAGCCACTGCCTGAGTTGTAAGGAGGGAAGATTGTTCACTGGTGACAGGTCTTGGTGGCATTACGCCTGAGGCAGGCAGACAGTTCCTTGGCTGGGGTACAATAGTGTAGAGCCATTGGATTTAATGGTGCTATGCTGATTTGTACCATGTGGGGATCGGACCAGTGCCTCTGAGAACTCTAGGAGAGCATGGGTCTTAGTGGTCTCTACCGATTTACAGGCTGTGCTGCGGTGGCTGGGTGCAGAGTAGGGGTTTGGCCATAGTCCTTCCCTAGCCCTCTGAGGAATCTAGCACCACAGTCTGCACTAGATTCTTCGAGCTCTTGTCGACCAGGACCGTGATTTTGCCAGACCTCTGTGCAAGAGCACAAGGTGGAAGAGATGGCATGCCAGAAAGGTGGCAACTGATTATGCCATTCCCCACCTGTGCCTAGCCCTGCATGGTGCATAATCTAGCCCTTACATTTACAAAAATCCTTTCCTCCTCCTCCTCCTCCTCCTCCTCCCATCAACCAGGTTCTGAATCCAGGGATCCATCTACTCCCTGTACGTAACAGCAAAAAACACCAGAGGCATCTGTGATGTTCCCATCTATGACAATGGAACCTGGAGCCCAGAGGCTCCCAATTCTACTTTGTAAGGACACAAACATGAAGGTTGGAGAGTGGTTAGAAATTAGACCATTCTTGCAGTGCATACATTCAATGTGTACTTAGGTCCCTGTTTGCAGGTTCTCTGTGGGACAAACTGTAGGACAGACTTTGATGATGCATATACTTATGTGTATTTTAAAGAGATTTTATCAAAAAGGTTGCCCAATAAATGATTTCCCATGGCATTCGAAGATCAAGGAAATTGCCTAACTTTGTGGTCATGATGACCTCCAATTCTTTTAATAGCTTTATGAAGCAACTAATTGTCAGCCATGTGGGAATTCTAGTGTTTCCCACACCCTCCTTGCTTCTCTGGCTGTGCTTAGGTTGCCAGCTCTACTTGTAAGGTTGTCATCACCCCCTGCATGAAAGGGTAGTCTGCACTCAGTGTAGCCATTAAATGTGACTGGTCCTGGGGTAATTAGCCTGAGTGGTGACCTGTCTGGTAGCTGAGGTTGAGATTTACTTCACGACAAAGATGAGACCCAGAATGTAGACTGGAGTGACTTCACTGAGACTGTCAAAAACCTTACAGAGTAACCAGTGGGTGGAATCTCCATAAATTAATGCCAATATTTCAAGTGAAGATGAATTCAGTGACACCATCCAGTTTCCAGCAGGCATTCCAAAAATTGTGGGAGCTCAAAAATGTGTATCATTTATTTCAGATGACAGGAGGGCTGGATCCTGATGGAAAGACTAGGACCCAGGAAAAGTGTAATATTTGACTGGCTGGTTGGGAAATTCAAAAATATCTCATTTCAATATATCCCAGTTTCAGTATACTGATATGAACCACTAATGTCTGGGTTTCCTATGATCTGGATCACTCACCCTGGTGACGGACCCAAGTGGGCTTTAATTTAGCTCCAAATTGCTCCCACTGACTCTAGGGCCTGATTCTCCTCTGACTAAAACTGGTATAAATCAGGAGCAACTCTGCTGAAATCAATCAGGATATACCAATGTAAACATAGAGTATGTGACAGGAGAATCAGGCCTTTTAACCTAGCTCCTGATCCAAACATTCCTGGAATAATACAGTTTATTTTACTGATTGCAAATGTTATGTCTTTACTTGGTAATCTGCATATTTGGTTACATTAAGGATCAGTGAATCTGCTTTGAAAAACTCCCATTGACTGCAGTAGACTTTGGATCAGGCTAATATTAATTTTCATGTACTTCCTGGGCTGAGCCAGGACTGGATGTAGAAGCATAAAAATACCACAAGAAAGATTTTGGGATCTGGAAGCACTATCAACATGGGACAAAGCCACTTCTCACTGTTGAAGCCCAGTGTTTAGACCAAAGAGGTTTAGGTAAACAAGAATCTTTCTGATGCTTATCTAAACATAATTTAGACAACTTGAGGTTGCCCATACTCTGTAATTATGTGTTCCTCAGAGATTACTGTACATAGTAATTACTCTTCATAGATCCAAAAGTTATAATTATCCTGTAACCCACACTTTGAGTTGGAAGGTAGACATAACTATGGTAGTTACAATCTGTACCACCAAATTGTTAAATCACTTGATGTGTTTGTAAAGTCCATTCCAGGGAGCAACAGAAAGCTAGTTCAGGCTTTCCCTTCTCCTAGGAAATACACTGAGAAGCCATGCTGGGCGAAGAGAGAAATCTACTTCAGGTTTTGCTGCACCTAGAGGCCATTCCAAATGGGCTTGGGAATCCAGTTCCTCTTTTTCTTAAGAGATATAGCTCCTTCTAGTCAGCTTTCCCTATTTCCTCCGTCAGCTTTCCTCCCCTGCATTTTCTTCTGATCAAAATAAAGTATTTTAGTTGTTGAATTTTTCAGTTTTTCCAAAGAGGTTTGGTAACATTTCCTGCATCTAATCTATACACAGTTAATATGCAGTAACTTTGTCAACAGAATAATAAAGAGGCTACCTGTGTCTCTCCTGGGCTGTTAGCATACAGTAGATTGACTGAAGGTCAATGCAGGCTTGACTTTGAATGATTTTACTATCTTTGGGCAAAATGCAAACTTTGTAAGGCTTAGACGCAATGCAGGGCATAATGGATAACACTATGCAAACTGTCATGTAGGTAGTACAGCTGAATTTCTCAGCAACACTACCCACAAGAGGTTTTTGCTTCTAAACGCTTACTGTGGTTCTCTGGAGAAAAGAGGCGATTCCATATGACTGGAATTATCCCAAAGGGCTTGATGTATTTCCTGACAGATGTTATTCCCCCCAGTAATATGCGGAGTGGGTGCCTTGGCAGCAGGTGAAGCTAGTTCCTGCTCAGTGAGTGAGGTAAAGAGCTCCATTAGACTCCCGTAGGGATTCCAAGACAATTCTGTGGAGACAGACTGCATGGCGGAAAAACAGGCACCTCTCTTAACCTAAATTCCATTGAAGCTTGGTCTCATCTGTTTCCTGTCACTTTAGATTCCACCTTCATCTCTTCATCATCCCCTGAGCTGCTGCTGAGGCTGGTAATCTGGCATGGGGCTTATTTCAGTTCCTACTGGCCAAGAAAAAACAAAAGAAAGAGACAGAAACTGAAGAAGAAGGAAAGATTATTGGAGAAAGAAAAAGTTTCCTCTGAAGTGAACACTCAAACTTTGCAGTGTGACTCAGATAATTTACTAGCATTTACTACTTTCTGACCTGAGAGAGAAGAAAAAAACCAACAAATGTAATGCATGTATCCAGCTGTGCTTGAGTGTCCCTATTGACTGTGGCATTAAAAAAAAATATTGGAGCAGATTCTCAGGTAATTTAAATGGTCATAACTCCATTGAAGTCATTGCTGAAGATTGGGCCTGTTATGTGAGAGTTTAGCGTTGGGAGAAGATTCCAAATAGACAGAGTCTGAAGCGTGTCCTTTATCTGCAAAATCAGTATAGGAAAAGCAGCAGCAGTAGAAACTTGCCTCACCATGGCTATTCAATTCCGTATAAGTTCTCACACCGTAGCAATCTGTGCCTCAGTTTTGCTCTTTCATGGTTGAAAGTTACTTCACTCTCCAAGTCTTGACCTTTCTGTTGAGACTACTCAAAAATAGCACTCATTGGGATTGAGGCTTTCGTACCAGGGACACGTACTTGCACACATGGAATTCGTCTGAGACTACCCCAGATTCATTTCAGATAGTTCACTGAATGCTTGTGACTTAGTGATGTGAGAACAGCCAAGGACATACCAGGCGACATGCATAATAAGCAAGGAGGCACGGAAGCACAGCCATTTAGTGTATTATTAATCATTTTTAATGTGTAGGTTGCTTTAGTTTTGATAGTTTAAAATATCTGTCAGAAAGGTTACCTATATAATTATATATATAAATTTCAAAAATGTTCTTGCCAAAACAAATAGAGCATTTCATACTCATGCCAGGGATGAATCCAAAGAAGTTGTAAAAAGGATTTGTAATAATGGACAAAGGAATCTGCATCCATAATCTCCATGACCGTGCTGAAGACAGCTAAGTAAGCTTCAAAAATGAATGAGATATGGATATGAATAGCTTCTGCATTACCCGGACTTGGATAAAATGAAGGGCTATCAATCCTCATGCTTCTAGGTATCAATTGATCACCAGCTGGGATCAGGATAATGTTTCCCGCACAGTGGTCTAGCATCACAGTTAGATGGACAGGTTTTGAAGTATGTGACATTGGCCTTTCTTGGAGACAGGATGCCAGATGGCAAGATAGAACATGACCTGTTCTGGTATGGCAAATCCTCATACCACATGCTGCTCATTCTTATCACTGGCAGCAGAGTTGGAAATGCCCCAAGTACCCTTCTCTTGCCATTGGCTCCATCAGTTTCCATCCTCTCCACTGATTCATGTTTAGCTGTCACAGGTGTTGGCTGTGTGAGAAACTGTGCCAGTGTCTTTGGTGCCACATGGTGCTAGTTTCTGAAGTGGGGATGTATAAAAGTGCTGCATGTAGTAAGAATCCTTGTTGATAAGGCAGTAGTTGTGTCTTGTATTGCAAGTTCATTTGGTTGTGCACTGAAGACTCACAAGGCATCTACTTGGATATCCTTAACAAAATAGTTGATTTTTATTAAACAAAAATAATAACTCCAAAGAGAAAGCATTCTAAACATCACTTTAAACTGCTTAGCAGCCAGCATGTAAATCTCTCAGAAATATCTCTAGATTTAGCCGGAGGTGCAAGCCGGAACATTTGTTGCAACAGTGTATTATACTTTGCCTGCTCTTAGGCATGTCTGGACAATAGGAACACAACAGGTACCTCGTGGTCTAAGTAACTCATGGAGAATAGATTAAAAGATAATTAACTTTTTAAATGCTGATTTAAGATTGTGCAATGCAGACACCATCTAACAGCACCTTCTATAGCAATATCTAATTCTCTTGTTGCTGAAGGAAATAGAGGGTGGACATATTTGCTTAATGTGGGAGCTTGTGAGTGCCAAGAACCTTGTGTGGTTCTGATGTAAAGATGTAGGCAGGTTGAAATGGTCTATCAGTTTATGTGGCCCTCCATTACTGTGGGAGCCTGTGAAATCAAAGGGAGTTCAGCACCTAAGCACTTTTGAAAATCCCAGGAGGCACCCATCTGCATTTTTAAATGCCTGAATACTTTTCAAAATCTGGCCCTTAGAAACCATCTTTCTCCTTGTGTGATACCAAAGCAGCTGAGATGGAATTCTTTTCCCCACCTTGTTTCAGCACAGTCCAAGTCTATTGACAATCAGGTCATTCAGCTAGGCCCCTTTGTTCTACCAGGCTTTTTCTGGTGAGGAAGGGCAAGCTGCTGGGTTGGGGGAGAAAGAATAGAGAGAAATTTGTGGAGACACTGGTTTGCCTTGTAGTTTGTGCATGTACCCAGAAGACTGCATTAGGCGCATTTTACAAAGCTGAAATAAATAAATAAGGCCCAGGCACACCAATATGTTAGAAGTAAAGTATGTACAAAGTATTCTGTATTAACAAAAAGAAACACTAAAACCTTTAGTAATACTGATTGCTAATTGCAGTATGCACTGATTGCAAGTAATCCCTTTGCATAAACTCCAGTGCATATAATTACATGCTCTCTCTCTCACCCCCCCCCCACATGAATAGCAAGAAAAGTACATGGGAACCAGTTTTGAGAAAACATGACAAATATCTAAGCATGAGGCTTAACACTCATTTTGAAATCATCCCTTCTTCTTCATACTATCCCAGTTAATCACAGAACATTATAAATGCCTCAAAGTATTCTACGGGCTTGACATCACACACCTCTGCTATGTTGGTCCAACTTTCTAATCAGCCTTATCTACAAATTCAGGCCATTCTTAAATAAGGCTGGAGCCACACAAAACTATTTCTCCCATCTCCCTGTACGCTACTAGTTCTATATAATGTAATTCCCTTATTCCTTTATATAACTGAATCAAGTCTTTGACACGTACAGCACTCCCTTAGGGAAGTTATTGAATTTAACAGGGATAAAACCAACAGTATTCTATAAAGCTTCTCTGAAAAGTTGTACACATTAATGGACAGTAGTACCCTTTCTATATGTCTTTGAACCATCCTATAAAATTCTATGGCAGAATGGAATTTTCTTCTAAATTCTTTAAGGCTTCTAAATTCTACAAGGACCAATTAAGAGTAAATTAGCCCTAGTGCTCTTTGCTGAGGAACTGGACCTGAGTAAACTCTTCAGTCATGGTTTTCCTCTCCTTCGCCCACGTGGGAGGATGTCTCTGTCCTTCTTCCCTCTCATTCCCCTATCAAATGAGGCTCCTTCAGCTTTCCTAGCCTTCTCTTAGCCCCCCACTGAGGATCAAAAGTTCTGTCCTACTGCATGCTCCTTAGCTATCTTTTCTCTGCCCCAGCTCATCTCTCTGCTGCCTTGCAATGTTTGCTCTATGCTGATTCTTTACTCCTCTTGGCCTAAACTCTCACATTGAACTGCCTCCCTTCTACAGATCTTGGTCTGAGGAAGGGGTTGTGAATGAGCAGCAGGGGGAATATGGGTCACCATGGAATGCAAACTTGGGTAAGAGTAGGGTTCCTAGCTGGAGGAGGCAGTACAGATTGGGATTGACTCCTCACATGCCTCAACCTGCTTCACCAGCCTCTCAAGCCAAAAAAGTCTCCTTTCGTGTACATCTCCATAGCGATCTCTATACCCTGAAAACCATCTATTCCATAAACTATTGAACTCTAAGGATTAGTCAGTATCTTACATTTTAAGGTTACACAAAATTTTACATTGCCGAAGCTGATAGTTCTCTTCAGTAGCCAGGGGAATGCAGCAAAAACTCTGTGCAAACAGGCAAAAGAAGTGAACATCATTCTGGGATGTATTCGCCAGAGTGTTGTAAGCAAGACATGAGAAGTAATTCTTCCACTCTACTCCGCGCTGATTAGGCCTCAACTGGAGTACTATGTCTGGTTCTGGGTGCCACATTTCAAAAAAGATGTGGGCAAATTGGAGAAAGTCCAGAGAAGAGCAACAAAAATGATTAAAGGTCTAGAAAACATGACCTATGAGGAAAGATTGAAAAAAATTGGGTTTGTTTAGTCTGGAAAAGAGAAGACTGAGAGGGGACATGATAACAGTTTTCAAGTACATAAAAGTTTGTTACAAGGAAGAGGGAGAAGAATTGTTCTTCTTAACCTCTGAGGATAGGACAAGAAGCAAAGGGCTTAAATTGCAGCAAGGGAGGGTTAGGTTGGACATTAGGAAAAACTTCCTAACTGTCAGAGTGGTTAAGCACTGAAATAAATTGCCTAGGGAGGTTGTGAAATCTCCATCATTGGAGATTTTAAAGAGCAGGTTGAACAAACACCTATCAGGGATGGTCTAGATAATACTTAGTCCTTCCATGAGTGCAGGGGACTGGACTAGATGACCTCTCAAGGTCCCTTCCAGTCTTGTGATTCTATGATTCTTGTGAATGCAAGCTCACAATTTACTTTGAGGGGGGGTTTGAGATCCATTCTATTCACATATATTCAGACAGCCTTTTTTCCTGAGACTTTTTGTGGTTCTCACCAACATTGTGAAATGTACTTTTAAATATTTGCACAGTAGATTCAAACATTACAATTTAATCACACTTTATTGATATCAACAGACTTCTATTTTTAAACACTTAGGTCATCAAATAAGGAAATAGAAACAAGTGAGTTAGGTGACCAATCGTACATTCTAATCAAGTGGAAAACGAACAGAGATCATGAAGATTTGATTAGATTAGGTGCTTCTTTGCCTTGTGACATATGAGGCAACCCAGTGTTTCCACCTCTCTTCTCTAATACCACATTTCTTGCTCCTTTGTAATCTGTTTCCATGACAGTTACATTTTTCTCAATGATTTTCTTATGCGTCATCTGTTTTCCCTCTTGTTTCTATCTTCCACTAAGGACTTGTCTAGGAATTTGTTTTTTGACATCATACCACGTCTTCAAACCACTTCCGCCTGCCTTCTCAGATTATTATATCTACAATATTTTGGTTAGTCCTTTTATAATACACCAGCATTAGTTAATTTATCCCACCAACACACATCAAGTATTCTCCAAAAGCATCTTCGATGGAATATGTTGTTTCCTGTTGGTGATATCTAGCATCTGCCCATTTTCAGAAGCATATAACAAAAATGTGGGTATCACAGTAACACTGTAACTTTGTCTTGGTTCTTGTGTAAATCTCCTTGTTTTTTCAAATATTTGCCAGTCACAAAAAAGCACCACTTGCCTTCCCAATACTTGCTTTCACCTCCTTAGGGGGTTGACCATCAACATTAATTGTGCTTCCAAGACAAACAAACTCACTAATCATGCTATATTCTTCACTGTCAATCAGATATACAGCATCACTGTTGACTCCTCTTTCAACAATCATGGCTTTCATTTTCTTTTGGCTGATTTTTAATCTTACTTTGGTGACCTCAAGTTTGACATTGATCCTTTTTTTCCATGGTATCATCTGTGTCCAACGGAACAATATTGCTCTTTACATCATGTAATTATCACAATACAGAAAAGAATTGGTGATAAGATCCAACCCCACAGCACACCAGTCTTTCTGTCCTTAGTCAGTATTTTGAACCTTCATACAGCATCTCAACCAGTGACACTATTTCTAGAAAACCACTATCTTTCTAGCAAGCCCTCACAAGATTTTTCCATAGTGACTCTCTATGAATATATGCAAAGTGGCCAGACTGCAAACAAACTAAAACCTAAAATCTGTTCACCCAACTATTCATTGACGTTGCAACCTGTTCATTGTTTGTTTATTTATGAACTGAAAAAAGCTAACTTTACTGGATAAATTACTCACAATAAATAATTCAACTAGATCCATTCATTTATTTTACAAATGTAATGGATATAAACACAGAGTACATCATAAAAATACAATTTCAAAAATTTCCCCTTGATCACTAGAAAGCATTTAAAGTTACACTATTTTCAAATCAGTCAAATTACTAGTGATATAAAATCATATTACTGTTTGAATATGATGTATAAATTAATGATGGGAAGAAGCTACAAAACTCAGCTTTGGATCCAGATTTTGAACATGTCAGTGTTAGTTGTTGTGGTGGTGCGGGTTTTTGTTTTTTCTCCTTTATAGAAATACAGACCAGCTGTAAAGTTTCAATCCAAATTTGAGTTTGGATTCTGAACTCTCTTCAGTGAAGGGTAAGGTTGTTTGCTCCAGATATTTTGACTAATCTCTAGTTTGAATCCAAATTTCTCAAATAGTAACTTGCACTTGGAAGTTAGATGTCAAAGGAAATGTAATGGGACACAATGTTTCACTTCTAAGTCAGTTTGTTAGTGAACAGACATCTTCACCATCTGAAAACTGCTGACATGAAGGGCACTGATTGGGCACCTTTGTGAACAGTCTCAGCGTAGAATCCAAGGAAAAGTTTCTGACAGGGTGGAATGCATTGTTTCTTTCAAAAGCCCTTTGTTGTCTGATAACTCCAGGGTAGGTGCATTTCTATAACAGCATGTATGTTTTTAAATAAATATCTGACTGTGGTTTAAAATATGCAGTATATCAGCCAAAATATAAGCCATATACATGATATAACTGTAAATATAGGTGCAACATATGCACACTACAGACGTATGACTTGGTTCTTTAGATACCTTTCAGTCCTAACATGCTCTGTAATAAAATAAGGTTGCTATACCTTGGCTCTCAATTGTATTAACCTTCCAGCCATATTAGAAAGTGCTGGCTGAATGGACTCAGACTCATAGACTTTCAGGCCAGAAGGGATCATCATGCTCAGCTAGTCTGACCTCCCACAGAAGGCCACAGAACCTCACCCACCCACTCTTGTAATAGACCCATAACCTCTAGCTGAGTTGCTGAAGTCTTCAAATCATGGTTTAAAGACTTGCAGTTACAGAGAATCCACCATTTACTCTAGTTTAAACATGCCCCATACAACAGAGGAAAGCAAAAACAAAAAAAAAAACACAACCAAGGGCTTCTGCCAATCTGACTTGGGGGGAAATAAACCTACACTTAGCCTACAAATCTTTTCCTTTGAGTTCAGGCAAGATGAAAATGACTTCAGGATAAAGGTAAGCATTTTCTGTCTTGCCCAAACTGAGGAGATGATGACACAGCAATAAGAAAAGGGGCTTTTGCTGGGAGACCTTATTAATATGTCTTAAAATTTAAAAAGAGAAAATATTTTGGTGGTGCTTTATCTTCCAATATGAAAGGACCAAGTTCAGCCCTTTGTTTAGCAGGCACATCTCCCATTGAATTCTACAGGGGCTGTGATTGCTTATGCCAGTAATGAATTTGTCCAGATAAAGGATCTTTTGTTCTGAACAGGATGATGTTCAGAAATGTTGTATCAGACCTCTAGGAGCTGTGATCCTGTTTCACCTCCTGGTCAGGCTTGGGCCATGCATTGGTCAGCAAGGGAGAATACAGATGCTACTGGAAGTGAAGTTGGTGTCTCGGGTGTCATTCTTTACTCTGAGGCAGTAGAGTATGGTGGTAGGAGACAGCATGCTGTTGGAGGTGCTACCATTTGAGTGAGATGTGAAACCAAGGCCATTCATGATCATAAGAATAGGGTTTTTAGCCTGGGTGCCCTGGCTAAATTCCAACTCAGATAACTGCATTCTATATAGCACCTATCTACATTTCAGTTGAATAAGTTATTCTTTATTTCTTGCTCCAAACAGATAACAATCCTGTATGGTGGTGAGAGGAAAGGGAGAAAATGTTTAAGTGATTTAGGAATCCAGGTGGATGAAGGCGCATCTGTGTAACTTGAGGTGGTCCTTCCCACTCTTCCTATCATCACAGTACCATATCCACCCTCTCATTACTGTGCCTACAGAGGAATGTGCAAGAAAACTCAAAAGTCCAACCTCAGTAGCCTCAGTATTTTGCGTTTCCAAGGCAACACCAGCTTTAACAACCTTGATAATGACATTATTTGGTTAAAATGAGCATGCATGATCTTTTGATTACCACTGGAAGTATGAATTAGATCACTCTTTCCAGCCCCTTGAAAAATAAATGCATGGGGGGGGGAAATTCACAAGAGGGTAAATGGAAAAATCAGTTTTTACATTTAATGGAGTCATCAGTTCAACATTTCTTCTCTTTATAGGTATAGATAACATGCGTTCATCAATGATATCTTAGTTTCACAGAGAAAAGAAATTAATTACTTACTAATGTGCAATTCAGAAATTAATTTGTTATCAATATCATTTTAAATATGTCATTATTAATCAATGTAAACGGAGCAGCCTATAAACTGGGTGCAGTGTAACCTGATTTGTGCTGAGACTGCAGGTTATCAGCTCCAAGGAACACAAAGTCAGTGCAGTCACTAAGGAAAGGAGGGGCAATCCAGTGTCAAACACAGAAAAAACCAATATTCTACACTCCTTTCAGACGACGGAAAATCCCAATAATTACAATGGTAGAGTGGATGGTGAAGTGGAAAAGTCAGGATCTTGCTGCACAACATTTTCCTAACACACTCCACCCCCACCTCCAACCCCCTCTCCAAGCTAAAGTTGGACTGAGTTGTTTTTCTTCTTAGTGGACCACACAGAGAAAAGTTCCACCTGGTCCTATCAACACACTAGCACAATGGGGTTCTGGTCAATGACGGGGGATTCTAGGTGCTACTGCAATACAAATAATATGTTTTATGGATAACAGTGGTTATAAGAACCAGCAGTGTGGACCAGACAATTATTTTCATAAACATCTCCCACCCTTATCTGAACACTGATCCAAAACTCCAGTATGGTTTTTTTTTCTGTGTTCCCCTCTGTCAGAGGGGCAGAAGGCAGTGCCCATGTGTAAATGAACAAACCTGTACTATCTGACTGTGCTTCAGTCTTTGTGAACATCTATTTCTGTATATGATTGTTAACTTTAATGCCTTGATTCAGTGTTGGGCTTGATTTACCCTAATGTTACAAACTGTACCCCAGCAACAGCAGTGTGTGGAGGAATCCCTGCAAAGGTCTCTGGGGTTTTAATACACATAGTCTCATGTAACAAATATGTACACAGATTTGTGAGGGTTGCATAACATTGCAGAAAAAAACAGTTTGCAAGCATATTTGCAATTTAAGGCTCTGCTTTAACAAAGTATTTAAATTATGCCTAACTTCTAACCGTTTAAGCTGTCCCAAGGGACCTCAAGATCAGGACTTTACTGAAGATTTACATTAACTTTCTTGAAAGGGGTTAATGGAGTATAATCTAGGGCAGAATTTGGCCAGTTCAATATATGGTATTAGCCACAGCCCAGCATCCTCAGATTCTTTATGCTGTCACAATTCTCTTTCACATAATTAAAACAAATTGATATGGTTCCTCCCTCTCTCCGCATTCCTCTATGTGCATGAGAGAGAGTGTTTGGATTTATAAGAATATACCTAAAAGTATAAAAGTGTGTGTCAACCGAGGAAGTCTCCAAATAAAATATGTAATAATAACAATAATGGTAATGATTACTTTTAATATATAATTAATATACGCAGGAGCATTCCAAGTATCTCAAAGGGTTTTTAAAACATAAGTTATTCAGACTCTTGGTTGGTATATAATTCTATTCCTCTTTTAAAAGATGGGTAAATCAAAGCACAGAGAGAGAATTTGCTTTCCAGTGGTGATGTCCAACATTTAGCCCAGGGATCATTGCCCTCAAGGGGTGACTATATTGAAAAGAAAATTGGTATTTGATTATGAACTGAAAATATTCTCCCTCAGCCTGAATAGCAAGGATAGCGATTAGGATGCTAGCCTGTGACTTGGGAGTCATAAGTTCAGTTTCCCGCCCTGCTATGGGCTTCCTTGGCCAAGTTGAGGGGTTTTGTGATGATAAATACGTTAAAGATTCCAAGACTCTCATACTATCTGGGGACCATATAAGTACGTTAGGTAGAAAGCTGTGCCCTATGATGTTTAAACTGAAGAATTTGAATCAGCTCTATTGCTGCAGGGAGCAATTCAAGGATATGAATTTAGCCAGCCTGGTACACTTGGCAACCTCTCAGTTTCAGCTAAAAGTAAACAAGCTGTTGGGGAGATAAGTAACCCCAAGAGTCACATTAAGTGGACAATAAAAGTTAAGTAAAATTGTGTATTGTGTTTATAAGTGAAAAGCTAACATTTATTCTGGCCCCTTTACAATTTTTGTAATAATAGTGCATTCAGCTCTCAGGCTGAGAAGGCAGACACTGCTGCTGCATAGCAAAATCACAAGTGAGGCTGGGCATAGAATTCAGAAGTCCCAGTTCTCAATCCCCTTGAAATGTCTACGACTTAGATGTGTGTTATTAGTTTTAATACTTGGCTACCAATAAGATGCACAGGCAGAAAACAGTCTGACTTATTAGTTTACACTACTTACTTTATTTACTAGCGCACTGGAATATGTTTGATCTTCTACATGTTTCTCTTGAGTAAATGGTAATGCTAATGTTTTTGGAAGACAATTTGCCGAATGATACTGTATTATAAGATTCCTTTTGAACATTTAGGCTTTTGGCATAAGGGTGATAGCCAGTCCTTTCCTATAACGATATACTGTCATGTTAATTTTGATGCTTCGCGCTGTAAAATAGAGGGGTATGAAAGTCTGTAATTTGCAGGGCTATATCATGTGTGCATACTGTTTTTTTTTGAAGTAATACATGTATTTTAGCATTCTGCTCTACCTATAATGCTTCTTTATTAGGTATGAAGAATTTTAACATGTGACAATAGTAAGCTAAAGCTATTATTCGGCTAACAAGATTTCAAATTAGTTTCATATTCTTTCTGGATGTTTTGGTTTTCAGACCAATTACTGTCCCACTACCCACATCATGCAAATTTCATGCTGAAAGGTCTTTTCATTGGGCTGGAGTAATGCATTCTTCTCTAAATACTAAGCAGGAAATGAAAAGGGACAAATAAGCAGCAGGTTGGAGAATTAATCAAGAAATAATTGAAAGCCTGAAAATAAATACGTATATTATAGCTGTATTTCTTTCCTTGCTTGCGTGATTGCAAAATGCTGGCTTGACAGCACAGCACTGGACACTGAAGTCTATTGTCCACATCATGGGCAGCAGCATTGAAATTTAATATCCCTTCCTTTTCCACAACTCCCTTATCCTGACCAATCAGAATATAAAGAGGGATCATTACAAGGGCAAGGGTGGTAGTTCTGTCTCCATATCAATATGTTCTTTGTTCTGTTTTCTGAGGCTGCTACTTGTGAAGGTAGAGAGCCAAGGTGGGTGAGGTAATATCTTTTATTGGACCAACTTCTGTTTGGTGAGACAGACAAGCTTTCAGGTATACACAGAGCTCTTCTTCAGGTCTAGGAAATGTACTCAGTGTCACAGGATGGAGCAGATTTGTTTAGCATAGCTAACACGGATTTCAAGGGACCATTCAAGGTGAAGTAGCCAGTTAACATCTCTGTGCTTATAGGAAGAAAAAAAAGAGGTGTCTATGTGTGTTAGTGGGTTATAGAGGATTGTAATAAACCATAAATCCAGTGTCTATAAGTCCATGATTTTTAGTGTGTAGCAAAGGTACGAATTTAAGCTCCCAGGCTCATCTTTTGAAGTGTTGTGCAGGTTTCCTTGGAGGATCAAGACTGAGAGGTCAGATATGGAGTGATCACTTTGTGGAAAGTGTTCTCCCTCCTGTGATAGTGTTTTTGTCATTTATTTTTGTGTGTGAGTTCATTCAAGAATATAGTGATTGTCTATTTTTGCCTACATAGTTATTGGGGGCATTCAGTGCATTGGATGAGGCACACCATGGTTTGTGATAGGCATGTATAGAACCCATGGGTCTTGAAAGGTGTGTTGTGGGCTGTATTGATCATCATAGCCATGGAGATATGTCTGCGGGTTTTGCATCTGTTGTTATGGCAGGGTCTGGTGCCACTTTGAGTTGGTGTGTCCTGGTCTGTGAGGAGCTTGCTTCTTACAATGAGTTTGGAGAGGCTGGGGATGGGGTGGGTTTGAAGGCCAGAAGAGGGGATGTAAGATAGATTTCTTTCAGGCTGTGGTCCCCATCGAGTATGGGTTGTTGTAATTGTTTAGTGATACCCCATATGGGTTCCGGTGACAGGTGACAACGAGGGGTATGTGGTTAGAGGGGTTTTAATTCTGGACTGAAGCAGGTTCACTCGGGGTATTTGGGTGGCCTGTTCTATGATGTAATCTACTTCTCTGGAATGTCCTTGTTTGGGGAAGGCAGTTGTAAATGTGTTAAAGTGTGTATCCTAGCCTTTCTCTTTGGAGTATATTCTGTGGTATCTGAGTGCCTGGCTGTAGATATCAGGTTTCTTGGGTGTTTTGGGCAAGTACTGGATCTATGCAATGATGAGCTGCCAAAATCTTAACAACCGGTTCCCTCCTCACCCCACGAGGGGGTCGTGGCCCACCCCTGCCCTCCCAGGACTCCTGTCCCATCCAATCCCCCGCGTTCCTTGATGCCCCCCCAGGACCCCGCCCCATCCATCCCCCCCATCCCCTGACTGCCCCCAGAACTGGGCAGGAGGGTCTCATGGGCCACCGTAGTGGGTGTCCACCCCACCCCGCCCCGCCCCGCCCCTAAGAGCCAGCGGGACCTGCCGAGGGGGGCGAGGTGGGGAGTCCCAGCAGTGCTTACCTGGGGCGACTCCCAGGAAGCATCCAGCAGGTCCCTCTGGCTCCTACGGTTGGGTAGCATAGCTGGGGGGAGTGGCCGCTCCCCGCACTGATCACATCAAAAGTGGTGCCTTAGGCACCGACGCTGTGGGTGCTCTGAGGCTGGAGCATCCATGGGGAAAATTTGGTGGGTGCAGAGCACCCACCAGCAGCTCCCCACCCCCCTCCCGGCCCCAGCTCACCTCCGCTCCACCTCCTCCCCCTCCCCCTTCCCTGAACGCGCCGCCCTGCTCTGCTTCTCCACCTCCCGCGGCTTCCTGCGAATCAGCTGTTCGCCCGGGAAGCCTGGTAGGGCTGAGAAGCAAGCAGCGGCTTCATGGTCAGGATCAGGGAGGCGGAGGCGAGCTGGGGTGGGGAGCAGTTCCCCTACATGCCCCTGCCCCGGGTTACCTGCTGTGGCACAGGTGGCCCTCCTCACGCCCCACCTCCCTAGCTCACCTCCGCTCCATCTCCACCTCCTTGGGCCTGAGTGCGAAGCCACCGCTTGCTTCTCAGCCCTACCAGGCTTCCCACGTGAACAGCTGATTTGCAGGAAACCGGGGCTGGGGGTGTGGAGAAGTGGGGCAGTGCGTTCAGGGGAGGAGGCGGAGCGGAGGTGAGCTGGGGCCGGGCAGGGAGCTGCCGGTGGGTGCTCTGCACCCACCAAATTTTCCCCATGGGTGCTCCAGCCCCGGAGCACCCACAGAGTCAGTGCCTAAGGCGCCGCTTTTGGCTGGTTGTTAAATTTAGAAGCCCTTTTAGAACCGGTTATCCCTCATAGACAACCGGTTCTAAAAGGGCTTCTAAATTTAACAACCGGTTCCAGCGAACCGGCTCCAGCTCACCACTGGATCTATGAAGGTAGATGTGGTGACCTGTGGGTTTCTTATACATCGTTGTCTGTAGGTTCCATTGCTGAAACTGATCATAGTATCCAGGCAGTTGATGCTAGTGAGGGAGAGTTCTAGAGAGATTTTAATAGATGGGTGGTGGTTGTTGAAGTTGGGTGGAAATCTTGGAGAGAGTCTACTTTGTTCACAGGATGAAAATGTAATGGATGTATCTCAGGTACATAATTCATTTTGTGGTGCATTTTTGCAGAAATTCTTCCTCAAGGTGGCCCATGAAGAGGCTGGGCAACTGGGGAACCATCTTAGTAGCCATGGTCTGGAAAAAATGATTGTTGTCGAATGTAAAATTGTTACAGATGAGGATGAAATGGATGAGCTTGGGGTGGATATTTGAGGGTTGTCCATTGTCTTATAGATATTTGAGGTAGACAGCGATGCTGTCATTGTGAGGGTTGTTAGTGTACAGGGAGGTCAGATCAATGGTGGCAAGGATGGTGTTCTGAGAGAGGTTGTTAATGATGCAGAGTTTCTGGAGGAAGTTGATTGTGTAGAAAGAAAAGAAGTACTTGTGGCACCTTAGAGACTAACAAATTTATTTGACCATAAGCTTTTGTGAGCTTTGTGAGAAACTCTGCATCATTAACAACCTCTCTCAGAACAGACTATCACGGCTGCTACTCTGAAACCTGATTGTGTAGAGTTTCTCTTGAGTTGTCTAGGGAAGGATTTGATGATATCTTTAAATTCCTGGGTAAACAGTGGTGTGGGATCTTCTTTGAGTTCTATATAGTAGGTGAGGTTGGAGAGTTGTCAGTTGATTTTATTAACATAGTCATCAAAGTTGAATCATAGAATATCAGGGTTGGAAGGGACCTCAGGAGGTCATCTAGTCCAATCCCCTGCTCAAAGCAGGACCAATATCCAATTTTTGCCCCAAATCCCTAAACGGCCCCTTCAAGGATTGAATTCACAACCCTGGGTTTAGCAGGCCAATGCTCAAACCACTGAGCTATTTCCCCTCCTTGAGAAATACAATGTCTGCTGGTTTGATCACTATCTGGCGGTTGGATTTCAGGGAGTGTATAGCTGTCCTCTTGGTGTTGGAGAGACTATGATGGATGTGATGTTTGGTAAGGATTTCACATAACCTTTTTTTCCTGAAACAATCAATGTAATGATCAAGTGTGTGGTTTTATCTGTTGTGTGTCCAGTCAGATGATTGAGATTGTGTTATATGTGATATGAATATTTGCTTGCAACAAACTAGACTGAGACTGTCCACTCCTGTCATATTGGCCAAAACAAGCCTTTATTATCATTTGTATTTCAGTAACACCTAGGAACTCCAGTCAAGGATCACAGCCCCATTGGACTAGGCACTGACTAGAAAAACAACCCTGCCCTAAAGAGCTCACAATTGATATGTCAGAAAGGATGCCACAGGTAAACAGGATGGGGTGGGGAGAAGCAGGTGGAAGAGCTAGCGATAAAATAAACAAATAGCAAAAAAGTAGAAGTCCCAGATGGTTACTTTCCTAAACAATCCCAGATGGGAGCAATTTGCAGTTTTTAAAGGATATTACCTGTAGATGGTAACAAGTCTTAGCCACCACAGATCTGCAACCTATTCAGCCCAGTGTTGGAGAGGTGAAAGGTTCCTCTCACCCATCTCTTGAGCCAGCTGGTATCCATATGTTATAAATGTAGTGTTTTGATTACTATTCTTTTCAGATAAATTTTTTCTCTCTCTAAAACATAGGGCACGAAATAACCTTGGCAATGGGTCTGCTGACTTGGCTCTGGAGGGTTTGATGTAGAAGCCAAGCTTTTATTCACTGCCAGTGTAAACAGAGTATAAAATGCTAAGCATATGAAGCAGTCAAAGGGCTTTTGCTTTCTCTGTTGCAGAGACTGGGAGGGAAAGATAAACTCAAGTTAAAAAAATACAATTTTAAGATGTTTATAGCTGATTTTTTTAAACTATTTCCCAGAATCCCCTCCTGTCAGGGCAAGGATGAAAAATAGATATTCAGGGTATCATTTCATACACATTTAATAATTCTAACACTTCCAAGAAAACCCCTTGGATAAATAAATATCTTTCCTCTACTATACACTTGCCTTGGATAGACATTCTTCATCTTCATCTTCTGCATTAACTGTAACTTTGTCAACTTGGAGCCGTATCCTACTCCCGTTCAAGTTAATGGGAAAACACTCGTTAAGGCAGTGGATCAACTCCTAACAGCTTTGGTCACTTAAATTGTCTACTTTACCTTCAGACTGCTGTATTAGCATGCTACTGCATCAAATAACTGCATCATAACACTGCTCAGATGGTATTGGAAGGGCATTGACCTGAAAATACCTCATCAATTCAGCCAAAACAAAGTCACTAAGTAAAGATGCATAATATCTAAGAATTACTGTACAATAGCCAATGTAATACCCTCTAGTTAAGTGAGATCTCAGTTGATTACCCCCTTTCTTAAATGGACAATCAAGGTTGCTAGGCCTAAAACTGCTTTTGTTAGAAGGCTAAAACTGATGCTCATCACTTAAGAATTCCAACATCATATTTTATTTTTGTAAACTGAACAATTTTTGCAATTCAGATCCTTGAGTTCCTTTATATCCCATTATAAACAACCCTGAAAGATGAGCTTGTACCTCAATGCCTACCTTTTCAACAAGGTGAATCCAGCCTTTTAACTCTAGAGCTCAAGATTTTCTTTCCAGAACAAAACCATGCAGCAAAGATGAGAAAGAAGGGGGAAGATTCACATTTTTGTCCCGTTAGGTCAAGCTGCACTGTGTCACATATCAGGTAAGCTCATATCATTTAGGTGTTTGAACAATCAATCCATTCAAAACATACTTATTATGAACATGGAGATCTCTTTTTCCAGTAGAACTAGCTCAGATTGTATACCAAATTAAACAAATATATCAATTATCTCACTGGACAAAACACATCAGGAATAACACTAATTTTGGATACTCTTTATAATAACAGATCTTTTTATCCCAGGGTCCTAGAGGTGCTTTGAAAAGGCATGCATTATTATGACCTCCATTTTACAGTTGGGGAAACGGAGGCACATTACATTTAAGTGATTTTGCCCAAAGACACATAAGTCAGTGATATCGCTGAGAATAAGATCCAGGCCTGTGAGACTATTATAAATGGGACTCCACTTAAACTCTAGAGTAGGGACAAATTGAACCTTGGTGTCACTTCATTGGAGTTTCATTACCTATACTAGGACTATATATTCTCCTAAAACTTGTTAAAGGATAGAGACTATCACAGTTCAGGGCAACGGCACCTGTATTCCCACTCTGTAGTCCCTTGAGGGCATATACCTACGTATCTGGCTCCTCAGTCATCCCCTCTTTTGGACAGAGAGACCTGTGTCTCTCCCACTCCTGACTGAGTTTTTTTTGTAAGCTGCACAATCCCTGCCTGCACTGTGATATTCCTAGGAAGCCAGACTGCCTAAATAGGCCTGCATCTGCAATTTGCTTTCTCTTCAAAGGCTATAAACAGTGCAAGTGCCAGCAGTTACAACTTACCGCACACCTCTTTCTAATAAGCACATTGATTCTTAAAATGAAAGAATTACTGGGAAAAAAACCATATTAAAACAATAACAGAATCTACATGCATGCTAAAAATCTTACCAGAGATCACCTCCCAACTCCAGCAAGGGCTCCTGGTAGGAATCAGTCCTTCAAACCCCACAGAGGAGTTTTTCTGTGATTACAAGTTCATAACAGCCTCAGCTCAGAACTATCACACCCATGAATACTTCAGTCTTTCCTTTATACAGTTTGGGCCTTTGATCCTGAGACTCTGGGAACAGGTAATCAGCAGACAATGGATCCCTCCTCAGGGTGCAACCTCAAAAGACTGGGTTTTTGTATAACCAGAGGTAGGGAATTTACATTCATCTCCCCCTACAGATTCCCTAGGCAAAACACATGACACAGTTCCAGAGGTCCATTCTTGTGTGGCACATTGTTCAGTATAGTCCTTTGAAGTTCACTTCCCAGGGTTCACTTTCCATTTCCCTTCTAGAGAGGTTCCATTCAATCCTGGCCCACAATAATACATAAGCCATTCATTTCATACAATGGACTCTGAACATGAGCAAGCTTAAAGCTACATCTACGCTAGAGACTTTACAGTGGCACAGCTATGCTGCTGTAAGATCTCACATGTAGCTGCTCTATGCAGACAGGAGAGAGCTCTACTGTTCACATAGTTAAACCACCCCAAACGAGCAGCAGTAGCTCTGTCGGTGGTAAAGCATCCTGTTGCCCATTGCCTGGAAGGTAAAACCCTTTCAAAGGAACCCACAGTGAGATCCACTGGGACTGCATTACATTTCTACTGTCTCAAGCCAGCTTGCTTATCCCTAACTGCGGGCTATATACTCTTGGGCCCTATAATGTCTGGGTATCTGAGAACATCTGGAGTAACAAATTATGGCCCCCAGGGTTGTATTGGAGCCACACTGTGAAGCAAAAAAGGGCTGAACAAGCTCCTCAATAGGAGAATAGAACTATATTTGCACTAGAATGGTCTGAGCAAGGGAAGATCCAGCTTGTAGTATCCACTCAAAAGGCAATGACTCTGTCCCCCATTGCTCAAAAGGCGGCTGGCAAACACCAGGCCAAGACCCAAGTATTGTGTCCAGCCTCAAGCTAAAGGGGTTCTTTAGCCCTGTGGTGACAAAAAGTCTTGTAAAATTTCCCCAGACATGATGGATATCCATGTTACACACTGTACCATAGTAATAATGACAGTAACTAATGATATGCTAAATTAAATAGTGATTTGGGGAGCAAAAGCCAAATAGAGGAAACTATAGGCATGTTCTGAATGCACATAACCTTTTCCTTTTCCATCAATTATTTTGGGATGCTCAGATTCTTCCTAGTTCTCCCTTTCCATTCACTAGTATCTGATTCACATAATAAATTTCTGTTCACATGACACCTACTTGGCCGGGCTCACACTTAAGTTTGATTGTCTGGGCTGATTGCCAATTGCTCAATCTTCATTTACCCATAGATAATCTCTATAAAAGCAGGAAGCTTGTAACTTGAGCCAGTTCATCTTTTCTTAGCTCCCATTAAAGTTCAAACAAGACTATACACAGAACAGCAGTTTTACATTTTATAAGGTGCTAGGCAGATCTAAGACCACATTCATCTTATCTGGAATGCACAATTATCTTGAACAAAATAAAAGCACATTTTAAACAATTGCAGCATGAAATGCTTTGCTCTTTAAAGAGCCCTAGGCCAAATTCAACATCCACTGGCTTCAGCAAAGCTACATTGGTGTGAATAAGAAAAGGAGTACTTGTGGCACCTTAGAGGCTAACAAATTTATTTGAGCATAAGCTTTCGTGAGCTACAGCTCTCTTCATCGGGTGCATCCAATGAAGTGAGCTGTAGTTCACGAAAGCTTATGCTCAAATAAATTTGTTAGCCTCTAAGGTGCCACAAGTACTCCTTTTCTTTTTTGCAAATACAGACTAACATGGCTGCTACTCTGAAAATTGGCGTGAATATAGTCCACTATCTTTATTTTGAAACAAACAAGTGTGTATCTGCAGATTCACAGATCCATAAATGCTGTCCTCCTCTCTGCAGTTTGGATGGGAGGAAGATTCAGAGGCCCATGTAGGAGTAATTGAGAATGCTTTAAAAAGGCAGAATAAGTTAGCCCAAACTTTGAATAAAGCAGCTCAACTGGAGCAGAGCCACCTTTCAGGTTCACCTGTCTTTAGTGATAATTCACCATCCAGGCAGGCATTAATGCCATGCTTGATATCCTGGGTAAAGGTGGATTTCAGGAGAGGATTTGCAGTTCAGTGTATTTGGCACATCTTCAATGATTTTATTACCCCGTGCTCCTGCTGTCTTTTGCGTGTGTATGGTGTAACAAAAGCTGCTACTTGGGTGAAAGAGCAGATTCATCCCTGGCATAACTCCATTATCTGTGGTAAGAGGGGAGAATTGGGCCCAGCTAGTTTAATGCCCTTTGTTCCTCCTGCTTTGTATCCAAGGCTATCCCCCTTTTCATATCCTCAGTGCACTCTACTCAACTGCACCTGCTTGCCAATTAAACTACCCACCTGCAATTGCTTTAGAATAAGCTCACTGCAATGTAGCCATAACCTTATCCATGAAAAGGCCATCACATATAAATCAATGGAGTTACATAAGGAATGGATTTGGCTTCTAACATGTACAGTTATGGACTCCGCCATTTAGGAAGAATGTAGAAAACTAATTAAAATATCAGTTACAAATGATACAAGAGTAGGAAATACAAGAGGGGATCTGAAAGAGCTAAAACTGACAGAGCTAGTCTAGTGAGGGGAAAATCCAAGGGGACAGATCATCTCTAAATAACTTTAAGATAATATAAACAAGGAAAGGGAATTATTTTCAGTTTCACAAGGATGTTAGAACAAGGAGCAGCAGTCTAAAGCTAAGAAAAGAAACTTGTATAGCCATAGCAAATTTTAACAAAACATTCTTAAATGTAAATGCAATTGGGTAGCAGAATAACCAGTTAGTAACTTAAAAAAAAAAAAAAGGGAAAGCAGCTTGGTCCACTTATATAAGGTATCTTATTGGGCCTAACTGGGCTGGAGTCGTTAGAGGGCTCAGTCTACCTGTGAGTCATTTGGTATCTGCCTGAACTTATAAAAGCCTCAGTGAGAAGACATTGCCTAGAAGCTTCTTTCCACAGGGTTTCTTTCTCTGTTCCCCAGTAGATATGTTTTATCCAAAGGTTTTGTCTCAGAAGTTAAAGGCAGAGGAAATTTTTCCTTAGGATTGGCTAGGAAGAAAAAAAAGTTAGGGTCTTTAGCTACAGATAGAAGAGCTGATTTAAACTAATTTGCTAACGTTTGCTGTTGTATTTGGAGAGTCCCTTTCTTACTTCTACATCTGCAGTAGAGGTGCTAGAAGTAAAGGAACTTGTTTATGTGCAGTAGTTTGAATTCTTTATCATTGGCTGCAGATTTTGCCTAAATAAATGTCCGCATGGAATGGGTCCTTGTCTTAGGACTCTCTAACCGTATCACAAGAGGAGACTAAAGCAGTGTCACTGCAGTGTTTCTAGAAGTGATTAGATAAGACATTAGAGAAAATATTTATCAGGAGAAATAATACCTTTTAAAATACCAAAACTGCCTTGAATTTTAAAGGGCTCTTCAATGCTCAGAAAGCTCCCTGTGTTGGCCAACCAGTAAGTCTCAGGGTTCAAAGATAATGGTGGCAGGCTGATGGCCGCTGATGGCATGTGGAAGTCTTTAGAGCACATAATCATAATTGTTTCTCTTTAATAGAAAACATACATGAACAATGTAAACTCTGCTTTTCCATGAATATTTTAGAAAGTGGATTTAGGGCTCAAGAGCAGTGATTGCTAGACAGCCCTAGTGATTACAGTCCTTCATTTATTTACCCAACAAGTCCAGCTGGGAATGCAAGCTTTTGCACATTATCATGCTAGTATGCTTTAAGGATTGGAATGATTTCACCAAGTAATCTTATAGAGGTTATGGAACATTTGGTCATTAGATGAGGTACAACTAGAACTCCAAGTCTGAATCACTTCAAAACTTTTTAGGGGAGGATTGATCCAGAATTGAATCCCCAGATTTGAACCTGCCTGTACAGTTTGGAGCTTCTAGATTGGATCTAAAACTAGAAAGGGTCTATTTTCCAACTGAGATCTGTTTGATATTGTGGGACTTTACAATGTTGGGCCAGAATTGTAGAAGAACAGCACTCAAAATTTCTGCACCATTGGATCTAAACTAAACACTGCCTTGATCCAGATCCAAAAACTGTTTCCAGGACTGACTTCAACACAGTATTATCATGGCCTGGTTAATAATCAGTCGCTAGTTCAAAATCTCCTGAGCCAGCCAGGCCCTCCCCATTTATCTTTGCATTATTAATGAATTGCATGAAGAATCAGTGTGTTTTCTGGAGATGGTTCAGCAATAGCACGTGTGTGTGTGTGTGTGTGTGTGTGTATAAATCTCTCCTCTGTTTTTTCCACCAAGTGCATCCGATGAAGTGAGCTGTAGCTCACGAAAGCTTATGCTCTAATAAATTTGTTAGTCTCTAAGGTGCCACAAGTACTCCTTTTTCTTTTTGCGAATACAGACTAACACGGCTGCTACTCTGAAACCTGTATTTAAGATCAGAAACTCTTCTCTGGGGGCTGTTTCCCTAGAACAATGGTTATCAAACCTTGCTTTGCCCCAAATCTCCCCTCCCCTTATAGCTTTCATACCAGAAATCTTTCTATGTACCCTTTCATTTAGCTGTAAAATGTAAAAGGCAAGGTAGTTGTGCATGGAGCTAGCCCAAGGATGACATTTCCATTTCATGACGACAACTTTTTTGAGGTTTAAAATTTTGATTTTGTTCTTTGGAATGAAACGCAAACCTTTCAAACACTTTCACAAGAGACTTGTGTCAAAATATCCATTTTCCAATTGAAAAAGCCAGGTTTTCTGTTTTGGTCTCTCTCACTCACTCTGGATACTGCTGACCAGAGAGTGTTAGACCTTAGCAACCTTCATATTTAAAACTTTGTTGAAATTGATACATCTCTACCAAACATTTTGGCTTTGATGAAACAGCATATTTCAATGAAAATACATTTAGTCAAAAATGTTCTAATCAGCTCAAACCATGACCAACAGGTGGAGAACACATGCTCAGTATGGTGTCTTTTGAAGTTATTAGACCCCCATTTTGCCAGTTCAGTAGGCCATATTTCATGGCTCTTCCATTGAACTGAGTCTATATGATGATCACTTTCTAGATTTTTTGGTGCAGTGTTTTGCCCTGTAAAGACCTCCCTGGCAGGGAGTCTAAAACTCTTATTTTAAAGAGTGGGCAGTGTGTGCTGTGTTTCCTTGTGACTATAGTCCAGTGTGAATAGGAAAACTTTGCTTGAAAGTAGTAAGCCATCCTAGAACATTCCTAGACAATAGGTACCAACAGTCTTGAAAATACACAGCTATAAAAGGAGAATATGGGTCTGAAGAGATTTATATGGATATATGCAAGTGGTTGGATTCTATTTATTCAGGTCATGTCATCTCAATGCACTTGAAGTGCAGGAAAGGAAACTAGGGAGAGCAATTCTGAAGTGAAGCTAGAGAAACTTTACTCAGAGATGTGCTAGAGAGCTAGGTATAAACTAGGTGAAAGCATTTATCTTTCACGCATAGGTTTAGATCTGGCCTGGATCCCACTTACAATAGCAAACAAATATGGTGGCCTCAATCTACATCTAGTAAACAACTGTCTATACTTTATAACAGGAAGGATCCATCCTGGCCTGGGGAACTTTAATCCCCTTTGAATTTTTTGTATTAGCATTTCAATTTCGGAATAAATCAAAGCATTTGATATTCATATTCTGTTAGAGCTTGCCCTCCCCCCCACCTCCTCACTTGAGAATGGGTAAGGAGAGCTAGGGAGATGTGTGTATGAGATGCAGTTCTGAGTCCCTTAACTGACAATCCAGAATGTAACCAGTGAGTGCAGTCTCTGGCATTAACAGTGATGGATTTGGAAGGTAGCATGACATTAGAGGGAGAAATTGGTTTGCTTCTGGACTTACTTGACCACTTACTGCTTCTGGAATACTTGAACACTATTCCATTTCACAATGGATATTTCTCTAGATTTTACAAAGAAAACACACATGCTGAGACTGATGGCAAATGGAGAGATTTTAATGGAAATCCCCACCACTCCTGACACTAGTAACATGGTAAATGGCTCTGAGTGTTTTTACTGCTCCTGGAGAATTAACTGTTAGGGGTGACCTAGAGGGCAAAAGTGTCAACAGTAAGCATTTTTTCCTTTTTTGTTGCATGTGAAAACAAACAAGTTGGTCTAATTTTAAAGGCACTTCTCTCCTCAAATTGAGGATTTAAGGAGCCCCAAGAAAAGGACTAGTATTGGAAATGATTGGTGCAACTCAAAAGCGCAACTCTAAGACAGAGATGCTGGAACAATTTTTTTATAGTGGGGGTGCTGAGAGCCATTGAACCAAACTATAAACCCTGTATATAATGGAAATGACTTCAATCCAGGGGATGCATCAGCATGTACTGCACCCCTAGTTCCTGCACCTGTGCTCTAAGAGAAGTTTCAGGGGATTTCAGAAAAGGTGGGTTTCATGGAGAGTAACCCTTAATCCCAGACAGTCTGACATGGGGACAGGGAGTGCAGAGGACAGAAAGTGGAGCTTTGAGGGAAAATTTGAAATGCCTTTATTGCTACAGAAATCTCACAAAGCTTTCTTAGTCTTTCACTAAGTAAAAGTCCTAAAAGGACAGTCTTTCCTCCTATTATTCACTTACAGTATGAGCCTGTGTTCTCAGTTATTCACTAGGCCAGCTCCTGGCCCTGTGACATCCCCTTTTCACCGCTGAAGTGGTTATACTAGCCAGGGAGCTACAGATTCTTCCAGTGTGTGGGAGATTCCCAGGTGGTGTACAACCATTACAACCAGCTCTATCTTCCTGTTCCCATGCCTAAGGGGAGAGTGTGTGAACATATAAATTGAAAATAACTTATAAACATCTATGTGATGGCTCCCGCTGTCTCTGGCACCTGGTGGCAAGATATTGGAGTAGATTGAACCTACTGGTGGAGTCTCCCATCTAGTGGCTGTATTTGCTACATGCACCCTGCACATTATTGCAGCTGACTTCAACAGAGGCGCATGGGGTCACTCAGAAGCTATTTCAGATGGTGAGCATATGGGGATCTTGCCTCTAACCAAGTCATTACCCGCTGTGTTGTTAACTGAAATTCACTCAAAATAGGGTATAAATGGAACTCATGTGGTACAGAGGCTTTGTACTGGCCTTCTGAACTGGCATGCTTATCTCTGATCTCAGATGGGTTTCTGTATCTTAAATGGGAGTCCCATAATTAACATTGATGATAGGTCTTAATTGCCAGCTACTTCCTGCTGTTTAATTCAGAGAACCTGATTTCTACCTCTTTCCTGCTCTAGAATTTGCTGTTAGGCTCAGCTGCATTTTCCTATAGCAGCTGTGCTTTGAGCAAACAGGTGTGCAGGTCTCCCTTACCAGGACTAACTAGGTTAGGGGTGTGGCTCCCCAAATGTGTGTGTGGTATTTTTAGAACACCTGCATCTCACACATGATACTGTGTAATAAAACAAAACTGAAATACAGCTTTTGCAACAATAACCTAATAAATTGAGTTTTCCTGTTGTAGCATGGATACCCTTTCAGCCATGAGGATCAGCCCACAAGATAACGCATGTAATCCCAGCAATAGAAAGTGATCTTCAAAATCAAAGATGATTAAATCCCTTAATGTAAAATAACCTGATTAACTATTGCATCCCCCACCCCAAAAAAAGCTCTGAGAAGCCCCTGCTATGCAGATCTCTGTTGGTCCACATTATCTGGGGAAGAGCTTCTAGAATCAATCAGTTATTTTATTTCTTTTGGTTTATAAGGGCTCATCCTCTGCTTTCCAGTCCTTTTCTCTTCACCCCCTAGAGAAATGATGGGCTTGCAGCACATTCAAAAAGTAGCATGTCTGGGCTCTGGGAGGCCAAGGGGAGAAGTGCATTCTGGAACTGATGGGACATCATGGAGAAAGCTCCACCAGCAGCTCACTCTAGTTCATACTAACGAAGCTCTAGCTTGAATATCTCTTGTAATCACAACTGCAGTAGCAAGATTCAGGGAGGAGGAAGTCTGATAGGTTGATCCCAACCCATTATAGTCTTTAAAGATCAAAAACAACACCTTAACTTCACCCTATAAATCCACAGCAGTCAGTACAACTCTTGGCACGTTTGCCTTTTATGGGATTTGGGAGTGAGGCTGCAATGAATAGGTGAGTCATTGCAATTTGCTCTTGTTTCAGTCTGAGTGATTTCAGTATGTCTGTCTATATACAGCCCATTACAATAGTTTAGCTTCACGGTCATGAAGGCAAGGGTCAATGTAGCAAGGTCCACATCCAGTAGAAGAGGCTGAAATTCACCCTACCAAACAAGTGTAAAATACTCCTTCACTACAGCTACTACTGAGCCTCTTGCCCAACCACACAACCAAATGGCAAACCTCTTTAAACAGCTGCTGCCTGCTGAGCTATCAGTCAGGGACGCTGACAAAATCTGACTAATGCTTGGGGCTCCTTTCCCCAACCTATCAACATCTTCTCAGCTGATCTGGTGTGAGCTTTTTCCTGCCTCTTCCTCCCCAATATAATTCACGGAGGTAGATCAAAAGTTATCAACCTGCTGGGCAGGCCCCCCAAGGTGGCAGGGCATGGAGTGTATCCTGGTGGGGTGTGAGAAGTTTTAGGGGAAAAATGCACTATGCACATTTATCCACAACAATGAATAACTACAGGAAAAGCTGATTCCTTCAAACATAGTAGGCCTTCAGATGCCGCTGTGCTTTTTGATGGATTTCTCTTAAGCTTGTGTAGCATTATACAAAGTCCTTGGCATCTGTATTTTAATCCTTTTGCTACTATGCAGTGCGCTCACTTAATTGTAGATATGGAGCACAATTACAGGTTTGCTGCAGAATATCTCATATTCTTTAAGGGTTAGAATCATAGAATCATAGAATATCAGGGTTGGAAGGGACCCCAGAAGGTCATCTAGTCCAACCCCCTGCTCAAAGCAGGACCAAGTCCCAGTTAAATCATCCCAGCCAGGGCCTTGTCAAGCCTGACCTTAAAAACCTCCAAGGAAGGAGATTCCACCACCTCCCTAGGTAACGCATTCCAGTGTTTCACCACCCTCTTAGTGAAAAAGTTTTTCCTAATATCCAATCTAAACCTCCCCCATTGCAACTTGAGACCATTACTCCTCGTTCTGTCATCTGCTACCATTGAGAACAGTCTAGAGCCATCCTCTTTGAAACCCCCTTTCAGGTAGTTGAAAGCAGCTATCAAATCCCCCCTCATTCTTCTCTTCTGCAGACTAAACAATCCCAGCTCCCTCAGCCTCTCCTCATAAGTCATGTGCTCTAGACCCCTAATCATTTTTGTTGCCCTTCGCTGTACTCTTTCCAATTTATCCACATCCTTCTTGTAGTGTGGGGCCCAAAACTGGATACAGTACTCCAGATGAGGCCTCACCAGTGTCGAATAGAGGGGAACGATCACGTCCCTCGATCTGCTCGCTATGCCCCTACTTATACATCCCAAAATGCCATTGGCCTTCTTGGCAACAAGGGCACACTGCTGACTCATATCCAGCTTCTCGTCCACTGTCACCCCTAGGTCCTTTTCCGCAGAACTGCTGCCGAGCCATTCGGTCCCTAGTCTGTAGCGGTGCATTGGATTCTTCCATCCTAAGTGCAGGACCCTGCACTTATCCTTATTGAACCTCATTAGATTTCTTTTGGCCCAATCTTCCAATTTGTCTAGGTCCTTCTGTATCCTATCCCTCCCCTCCAGCGTATCTACCACTCCTCCCAGTTTAGTATCATCCGCAAATTTGCTGAGAGTGCAATCCACACCATCCTCCAGATCATTTATGAAGATATTGAACAAAACGGGCCCCAGGACCGACCCCTGGGGCACTCCACTTGACACCGGCTGCCAACTAGACATGGAGCCATTGATCACTACCCGTTGAGCCCGACAATCTAGCCAGCTTTCTACCCACCTTATAGTGCATTCATCCAGCCCATACTTCCTTAACTTGCTGACAAGAATGCTGTGGGAGACCGTGTCAAAAGCTTTGCTAAAGTCAAGAAACAATACATCCACTGCTTTCCCTTCATCCACAGAACCAGTAATCTCATCATAAAAGGCGATTAGATTAGTCAGGCATGACCTTCCCTTGGTGAATCCATGCTGACTGTTCCTGATCACTTTCCTCTCCTCTAAGTGCTTCAGGATTGATTCTTTGAGGACCTGCTCCATGATTTTTCCAGGGACTGAGGTGAGGCTGACCGGCCTGTAGTTCCCAGGATCCTCCTTCTTCCCTTTTTTAAAGATGGGCACTACATTAGCCTTTTTCCAGTCATCCGGGACTTCCCCCGTTCGCCACGAGTTTTCAAAGATAATGGCCAAGGGCTCTGCAATCACAGCCGCCAATTCCCTCAGCACTCTCGGATGCAATTCGTCCGGCCCCATGGACTTGTGCACGTCCAGCTTTTCTAAATAGTCCCTAACCACCTCTATCTCTACAGAGGGCTGGCCATCTCTTCCCCGTTTTGTGATGCCCAGCACAGCAGTCTGGGAGCTGACCTTGTTAGTGAAAACAGAAGCAAAAAAAGCATTGAGTACATTAGCTTTTTCCACATCCTCTGTCACTAGCTTGCCTCCCTCATTCAGTAAGGGGCCCACACTTTCCTTGGCTTTCTTCTTGTTGCCAACATACCTGAAGAAACCCTTCTTGTTACTCTTGACATCTCTTGCTAGCTGCAGCTCCAGGTGCGATTTGGCCCTCCTGATATCTTTCCTACATGCCCGAGCAATATTTTTATACTCTTCCCTGGTCATATGTCCAACCTTCCACTTCTTGTAAGCTTCTTTTTTATGTTTAAGATCCGCTAAGATTTCACCATTAAGCCAAGCTGGTCGCCTGCCATATTTACTATTCTTTCGACTCATCGGGATGGTTTGTCCCTGTAACCTCAACAGGGATTCCTTGAAATACAGCCAGCTCTCCTGGCTATTGTTATTGTTGTCTAGGTTCCTAGAGAACAAGAAGGTACTTCAAGGCAGAGAATGAGTGAAGAGAAAGATGCATGAGCACAGCCATTCATGTGTTATACATCCTTTTGAAATGTGGCCCAGTTTAAATTAGTAATATATTCATTCATTAGTAATATATTCATGCTGTATGCTTCTGTGTAGAGCACTTCCCATCTCCAAAGCAGTGCACAAACAAACTAATTTATGCAAGACTACTATGAGGCAGACAAGTATTATTTGTCCCATTTTACAGCTGGGGGCACTGAGGGGAGACAACCAAGTTCATTTTTGGTATAATTCCACTGAAATAACTGAAGATGAATTTGGCCTGGTAACTCCAGTAACTTGCTCAATGCCACACAGTGATTCAGTGTCAGAATCTGGATTGTGCTCCATTTATTGGGTAACCCTGTTGTTTTCATTTACAAGCTATACTCACTCACTGTAAATAGATATATGATCTATTGCAAAACTATAGCAAAAAGTGACCAGTGACTTGTTATAAAATGGTTTATACATTACAGTGATAGATCCAACTCAATAACAAGTTGGAGCCAATTGACAAGCAAGAAAAGGGGACTGATTTTTACTGCTACCTTCAATGACTGCAGAAAGAAAACCATTTAGTCAGAATAACTAAGTTTATAAGAAAATAGAAAAACAGTATTTAAAATAATTGAACATTTTCCAAAATCTCCATTGACATGAACTGGGCAGCAGTGCGACCCCAGGGGACTCTCACTTTGATGATCGCTCCAGCAGAAGATGCAGGCTGATATGTATAAAGGCAGAAAAATCAAAGCTGCAGCTAGAGGCGCATGTCACAGCAGGGGGGTTTCACAGCTCTATTTTAGAAGAAATGTATTTTTTTTTCAGTATATTTATTCACTTCTTTTGATTTGCTTCACACTATGATGCAGTGGCATACAGGTGCATTTCCTGGCGAGTGGTATTCCCATCTTGGGGAAACCCAGATGAGTCTCATTGAATATTAAATAGAATAAGGTGCTACGAACCAGTTGTATTTAGGAGAAGGAAAACTTTAATTTCAAATGGGACAGACAAGACGCACTTACCCTCTTTAGGCAAGTCTGTCGAAGAGAAGGAAACCTGTGATTTCAAATCTAAGCAGTCCAAGCTTGTTGGCCTTAAAAGGCAAGCAGGCTAGGGTGGAACTGCTGATGCCTGTTCCTAGCTGGCCTGCAGGTTATGACATGGCATTCTCATGAGCTGGATAGGGTGGGTTGATCTAACAAGCTATTACATCCCAAACATACTTGTTATAGAAACAGTACAGGAAGCCAGACTGACTTCTATGGATTTTGACCCAGGTCTATCAAGCCTAACAAATTGAAGTGTCATGCATTTTGGATAACAGTTAAACATCTTGCACCTATTGCGAGCTGGAATGTTAGAAATCTCTTTGCTCAGGCCAAACTGAACTAATAGTGGAGGAGTTATGGAAGTTACAAGTTTCCTTTGCTGCCATACAGGAGACACACTCGGCAGGGAACAGGAGAGACCCCAGGTGGAAATTCTATTTGCCTTTATTCCAGACATTCAAGTGGACAGGCAACACACAGGGATAGGGTTGCTATAGCACTAGACCAGGGGACAGTTCCTTCAATGAGCAGATGGAAACTGGGGTCTGAACAGTTTATTACTGCCTACAATAAACTATGCATAGCTGTGATCTGCACTTATGCACCAACAGAAGCAGCAGAAGAGGAAGAGAGACTGATTTTATCCACAGTTGGATAGATTTGTAGATGAGATTCCTGACCATGATACAATATTGATAGTGAGAGAGAGGAATGTAAAGGTTGATAGCAGATATGATATAAGCATGTTGGACCACAAACACTGGGACAACAAATGCTAATGGGGAAAGGTTAAGAACTTGCTGTGAGAGGCACAGTTTGATTGTCAGTACTTCTACTCCTCACAAAGATATGCACAAGTTTACATGGAACTCATTAGATGGTCAAACCAAAATTCAAGTTGATCATGTTATCAGTAAAAAACAGAAAGTGACTATTGGATGTTTCTCTGTAGAAGTGGTGAATATGCCAGTGATTGTGAACTACTAATGGGAAAGAATGAGATTAATTAAAAGTCCAAGAAAAAGATGGGTGCAACTGAAGCCAGATTTGATCTTGATAAGTGAAAGGATAGCTTTGTGAGGATGGCATCCAAGGTGATGTCTGCAGGGCGTTTCAGGCCATTAACTTGCAATGGTGAAGAAATCTCACTACAGACTGAATGGGAAATATTCAGGGAAGTGATACAAAATACAGAGGTGAAAATTATTGGAAGGCATAAACAAAAAAGGAAAAGCTAGACAAGCAATGAAACAAGACCATTTCAGGAAAAATATAAACAAGCCAAGACTGCTGGAAATGTGAAAAGAGTAAAAAAAAGTGTACAAAGTGGTGAAGAAATCACACAGACTGCACGAGCAAAAGTTCTGGAAAGAAGGGGCTCAATAATTGGAGGAAGCATCAAAAAAACAAAGTATGAAAATGGTTAAGCTGTATGGAAACCCAGTGATGCAAGTGGTAAGAACAGCATTTGTTGTCAGTTCACCAGTAGCCGAAAGAGGTTCTGGAAGTATGGAAGGAATATCTTGACCAAGTGCTGAGCCCTGTAATTCATCAGATGCAAGCATTCTAGATATGCTCGGTGAACAGGGAAGCTTGTAAGGTGGAGTGGATATCAGCACTGAACCATCATCAGAGGAAGAAATAGAGAGATCAGTGAAACAGTTAAAAATGGAAAAACTGCAGGAATAGACCATATAACTGTTGAACTGCTTAAAAGTGTGCAGGACAAATGTTATGAAAGCATCAGGAAAAATATATAGGAGCGGGAGGAGGTACCACATGGCTGGCTAAAGGGAATAGTTGCACCAGTCTTGAAGAAAGGAAATCCTGCCAATCTGAATAAGTATAGATATTTATGCTTATTATCAGTACTAGGAAAAGTCATGATGAAAGTAATTGTCAGTTTTAGAGGAAATAGTAGGTGAGGAATAAAGCAGCTTCAGACCAGGCCAAAGTTTCATTAATCAGATATTCATGATTTGACAGCTGATGGGGGAAGGGAGCAAGAATGCGGACTGCTGTTTTTCATTGACTTCAGAAATTTGATTTGGTTTGGAGGGAAGCATTTATGGAAAGTAGTAAAATCATATGAAATTCCAGATAGGATAATTGCAGTATATACAGGTTCCGTAGAAAGGCTCCTGTCGTGCTGTAAGAATTGATGGAGAATTAAGCATCTGGGTCAAGTAAAAGTCTGGTGTAAGATAAGGGGCCATGGAATCACCATCACTTTTCATCATGTTCTTAAATTGGATTCTAAGAATGGTAGATGAGTTGGCTGGTTCAACATTGGGTAATCTAGAGTTAAGCACTTTAGTTTAGTTTATGCAGATGACATCGTACCACTGGCAGACATGTTTAAATTAATGATAATACTCTTTGCTCTCTTAGAAAATTGACTTAGTTGTCTAGGACTTATAATAAATACCAAGAAGATGAAGTGGTTGCACCTTGGAAAAGGGAGACTGAAGTGTTGAAATGCAGCAGCGAAGTCATAGAACAAGTAAAATCTTATGTGTAACTAGGAAGCTTGATCTGTGCCAATGATTCTGTGACACCGGCAGGCCAAGGCCAACTATGTCTCAACTGGACACTAACAGACACATAGCTGGAATCTGTCTGGCTCACTTGTGGGTTAATACTCATAAAATAGGTATTTGAATGGTTTAGATTCTATTGAATACTTATGTCTTGCTGCATGCATTAATCTTACTTATAATATCTGTGTCCCATATTGTAATGTAATGTGTGAGTGATTGTATTGTGAGCCTCTGTGACTGTATGAATTGTCATGCAGGAGAAGGACATTAGTGTGAAGAACTACTCTTCTACAGAAACTGTTTTATGCCCCTTCAGAAGAGAGACCCATTGATATCAGACAAGCTATGGGAGGATATTACAACTGGAAACTTACCACATCTGGATTGAGGAATCATCAACAAAAGGACTAAAGGTTTGTTTTTTTTTTAATTCTCCTCTCCTCCCTGTGAAGATGAGTCATGCAAATAGACTCCTCCAGTCACCTGAGTATGCAGCTCAGAGCACATGACAGGAGGGTATAAAAACCCCGAACAAATGGAACTAAGTATTTCTATGCTTCTTGGACTCTGGGGGGCAAGGTGTTTCTAGGCATAAACAAAAGATCCCTAGCTGCTTAGCCTGAGTTAGCCCTAAAGGTCAAGTAGAGCTTGCTGATTATAGAAGTCTCTATTACTTTTTGAAACCGAAGACTGTAACTCGTTTGTGTGTGTGTTTTCTTGCTTTAATCTTGTAAATAACTCTCTAATTTCCTTTTCCTATTTAATAAATCTTCATATAGTTTAGGATAGAATTGGTTATGAGCGTTATCTTTGGTGGGAGACCTAAAGCTCAATTCACCTGGGGTAAGTGACTGGTCCTTTGGGATCAGGAGTAGCCTGAATATTTGTGATTATTGGTATAAGGGGCCATGTGTCATAGAGATACACTCACCTGGGTGACAAGACAGACTTGGGTACCCAAGTGGATTGACCACGACTCAGGGTTAAAGTGCCTGAGGAGTTTGCACTTGGTGCAGTAGGCTGCTGGAATCTAAGTTTAGAACTCGCAACCAATTAGGAGCTTGTGCCCTGGTTTTTAAGAGTCTGCCTTGAGGTTGGCACTCTTGCTCTTGTGCACTGCTGGGAATGTTACAGGTTCCATCAAGGATGAGGTTACAAGATGTGCTTTAGCTACAAGTGATACACAGAAGTTAAAATATGGACTGATAAAAACTTTACATTTTGTACCAAAGTGAAAATTTATCAAACCACTGTACTAACAGTATTATTCTATGGTCTGAAAGCAGTTGCATTAAATGAAACAGACTCCAGATGACTGGAGGCAGTAGAGTTGAGAATTTTTTGGAAGATGGCAGGTGTAAAGTGGAATGGTTGTAAGACAAATGGAGAAGCTAGAAGGAGAGTAGGACGTGAAATTAGGGTATGGGATTGTCTGCAATAAAAAAATATTATGATGGTGAGGACACTGTAAAAGAAAAACAAATGATTGGATACAAAAGAAAATAATACAAATTTGTCCAAGGTCAGTCAGACCTGGAGGCTAGCCACTGACTAGCAGGGACATGACCAGGCTGGGCTTAATGGAAGAAGAAGCCAGGGACAGGAATGAATGGTGATACTGTACTGCTCCCTGTGCTGCAAAGATGCTTTGAGGTGAGGAGAGGGATTTTTATTTATTGCTTTCAGTCATGAATCCAAGAGAAAAATACAGAATTTACCTAAAAAAAAAAATCTCTCTGAAAATTCATTCTCATCCCCTGTCTCTCTGGCTGTGATTCTAATATTCCTGCCTTGATGCATCATTAGGTTGGCAATGTGACTACTACTTGCATCATTTCATTTCATTTAACATTTTATTTAATTTTTACACATTTTAAAATTTCAATTTTAAATCCACAATTTAGTTATGTTAATATTTGATCAGGTGATTGGAAACTACTTCCTATTACAAAAAGAAAAGGAGTACTTGTGGCACCTTAGAGACTAACAAATTTATTTGAGCATAAGCTTTCATGAGCTACAGCTCACTTCATCAGATGCATTCGGTGGAAAATACAGTGGGGAGATTTATATACACACACAGAGAACATGAAAAAATGGGTTTTATCATACACACTGTAAGGAGAGTGATCACTTAAGATGAGCTATTACCAGCAGGAAGGGGAGGGAAGGAGGAAAACCTTTTATGGTGATAATCAAGGTGGGCCATTCCTGTACTTTCCACCGAATGCATCCGATGAAGTGAGCTATAGCTCACGAAAGCTTATGCTCAAATAAATTTGTTAGTCTCTAAGGTGCCACAAGTACTCCTTTTCTTTTTGCGAATACAGACTAACACGGCTGCTACTCAGATTCCTATTACACTGTCATTTTCCCTTTAAGACAGTTTGTCTTCAAGATTGTGTTTGCAAGATGTCACTTGGGAGTTTGAACTCTCATTAAATTTAACACAAATGATTGTTGGCCTGAACACTTGTATAATAAGTGTGCCGGCTGAGATTTGCTATTCTCTTGTTTGAAATCTTTGTCAAATCAGGAAGCAGACATAACACCATGGATCTTAGGTGACCACATAAACAACACAAATGGAAAACCGTTAAGAAATATCGTACACAAACAACGCAGAGTCTGAAAACTATTTGTCCAACCTACTTTGTGAAATCTTGTGTATAAGGAATACATTCAAAGAACAACAGGGTCAGTCTGTGAACAATTTGCTAACCCAGCAGGATGACCCAGGCCTGATTTAGCCTGAATAAGATGCACTTAAGTTAAGAATGTGCTTAAGTGCTTTGCTGAATTTGTGCCAAAACTCCTAACCAATGTTGTTTTGTAATGAATGGAATTGACAGACTCTAAGGAACTGTAAAAACTGCAGATAGATTCAGAATAGGTTAATACATTAATCTTTTGACTCTGTCTACTTGTTCCTCTTTGAAAAAGGAAATTCCCTCTACAGCTTAGATATCAGAACTCCAAAGAATATTTAGACTTCTGTTTTCTGCCAACTGGTGACTGTGCACTCCAAGGGAACTTAGACCAACATATCCCTCTGTATCCAGGGTTTCAGCTTGCTGTGTGACAGATACAACGTCTCAAAGGGGACTAAGAGCCTCAGCCCTCCTGTTCCACAGGCAGTAGCTTTAGCAGGTGAGCTAGAAGGAGCTCAGACAAGAAGAGTTATGCTAAGACTGTCTTAGCTGGGGTTACTCTCCTATATGTCAGTATCTTCTGCCTGTAAAGGAGTCTTGGCCAAAAAAGGTCCCCTCCTATGCAAGGCAGTGATAATCTGGATGGTCTTGAGAAGATGAAATAATTCATAAGATTTGGTTAACTATTCCCTTTTTCTGACAGCTGCCACCTCCCCACCTTCCGTCACTGTCGCCCAAATGAATGTACAAGAAAAGGAAAATAGTTCTTACTAATGTTCTCAGACAACTGAAACATTCAGCGAAACAAAACAAACATAATTGATTGTAAAAGCAACCCCCTTATGAGACAGTCTGAACATTTATCAGGAACAGTCTGAGAGGAAGGGGGTGGGGAATAAAACCAGACTGGAACAACAAATGTAGCATTTATGATAATTATCCACATTTAATCCCCATTTCCAACCAAGCATTCACTTCCTTTAATTAGTTCTCGATTAGAGACAGATTATCTAATAAATTGTACAAATAGAGAGAGAGTTATCTTTGCAGTGTTCCTGCACACACAGTTCTGAACTGACAGGGCTGCAGAGACAAGAGCTGAGATGGGCCAAAATAGTGAAACCCATGGTTTACTTTCCCTCATCTCTCCCTCCCCACTTCCCATCTCTTTGGCTGCAAATATTGTCCGTCTCTGGCATTAGCAATGCAGCCAATGAAGTAAATCCATAATTAAACTGAATTAGCATGTACCAGTAATTCTAGCACACCAAGAAAGAAGGTTCCTGCTTGGAACATTTCCAGTATAATTTGTAGAAAAAGGATTTAATGTGTTAACTTATTTTTAAAAACTACAGTTTTGAAAAGAAGAGAACATTTAAACAACACAAAGTACTTTGCCTAGGATGTGTTCTACTTTTTAATCACACAGTATATATACAATTTAATTTGGGGTTTCTGAATGAATGGTTGGACAAGGAGTCCAACTAGGAGTAGAAGGTCATTGCAAATGTCACACCAAAAGTCATTTCCCCTAGATTTGCCTGTGGGTCTTTTTGTCCTTGATCCCTTGAGCTCTCTGTTCAGGTAACGGACACACAGGCAATGTAGTTGGTTTTGTGTAGTTTTGTTAGAATTGTGTTAATTTACACTGACAGCGTCACTCACTAGAATCTGTTAATCTCTAAAATGCAGTTTTGTTTACAATGAATATATCTATGCCTCAGACAGGGAACTCTGCTAAATACTATCAGTGGATATATCTGAATAAGAGCTTGTCTCCCTCAGTTTCTCCCACCTGAGGCCATTTGGAAAGCCATGTTGATGATATCACACTCAGTTGGAAATGGCCATGATGTCATAAATTCAGCAGTCACTGAAGGATCAACTATGCAGGGAGAATGTAAGTATCCATTGAAACAATAATTCTGTCAGATCCTGGTCTTATTCTCCAAGTCTGTCTCAGAAAAGATGCTGCAGAATTAGAAAGGTTCAGAAAAGGGCCTGGAAAAACACTCTCTCAAGGAGAGATTGAAAAAATTGAGATTGTTTACCTTAGAAAGGAGGCAAATAAGAGGGGACATGATAAATGTATATAAAATTATGAAAGATACAGAGAAAGTAGATCAGGAGCTTCTTTTCTCCTTGTCTCATAACATGAGAACATGGAAACATTCGTTGAAATTCAAAGATGGCAAATTCAAAACTGATAAAAGGAAATAGTTTTTCACACAATGCATAATTGTGTAATTATGCTGTGGAACTCATTGACACAAAATGAAGTTGAGGTCAAAAACTTACCAAGATTCAGAAAGGAACTGGATTTTTATCTGGATAACAAAAATATCCAGGATTAAAATAGTTAATGTTCACAGATTTTAGAAGAGATACTGAACATCATGCTTCAGGGTTCAAGCCAATGTCCAGCTATTTGGGATTAGAAGATGATCTAAAGTGAGGGGAAATTTATGCCACAACTACCTAAGGCAGTGTTTCTTTCACCTCTCTCTGAAGCATCTAGTATTGGCCACTGTAAGAGACAGGATTTTGGGTTAGATGGATCATGGTGTGACTCCATGTGGCAATTCCTGTGTAACACCTTCCATTGCCTTACCTTACCTTGCAACTGCCGTTCAAAAGCTACAGCGGAACCTTTCTTGCCAGGCCAGGAGTGAAAGCTGGGTTTTCATCCTGACCTCCATTATGTAAAAAGTACTAGGAAATGATGCCAGCTACTCAGGACACACCTTCCCTGGAGATCACGAGAGTTTTTGACCTCTGCTTCTGGGATTTTCCTGGGCTCTCCGGGTATGCCTACACTGCAATGACATCCCCTTAGCTGGCCCTTGTCAGGTGACTTGGGTTCTCAGGCTGCACAGCTATAAAATTGCAATGTAGCTGTTTGGGTTTAAGCTGGCCAGGAGAGGGAAGGGTCCCATAGCTCAGGCTCTAGCCTGACCCCAAACACCTACACTGACATTTTATAGCCCCATATTCTGACACCATCAGTCAGTTGGCATGGGCAGCCGCGGGTATTTTATTGCAGCAAAGACATGTTCTCAGAGAGCTTTTGAGAGTCTCCCAGAAGTCAGTGCTTTAAGGAGTTCTGCCAGGAAGTATAGGCTAGGCACCCAAAGGGCAGTATAGTACAATGCAAGTGGGTGTGATTATCATCAGGAGGCAAAATCCAACATGACCCTGATGAAGCCTTGGAAATCCTCCTATTTTTCCTACTTGAACCCCACTACATGATTAAGGACTAGCAGACTCTCCACTGTAGTCTGCAAGTCTTGCTCTGTAATTGGCTGGAGGGAATGCTACTGGGGTGTTTGTCTGGGTGGCTCCTATACTTAGCTCCTTCAGTACCACCTAAATATGGCTGCTGAGATCATATAAGACAGAATTATCCTTATCCCTGTACTATAGACAGAATTTTTTGTCCTTTCCTTTGCAAGAATGTTTCATTTTTTCCTTTGACTTTCAAGGTTGGTGGAACTCGGTCATTCCCATGTATGGCTTCCTGTTTGTGCTTTACAAACACTAGAAACAGTAGAAATTAATTGCTGCCTTGACAAGGAAGTAGATGGATGCTCCCTGTCAGCCAGGTGGGGTTTATTTTATTGGGGAATTCAGGCATGCAGGGAGTGTGCTGGTAACAGCCTAGTACGAGGTGACAGCTAGATGCATGTCCTCTGTATGGGTATGTGTGACTATCGAAATGAATCGACTCAGCACAGGACTATTATCTCCATGGTTCAGGAGATTTGGGGCCCTGAATCCCACTCTGACTCAAACTGGGGATTCCATTACGGGATCAGAGAGAGCGCAAGTAATATAAAGAAAGACAAGAAGCATTAACCAGAGCCCTGAACAGAGAGCTCAACTTGTATGATTCCAGCATCACCATACTCCAGTGGCTGTTCTGAAATTGGAGTGTCAAGGTTCCTTCCCCACACTGAACTCTAGGGTACAGATGTGGGGACCTGCATGAAAGACCACCTAAGCTTATTCTTATAGATTCATAGATAATAAGGTCAGAAGGGACCATTCTGATCATCTAGTCCGACCTCCTGCACAGCGCAGGCCACAGAATCTCACCCACCCACTCCTATGAAAAACCTCACCCATGTCTGAGCTATTGAAGTCCTTAAATCATGGTTCAAAGACTTCAAGGAGCAGAGAAGCCTCCCTCAAGTCAACCATGCCCCATGCTACAGAGGACGGCGAAAAACCTCCAGGGCCTCTCCAATCTGCCCTGGAGGAAAATTCCTTCCCGACCCCAAATATGGCCATCAGCTAAACCCTGAGCATATGGGCAAGATTCACCAGCCAGATACCCAGGAAAAAATTTTCTATAGTAACTCAGATCCCATCCATCTAATATCCCATCTCAGGGGATTTGGCCTATTTACCCTGAATATTTAAAGATCAATTACTTAGCAAAATCCCATTATCCCATCATACCATCTCCTCCATAAACTTATCGAGTAGAATCTTAAAACCAGATAGATCTTTTGCCCCCACTGCTTCCCTTGGAAGGTTATTCCAAAACTTCACTCCTCTGACGGTTAAAAACCTTCGTCTGATTTCAAGTCTAAACTTCCTGGTGGCCAGTTTATACCCATTTGTTCTTGTGTCCACATTGGTGCTGAGCTGAAATAATTCCTCTCCCTCTCCTGTATTTATCCCTCTGATATATTTATAGAGAGCAATCATATCTCCCCTCAACCTTCTTTTAGTTAGGCTAAACAAGCCAAGCTCCTTAAGTCTCCTTACATAAGACAAGTTTTCCATTCCTTGGATCATCCTAGTAGCCCTTCTCTGTACCTGCTCCATCCTTTTGAATTCATCCTTTTTAAACATGGGAGACCAGAACTGCACACAGTATTCTAGATGAGGTCTCACCAGTGCCTTGTATAACGGCACTAAAACCTCCTTATCCCTACTGGAAATGCCTCTCCTGATGCATCCCAAAACCGCATTAGCTTTTTTCACAGCCATATCACATTGGCAGCTCATAGTCATCCTATGATCAACCAATACTCTAAGGTCCTTCTCCTCTTCCGTTACTTCTAATTGATGCGTCCCCAACTTATAACTAAAATTCTTGTTATTAATCCCTAAATGCATAACCTTACACTTCTCACTATTAAATTTCATCCTATTACTATTACTCCAGTTTACAAGGTCATCCAGATCCTCCTGTATAATATCCCGATCCTTCTCCGAATTGGCAATACCTCCCAGCTTTGTATCGTCTGCAAACTTTATTAGCACACTCCCACTTTTTCTGCCAAGGTCAGTAATAAAAAGATTGGTCCCAAAACCGATCCCTGAGGAACTCCACTGGTAACCTCCCTCCCATTTTATTTCTTCTTTATTTCTTTATTTTTATTTCTTTTATTTCTCTTCCCATTTTATTTCTCATTTCTTCTCTTTACCTGCATGTGCTATCCATGTACGGTCATGAGTCATAATAATGGTCCATAGTATTTTCTTTCTCCGCCTCTTCCTTTCATGAAGATACAGTACAAATGTTCAACTCCTTGCATATAGGGTCCTTCTCAGCCTCAATATCTGATACGCTTAGGTATTAAGCAGTTCTGTAGATTTCATTTTGTGCTTTCCCTCTTTCCTGGCTGAGGTGACCAGGATCTTCCTGTTGTCTTAGTGCTGGAGGTTTCTTGAAAGGTCTAGGTCTTTTTCCATTGCCACGCAGTGTTTAGTAAAGGCTTTGAAGTCTTTATTTTTTGAGTGTTCAGTCCAAGCAGCTTCTGTGTTGGTTTGCTTCCCAACGACCTCAAGCCATTGCTCCTTATTTACCTTGGCCGCACAAGATACCTTGGTGCTTGGCAAATGGTCTATTTTAGAATGCAGTGCTGCTAAAACTCCTTGTGAGGAGTGCAGTTGTGGAAAGCCTGCACCATGCACATGAGAAGGCATCCTCTGTACCGCCTGTGGCACAAAAATCTGGCTTCCTTTTGTTTTTACTTTAGTTAGGCATTCTGAAGAGGGCTCTTTATTAAGTATTATTATTATCTATTAGTGCACGTAATGTACCACTTACTTTAGAGACCTAAAAAGACGTAGGGGCTGATCCTCAGCAGGTGTCAGGCAGTGTAGCTCAACTGATGCCAATAAACACCAGGTGAGGATCAGGTCATAAACCCTACCCTAGGGCAGGGGTCATAACCCGATAAACAATGTATTTTTGATGTTCAACTGAATGACCATTGTCCTCAAGCATGGCCTGGAGATGGCTGTTCCAAGGGAGATGGGTGCATAGCCATTAGAGCAATAATGTCATCAAATGCCAGTCTTGCTCACCATCTCTCAGCAGGTACTGCTGGAACACCTATGTGGCCTCACCCTAACTGAGGTGCCTCTCAAAAGCCCCAGTAGAAACTTTGTTATGACACCAGAGCAAAAGCTGAGCATTCATCTTGACCTCCTTCATGGAAGGAATAGGAAATGGTGCCAGCCGCTGCAGATTTACTGGAATTTCCCAGCAGCTTATGGGAGTTTGATTTTGACTCCCACAGTTCCACTGGGTTCCCATGATATCTTTCAGAATCTCCCTAAGTTCACTGCTGCAAGGACTTGTGGCAGAAACTGTGGGATACGTACCCAGAGGGCAGTACAACAGCCGTGATAGCATGGACACAGGGCAATGCTGCAACTGAAACAGTATGCACCAGCACTATCCCCAACGGCTATGTTCTCCAGCACAGATGCAGTCATAGTGGCTGCTAGGACAGGAAAGTTGATTTATTACAGATTAGACTCATTTCACCCTCAGCAGGAAACCTGGAGTTGTTTCCCTTCAGTCCAGCTCTGTACTCCCCTTACTTGTATCCATACATTTGACTCCTTTTCTCTCTTCACCTCTGCCCTTCCCTACTTTCCCCACTCTTGCAGTGATTCAGCTTTAGCTTTTTCCTCCTCAAAGCCCTCCAGAGTCTCCCTCCAGCTGGGAACCAACAGTGAGAAGACTCTCTCCTTTGACTTTGGTGTGTTAGAGTGTAAAAGAGCTGACCCAGCCAAGATCAGACTTGACCCCAAAGTGTTAAGGAAAAATGCAGACAGTCCTACATTCCCCTCCTCCCTCCTTCACAAGATTGGAGAATGTTACCTCTGATCTCCTGCAGCAATCAGCCTTGCTTTCAACCAGGCACCATGTCAGTACAGTGGATATTAAGGTTTACTGTACAATTAGTTATGCTGAACAGAGAGTGACTAACACAAAGGGCAGGGATTTTAAAATATTAATAGTTAAAGGCCACAGTCAATGTACTTAAGCCTTACAAATCTTACTTTCAAAGCTGCTCGTTATTGTATATCATAAGTTTCAGAGTCCCTCTCTGCCTTTTCCTCCCCCTCACACTGATGCCTGTTGCTGTGAGAAATGTAAAGCATGTAAAATGAACCTCAGATATTTCTTCTTTTGCATCTTGTACGTGTCTCAGTGACACTTGTGTAAATCCATTGTAGTTACTATGGTGTTACACAGGAGTAACTGAGATCCAAATCTGAGCCATAGAGAACTGTGCACATATCAATGCAACATTTTTATGTCCATACTTCACAAGTGGTTGGTTGGGTTTTTTTAAACTTCTCATGGTTAAAAGCTCATCAGGGGACACCAGTGTTGACCATTGTTAGGAATTAGGCTTTTGTTTTCTTAGGCGGTTTTGGAAATCTCAGCCTAAAAGATCATTGCTGGCAAATCAGTTACTTCTCGGGCTTGCTGTAGCAGTCATGAACAGTGACCCCATTTTGCTTAGTTCAGCAATCTGGAAGTTCAGGGAGGAAGAGGAATGTACCATCTTATAAAAGTATAAAAATTGTGATTTTTGTTCCCCTATATTTCTTAAAGTGAATATAGTGCTTGTGAAAAACAGCAAATTGTCAGACTGAAGTCCTCTTTGTCCACAGATTGAATATTGTATTGGTATTTGCATTATAAGATTCCTCATTTATATACTCTGCCAACATTTCTTAACTTTGATTTGAAAAAACTTCTGTTAGGAGTAAGAGAATTAGTTCAGTCTTCATATACTTTTCACTCTGATGTGACAATCAACAAGGGTATTGACTGGTTCCTTGGTCATTTTGATGAGGACAGCTATTAGAGAATAATCTTCAGAGTAACTTTGGTCAAATTTGAGTATATGACATATCTTATAGAGCACTTTTCTCTGAAGGCACTTAATAAACTATATAGGGACCACTGCATCTACCATGCAAATACAGCTAGGATGGAATGCAACAGTTGTTTAACAAAACATTGCATCCCTGTAAGGCATTTGAGAACAGCAAGTGAAGAATATTGGGTGAAATCCTGGATCCACTGAAATCAATGGTAAAACATCCAATCAAAACCACATCCAATCAATGGTAAATGCATTCAATCAAAACCACCAGGAGAATTTTAGGTAGGCAGAGAGTAACTACCTGAATTGGAATCTGCTGAGGCGACCAAAGCTAACACTTTCTACTCTTGCAAAGAATGTGGCAGAGTCTTTCATGAACACAAGCGGTCAAGAGGACCTCCTCATTTTTACATCTCAGCCAAAAGGCAGCAAAGTATCCCCTATTAACATGCGAGGCACTGGTTCAATACAGACAAAGAAAGGAAAGTACCATTACAGATTCACCAGCACACATATATGTTCCTTATAAGCCCCCCATCCAAATCGTGATCCAGCGCATCCCTGGATAGACAGTGAAGTCTGACAGGATGAGCGACTAAGATGGCCTCATAGTAGACTCAGGGATAAAAGGCTGTGTATCTCCTCCCATTCCCATAAGTTATCCAGGCACCACTGTAAAATGTATTTAACAGCTTTGTCATGGTACTCTGTGTTAGCAACTTCTGGTGGTGATCACTGTTTTGCTTAAAAGTTGCATCTCTTCTGACAATAGTGGCAGAGGAGGCCAATATCAGATTACAAACCATTTTTGAATGGAGCAGCAGGAAATGCATGTTTGGTATACCTGGATACCAATCATTTCAGTGATGTTTGCAGGATGTGCAGTCTATTTCCTAAGGCAATGAAGGAGTTAAAAATACAATGTTCTTATTTTTTCCTTGTTCCACTGAAATGTTGTAGGGCTTCCAACTCTCAGGTCTTATGACAATGTCCCTATAACATAATCCTGGCTACCATATTCTGGCTGCTGTCTCAGCCCAGACCACCCTGTGTTCCCCAGAACTGAAAGAGCACTTTCTCCAGGCAGTGGAGTGTTTCTGAACAGGCCAGTCACCTCTGAGCTTGCAGGACTTGGTGCCAAGTTAGGTCAGAGAAGATGCATCTGCTGGCTGCAAAGCTTCCGCATTAAAATACATTTAAACAGGGGAAGGGGTAGCTGATAGAAGGAGAGAGGACTGGAAGGGTTCCCAAGGACAAGGAGAGAGCCTTGGCTTCCCACTGCAACTGAACAGATCCCTAGAGACATAACAGAATGAATGTCTACTGATCTACCACACGACCTACCCAATGCAGTTTTCTGCATCCTCTCTGATGTTCCTTATTGAATGCTGGACAATATAATGATTGCAGAGAACATAATTCTTGTTGCAGAATGGTAGGCAGAAGTTTGGGTCTGTCATAGACCAAGATAATTATCCCCACCTCAATCCCCAGATAGGCAATTGCAGACAACATTTTCCTTCCCCATGTGTAGCTCTTTGCAGGGGAGGCCAAATCTAATATCCTGTTGACAGAAAACTGTACTGGAGCAAAGCACAACAAACAAAAACCCACCATAAGCCAGTGTCAGTGTAGCTATGAAGCTAACATTTATATATCATTATATAGCCACATTCAAACGAAGATCATATGTCATTTTGGTAGCGATAAATCCACTCTCTTGGGGAGTAGACGTGAAGTTGCAGCAAATACCTGCAGAATTCTGAGGAACATAATTTCAACATGATTTGAATGCATAATACTAGTTCTGAGCAACTGGCAGGCTACGCATCTTCATGTTCTGATGTACTTGCAAATTCTTTCCTCTTTTACTTATGGTTCCCTGCTAAATGATCTTCTGGAATATGGTAATAAATATCTCCTGATATTTTCTCCAGGTTTCCATCCAAAATCTGCCTCACCACTCATCATTTGCATGTGCTGAGTCTGTCAGATACTGTCACCTTATGATGTTGTCTCCCTGTGTCAGTGTCAGAGGGATTTTTCTTTACATCAATCAGTAAAGGTTCCTCGGTTGAAATCACAAGAGACATGGATTCTTTACAAGCTGTAAAGGACCTGTTTGATACAAGAATTACCCCACAACAGGTTACACAGAGAATCCAGATGAGATTGTGAAAAAGAAAATTGGTGTGCAATGTGCAAATAATCCAAGAGTTTAGATACAGGCCTAGTTATGCAAGAGCTATGAGCTGGGCATTTTGGTATTGGGATGTAAATGAGTACACTAATTACGTCTCCTTGGCTTCAGAATTCCTATGTCCAATGCTGCCAGAACACCTGGATTTTAAATTGAAGCAGGATTTACTTAGGACAGATGAGCAGCTCTGTTATAGTTTGCTCTGGTAACTCTTATATGACTTGTAAATAGAAAAAATAATCGGGGGTGAAAAAGCACTTGAGTGAAATAACAAGCAGCAGAATAATTTTTAAAAGGGACCTTAAAACTTCGAACAAGACACAAGGAGCTTGTGGAAGCTGTTAGGTGATTCTGTTGAGTCTCTAGATGGGTTCTTTCTGTTCTAGCAATGTGCCCATGCTGAATTTTGACTTGATAATCATACACGTGCACACACACCCTTTGCTTTTTAATCAACACCTCCTCTGTGGGTTTTCACTCATCCCTTGGCCCCTTACCTCAGCCTTCTTGGCTGGAAGTCACCTGCAGCAGGGAAGTAGGAAGTGGGTGAGGAGGGGGTTAGCCTTCGGCCATGTGGAGTTTCTTCCTCCTCATTATCTCATGGATTCCCTCTTTTGCACTCTGTGCTTTTCAAAGGCCCCCATTATTTCCAATCTCCTTCACTTGTCAAAAGTAATTTGGAGACTTATTAAGACAAAATGGCTCTCGACCTTCCCCCACCCTGTGGTGGGCCCCCTGGTTCCTTTCAAACTTTTATTCTTCTGTTCCATTCAAGCTCCCTCCCCTCTTCCCCTTGCCTCTATAGGCAAAGCTGCCAAGCTAACATCCAGCAAACAGAAACAAGCCCCAATTAGCCGCCTTCTCAAAAGGGCAGGAATTTTAATTAGTAAACCAGTCAATTATATCAGTGGACCAGCCTTCGCCAACCCCCCGCCCTCGCTTGCTTGCCCCTCTTCCGCCCTTCAACCACCCTCCTGCATCCCCAAACCCCAGTGCCTTGCACGATCTGTGGTTTAGCTCGCCCTCCCACCCCACCTTCAACCATCCCCAATTCCTTCACAGACTGGCAGCTACTAGTAGGACCTATCACTTATTGAATATGGATCCATACAGCAGCCTGGGCTGGTGCCTCCCTGCTGAGGCTGTGGCTGACTCTCCTTGACCTCTGTATGAACCAAAGTTCACTGCGTTCCCAGGCCTGGCCAGTCACTGACTGCTTGAAAAATAACTGAATCAAATAGAAAAGAGCCTTAGATTGGTACATTTGAAGGTTCAGACTTGTTTTTCTTCAATCTGATATAGGGGAGGGAAATCAGAGTTAAAAGTTTTGAAGAATTAGTTTCTCTCTGTGTGTGTGATGCTAATCTTGATGCTAATCTGGTCATCACCTCTATTATAAAATGGTTTTAGAAGTTTGGGCATAAATGAAACTTTCTGACTGTTAATATGGTCCCTCTCATATCAGGGCAAATCCTTTTGAAATGCCCAGGTCTACTCTGTTTTTTCTCATTATTTACCCTTTCTAAAATGGATTTCTATTTCCCCATTTGAGTAGCAGTGTCCCAAGGCAGTATTGGATCTCCAGTAGAGTTTGAAGTCCTCTTGTACTTGGCACTGTGTCTCAACCCATGCAAGGTGTGAAATAACCTCCCAAAATACACTCTTCCTTGCATGATATTGATTAAATATTGCCTAGATTTGAGTTTCTTATTGTCACACAGTCTGGAGTGGCTCACGATTGTTAGTGCCTACCCCAGAGCAGGCTGTAAAAAGCAGGGCAGGCACCCCAAACTAATGGTGTGTTCTATAATTCGATTTCACCAAGCCAGTAACAAATGTGAACTCCTGGATTACTGGTAACAGTCTTACCATGGAGTCATAGACAGTCCCCTTAGACTCTCCAGCACTGTTCCCTCTAATTTTTCCTACTCATGTGCAGAATGAATTTTGTTACATGCAACAATATGGAGGTGAGGTGTGACACCTCACCTTCGTATTGGTGCACATAACAAAATTCATGTGGTGGGGGTGGGGCCGAGGGGTTTGGAGTGTGGGAGGGGGCTCAGGCTGGGGCAGAGGGTTGGGGTGCAGGGGTGTGAGGGCTCCAGCTGGGGATACAGGCTCTGGAGTGGGGCTGAGGATGAGGGGCTGGGGATGAGGGGCTCGGGGCTGGGGCAGAGGGTTGGGGGTAGGGGGTGAGGGCTTTGTCTGGGGGTGTGGGCTCTGGGGTGGGGATGAGGGATTTGGGGTGCAGGAGGGTGCTCGGGGGCTACAGAGAGGAGAGGACTACGCGCAGCGCTCTCTCTGTGCAGCAGCACCTGGGCTGGGGGGAGAGGCGCCTCTCCCTGCCACAGGAGCTGTGGGGCTCGGGATGCAGGATAGGTGCCCTGCCCCAGCCGTGCCTGGGCCCGATACAGCTGTGGCTGGATTCGGCGGCTGGGCCCGATGCTGCCGCGGCTGGGTCCGGGCTGTAGGCTGAGTTGGGGCTAGGGGAGGAGGACCCCTCCCATGGCAGGTTGGGGACTGGGCTAGGTGGGGGCGAGGGGAGGGGATCCCCTCCCCCAGCCATGGCAGGTCCCCGGGCAGGTTCCTGGAGCGCCTGCATGGTGCTAAATTGGCTGCGCAGTTTACAGGGAACTTAGCTCTCTGGTCTACCTTGTCACCCAGACAAACTGAACTTGGGAATAAATGATCACTTACACCAATAAATCACACCACATTTCAGTCCCAAGAGCCCAGTCACTTACTCTGAGTCAGTTGGTATTCTAGATCCTACACCAAAGACAATGTCTATAGCCAATCCTGTAATAATCAATCTAAAGGTTTATTAACTAGGAAAAAGGAATGAGAGAGTTATTGCAGGTTAAAGCAAGCAAACATATACACACCAATGAGTTACCATCTAAATCATAAGAGTGACAGAGTTGTTATCTGTCTATTCAGAGTGTCTTTCAGGGCAGACATAGAAGGTAGCCCTTGGCTTCTGTTTAGAGTCTTTGGCCCTTGAAATTCAAATAGCCAAAAATGCAGTTTCTTCTTGTCAGGGATTTTTATTCCCTTCCTCCAGAGTTCAGGATGATGGGTTGAGTTCACTTGCACTTCTCCTCTTCATTGGTGGGGGAAGCAATCAACAAAGTCTTTTGTCCTCTGATGTTCCACCATGGTTTGTCTGGTATCTATGGGCCTTCTTTTGTTGGGTGGGATATAACAACACCTTCTGTGGCAAACTACTATTTCACACTTGGTAATGTTTCTCTCCTGACTGGGGGTTTACAGCTTCAGTGCAAACACTTAAATATTACCGTATAATATGGGATATAGATTTATAAGTGAGATTAATACATGCAGCATTTCATAGAGGCTAAACCCTAAATACATTATTATATGTCTAATATCTATTGTGAGCAAAACTAACATACAGGTGACCTGGGCTGGACTGATCTCCAGCTGCGAGGTTCTCAGTTCTTAGGTAATGCCTGCAGCCGGGGCAAGAGCTAGCATCAGGCCTGCCAATGTCACACTTATCACTTTACTTTAATATTTATGACTCTTTCATTGTAAGAGTAGGACAGATTAGAATTTGGTTTCATATGATTTTCACACTCAGGGTACCTCAAAATGTTTCACAAAGCAATGAGTTTGAGAGCAGGACTTCACAGACTCTGGGTAAATTAATGTGCACTCCGTAGCTCATACTCATTAGACACTGTTCTCATCTATACTATAAATGCAGCATATTTGGGGGCATGGCTGCAACACAGTTGTCCAATAGTTAAAGCACAGTTCCTTTTTATCCCGTTGATGGGATCTAACCATGTCTTAAGATTCTCACTAAAGCCTCAGTGCTGTAAAGCTGAACTCATGACCTATTAGCAAAGAGGTGTGAGTGCTAATAATTGACTGATACTGACACATGCTGATTATATAACATAGTCATTATAAGGGGTTTAACAGAGTGTCTGGCATCGCAGATAGTCTCTTGGCCATTGGAGAAGGAAGTCCTCTTTGAGTGGATGGATGTTCTGGATTTAGCACTGGAAGGGATTTAGCACTATGTTGTAGTTGAATGTGAATATTCATACACAAGTGTACAGCATATGCAGTCATTACAGTAGGTCCCTTGTTCCACTTTACAGAGGCTATTATAAATCAGTGGCAGAAGAGAGATTATAGGAAGCTGATGCTACATGGGGGTAAAACCAGCTGGCTGTACTAAGTGTGATATGGGTAACAGTCTAGTGGTCATGCATTAAAACAGGATTATGATCAGAAAGTGACTATAAACATGGTATATTGATGTCCCACATTTATTACTCTTTATTTGCTGCCATATCAGATGTTCTCAGGTTACAAGTCAAAGCAAGTTTTTTACATCAAATATATATATATTTTGATCTGTAAATATTTTAATGCAGTTCCTCATGCAGAGGCAGACATTATTATTGTTGTGATTTATTATTTATTTATATTACAGTAATGCCTAGAGGCCCCAACTGAGATCAGGTCACAGGTGAAACAGCCCCTACCTTGAAGAGGTCACAGTCTAAAGAGACAAGACAGACAAAGGGTTGAAGAGGAAATAGAGGCACAGAGAGGGACAGTGACTTGCCCGTAATCACCCAGCAGGTCAGTTGAAGCGGCAGGAATAGAACACAAGTCTCCTGGTTCTCATACCCATGCTCTATCCACTAAACCAAACACACGTACCACATACACATAGCAAATAAAGACTAGCTAAAACATTACAGGTGAACACCTAATGAAATGAAATGAAGAAATGACTTGCTGAGGCACAAGGTGAGTAAACTAGACTGTGTTCCAAGAAAATTACATACAGAAATACACAAGGCAAGGGGGAAGGCCATAACTGGGGGGGGGGGCACAGTTAACAGTGATTAGGTTTGCTGTTAGTTATTTTTTTTCCTTAGTGAGTAATGAAGGATTACCAAGTCAAGTATTCAGTAAACCTTTCCCTTCTGGAATTTTCCATAGCACATGCATCTCAGATCTTCATGATCAAGTGCCCCTGCTACATAATCAGCTTTGTTCCTTCTGCTTCCATCACCTCCAGCAATAAATAGATGATCAGAATGGTCCCTTCTGACCTTAGTATCTATGAATCTATTCTAGAATTAGAATTTAACTGGCAATTTTGTTGCTGATGTGTGAAGCAGAACAGAATATACTTTTGTTCTGCTGCAGCAATATTGGCTCTACTTGGCTAATAGTAGTAAAAAGTTGGTTTTGTCATTAAACTAAGCAGATATGATTCATTGGGATTAGAGATGGGCAATAAAAAGGGGCATTTTACAGTGTCTGTTCCGACTGTACGTTAATCACATGCTTAGACCAATGGACTCTATTTGAAGCTGAAATCATTTTTCCCCCATGCACCCTTCTCCCTTAGAGTATATACAGACGCTCTCAAGGCTTTTTTAAAGGTATATTTTTCTGGCTGTTTTTACATATGAAATGTTAGGGACATAAGTAAGAGCATGTATTGAGCTCTCAGGATTCAACCTCAAGCTGTGGTGTCACCACTTCCAGTCCTCCAATAAAAAGAGGCAAATCAAGACCTGATGTTAGTAATGGGGGAAAAAAACCCAATAAAAACAAACAAGTGCTAGGAGGTTAGATTTATGTACCTTAAAGGAACCCGAAAAAGGCACAAACATTTCTTCCCTTACAGTAGGGCAGACACATAGGACCAGATTTTCATAAATGCTCAGCACCCCCAGCTGGGGCTAGATTTTCAAAAGAGCTTTATGCTCATTTAGGCACCCAATTGAGGGCAAAATTTTCATAAGCGCTCAGCACCCAGTGGCTCACAAGGTTGCTGAGCTCTTTTGAAAATTCTGGCCATAATGGCTGTACTTAACAATTGGCTGCATTAAGTTCAACATCCAACCTGATTGTCTTCTTCCCATTTCGTTTTGCCTGTTGTGGCTATTTCTTTGACTGATGGATTATTACACAGTCACAATTATTTGTCCCTAGTCACTAATCTTGAGAGCATCAGATTTTTCCAAGAACTCTTTCTGCTTTCCCCTTCCACTGTTACCAGGGTTCCCACCTCTCAGTTTAGCAAGTTTTGTACCGCCCGACAAAGAAATGGTTCTGATGGAGGAGTAAACAAAGCAGAAAATACGTTGGAGAGCTACAACTGCACCTCAGGCTTTCTATTCCAATAAGCTGTTTACTCCCCACTTGTGACCCAGGGGCTTTGTGCATCTGGGAGAGGGGTGCTTAGTTTGGGTTTTAAGCATTTCATTTCATTTTAATGGTCCTTGTTTTCCGAGCTGAGAAGTGTCTGCCCCGCTCTCCCTACTACAGAGTGTGCTGACTGTGTGCCCTGTCTGTGACATTCTGTGGTCACATCTGCTGACAGAAAGGGGTGCTGAGCAAACGGGGAAAGAAAAATCCCTTTGTTTTGTGATCACGCTTTTCTGGTGCCTGAGTCCAAGCATGACTAATACCGACAGGTCACATGTTTTGACAGGGGCCTGGCATGACCTGGAGTGATATGAGGGCCCCGCAGCAAGAGAGCGTCCGCTCGCATCTTCATTAGGACTCTGGGGCTGGTGTTGGCTGCTGCTGTGGCTGCCACTGGTACACAGAAATTCTTCAGCAAGGGCTGTCACTCACTGCAGAGGCCAAATCTAATTAAAGGCTGGACAGATGGTTCTGATCCACAATCCTGGTGGGGAAAAAAACAATACAAGCCCAGCATGACTAACTCAGTGAGCACTAAGACCAAGATCTGAGAGGAGAGAAGAGTACAGCTTTTTATCCCTGCACGCAGTCAACAAAACTTGCAAATGTAATTCATGGCCCTAAGTGGTGTAAAATAGTGCATAAACATATTAGACCAGATCCTCATCTGGTGCAAACCAGCCTAGCTCCACTAACTTTTATGCAACTATGCTGATTTATGCCAGCTGAGAATCTAGCCCTCTGAGCTGAAATCTCTACAGATGGCTGTAAGTTGTTAGCATCTGAGTATTAAAACAATAAAATATACCCAAATTGTGCTTACTGTAAGGGTTTTATTTGTATCTCAAGGCATTTTGGTAAAACTCAAATTTTGCTGTCATTGTTTAGGAGGTCACTATAGCTAAAGTGCTGTGTTATATGAGATAGAGTATAATTGTGGCTGCCTGTTAGAAATCGCTGTAGTTAAGATGTAGGGACATTCAGATACAATACAATATATATTTATTTACATGTGCAGTGAAGTTAAGAATGCACTCCTGACATTCTGGAAATTGTATATTTTATTATTGTATTATCTGTAAGCCCTAATTTTGATATGGAGGGAGAGGTGTTAGAAGAAAGAAAAAAATGTTTGTATTTGAATGTTCATAGTTCCCAGCTGTTAAGCTTGAAGCTCATAATATGTCCAGTTGTAGGCTAACTCTAAATATTGTGTAAGACAGGTCAGATTTTGTATATGCAATACTTGTAGTTGTATGCTTACTTCAGTGATAGTCTATCAGCCTGGTAAGTTTTATCTGGCCCCCACTGCCATAGTATGTGGGCACCTTACAATCTTTAATGTATTTATTCTCATAACACCTCTGTGAGGCAGGATATTACTATTAATCCCATTTTACAGATGGAGAACCGAAGCACAGGGAGACAATCGAGCCTGGTGCTCCCAAGTCCAAAGCTAGACCCTTAACAATTGGCCCATCTCCTTCTCCACATCTTGTTACAGTGGCATCCCAGTGTCACTCAGAAGTATATTTGTCAATTCTAGGTGGAGTAATAACAGAAAGCTCTAGGGGAACATCACCACTTTTAAACAGAGAAGATTGAAATTTTCAAAGTTTGTTGTTGTTATTGACAAACAGCCTTTTTTGAAACCCATGTTTTTCATGAAAAATCATCAATGTTGTTGAAATTTTTGTGATGTTTCTGGCTTTTTTATTTTTTCCCCAAAAACATTTTATTTTGATAAATGCTTATTGAATATTTTTGTTAACAGAACTCAAGTTTTAGATAACAGTTTTGAAAAATGAATTGAAGGAAAATGGGTCACTTTTGAACACTTTGAAACAAAAAAAAACTTTGAAATTTCAGAATTTTGAATGAAAATAGTTTTACATAATTTGAGCAACTCTGCTTTTAAATTAGGTTCTTAAACCCTGTCTGTTTTCACACAGGAAGTACACTCCATCTAGGACTGGGGGACAGTGAGTGAGGTCTCCCCAAATGCCACCTTTCAGTAGGCCGTGAACTCCATCCACACTTCCTATTGACATGGCCTTATAACTTGCACCCTGGTATTAACTCTCTGATACTCTCCACAAATGCAGAGTGCAAAAAAGACCAAAGGGCCTCTCCTAACCTAGAGTTTCCATCTCCTTCCATTCTCCTCGCTAAGGTCCATCAAATGGTGTTCCTCCTTTTCTTCCCCATCTCTAAAGCCCTCACACTCTATTTTTCTCCCACATGGAAGGCTCACTCATTGTTCGAAGTTCCACCCAAGTTTTGACTCCTCATGAGGAGGTGTAATAAGTGGGTTTTGCCTCTGCTGATGCTGGCCAACTGATTGTGCACTTTCCCCTAGCTTGCAGACATGCAAGGCCTTCTCATCCCAGCTTTGCTTCCTCCCAGTCACTGCAGCCGTGTGGAACTGTAGGGCAGGAAATGCACTGGAGAGGAGCCAGTCATAGAGTTTGCTCTGCACTCACTAGCTTTTGGCAGGGGAGAGAAACAGTCATCCTGCTGTCCTCCGCCCCTCACTAGCAGCTGCGGATAGTGGCTCCCATGAGCCAGGAGAGAATCTGTATAGAGCCTTTAACGTGGGAGAAAAGGAGGAGGCGAGAAGGAGGAATGAGACAGATGCCTGACACTCCTGCTGGAGGCTTTTCAGCAAGCCTGGTTAATGGTAGATAAAGTATTTATTTAATTTCTGTAAAAAGCAGCTGCTTGGGCCATCCATGATATTAATCATAAATAAATCAAATCATTGGCCCTGGGTCTGTTCTGTCCCCGCAGCAGTGATTGTAGAGGATATGGAGGGGAGGGGAGAAGGGAGATGAGGAAGAGTTGAGTAATAGAAATAACCTACTTTTTCTATAGGTAACTCGTCCACTGTCATTGTCAACTATCAACTGAGATGGGATGCCCATGTGGCGTTTAAATGCCCCAGGTCATGTGATGCAAGGGGTCCTTCATGTGACCAGACAGCATAAGATATGCATTGAATGGAGGCAACACTTCTTATCAGATGGAGCATCATTTCACTGGTACTTTGCATGGGCCATGTCACATCATATAGTTCAAAACTGCAAAACACCGTCAGCTAACCTAACAGCCTAAGATATTTGAAATCAGTAACAAAAGACAGACCTGCTAGTTGAAGTGAGGAAAGCCAAAGTATGTGTCACCGCAATGGAGATTTCAGAGTAGGAAGGTACTTTGGTTTGTTTTGCTCCTTGGGCTATCGGAGAGATGGACAGTATCACAGAGAAAGATGAAAGGAGTTAGAACCTCTGGGGGAGAAGAAAAAGGTAGGGGGAGGGCTAAAAGACGGGAAAGAAATGACCCAAAGATGTCAGAGATGGGAGCATCTCACAAAAAGATAGTGGCAAGTAGAGGGTGCTATGACTTATTGTGAGGAGGAGGGGTCATGAGTCTTGACCAAAGCTAGGACAAGTTTCAACCAAGCACTGAGTATTTGGGGCTTCTCTGAATTGATCCCATACACCAAACCTTCTGAGGCTCTTCCATCATTGACTTCACATGAAATTTTGCAGGTATTGCAATTTAATTTGTGTTTCTGCATATGCTGCATCATTACTGACAAAATAACATTGCATACAGTGTTGTTGCATCATGGTGACAAATGACATGGGCACAGTTTCCTGCTGCTTGTCTTCAGTATTAAACAATTTTTTTAAATTAGGAAAGAAGAGGGCTATTTTTTAAAGATAATGTAGAACTAGGGATGAATTAAAATTATGCCAAATCTTCCTCAAGTGCCATACTTCTGGCCAAAAATAGACAAACTCTACTTTTTAAATTCTCCAAATGACAGACCAGTGACTGTTTATACTGTTCAGCTGTAGGTTCAACTTTTAGCGTTAGGTTCAAAGTGTAAGAATTAGAGTTGCATTTGAACTTTTAAAGGTAGGTTTAATTATGTACATGCTGGTTGTAGAATTGTGTTCAGATCTGGAAGGAAGATTTGGGGGATTAGGAAGAGGTAGAATTTTTAAGATTCAGGTTATATTTCAGAGGTGAAGTTGAGGGCTAACTTGTTGGATTGAGCTAAATAATATTTCTGTAGTTAGTTTGCCTATTTTACTGTAAGCACTGAAAAAGTCATATGACATGGGCCAAATTCTCTCCCCTAACTCCAGCCCCATATGTATTGCTTGAACAGTGGAAAGGAGATGGAAGTTGACTGGAGCTACCTGATTGTAAAGTCCCACAGTTGAGGGGAACTCTCAGGTCAAATTAAGTCAGCAGAATTGGCTCCTATGCCAGCTGTGCCCCTGTCCTAGTGCAGAGGGCATGTCTGGGGAAGGGTGTATGGAAGGGATGACGAGGGGTTGGGGCAGAGAGCTGCTCTGCTCTGACAATTCCAGCTGGTGTATCGTGCCTTAGGGATCATAATCAGCTAAATTAGAGCAGACCCTAGGCTTCTGTAATATAAGCCAGAGCTGGGGCAATTTTACAATCAGGGCACCATAAACAACTCTGTGGCATGCCCCATTCCTCATGTGAAGAGTAAGCTTTGGTGCAATTCACTGATGTCAAGGCACAGGCAACTGTCAGATCGCTAGCTCATTTTCACTCTAGTTTGCTGGGCTGATTTTGAGGCATGAGTTTTTGTGAGCTCGCTGGCCCAGATACTTTAGTGTGCTGGAGCGATGTCAAGGCTCAGACTTCTTTGAGGTCACTAGGTCATCAGCTTTAGCATCCCAGATTGTTGTCAAAGCCAAGGCCAAGATACGCCGTCTTACTGAGATATCAAGCCAGGCCTCTATGGAATGTCTTAATCAGCACTTCTACTTGCTTGGCTAAAACCAAGACACATGCCTTTGTGAAGCTATTCCTCGCTTCTCTGGGCTTATGCCAAGGTGCGCGCTCTCTCTCTCTCTCTCTGAGATCGTTAGATCAGCAACCTTACCTTGCTGGGCTGATGATGATGGGAGGCCTCTAGCTTGCTGCTCTGATGTCACTGGATCAGCCCTTCTTGCCAGGTGGGAGGATGTCCTGCAGTCAGCCTTTGTAAGAGCACTGAATCAACTCCTCCAGTTGGCTAGATTGATGTCCAGGCAGAATTCTCTAATGTTTCAGGACCAGCAGATAGAATCATAGAACTGGAAGGGGCCTTGAGAGGTCATCTAGTCCAGTCCCCTGCCCTCAAGGCAGGACTAAATATTATCTAGACTATCCCTGACAGTTGTTTGTCCAATCTGCTCTTAAAAATCCCCAATGATGAAGATTTCACAACCTCCTTAGGCAATTTATTCCAGTGCTTAACCACTCCGACAGTTAGGAAATTTTTCCTAATGTCCAACCTACATCGCCCTTCCTGCAATTTAAGCCTATTGCTTCTTGTCCTATCCTCAGACGTTAAGAAGAACAATTATTCTCCCTCTTCCTTGTAACAACCTTTTATGTACTTGAAAACTGTTATCATGTCCCCTCTCAGTCTTCTCTTCTCCAGAGTAAACAAACTCAATTTTTTCAATCTTCCCTCATAGGTAATGTTTTCTAGACCTTTAATCATTTTTGTTGCTCTTCTCTGGACTGCCTCCAATTTGTCCACATCTTTCCTGAAATGTGGTCCCCAGAACTGGACACAATACTCCAGTTGAGGCCTAATCAGCGTAGAGCAGAAAAATTACTTTTCATGTCTTGCTTACACTACTCCTGCTAATACATCCAGAATGATGCTTGCTTTTTTTGCAACAGTGTTACACGGTTGACTCATATTCCTCTTGTGATCCACTATGACCCCCAGATCCCTTTCTGCAGTACTCCTACCTAGGCAGTCATTTCCCATTTTGTATGTGTGCAACTGATTGTTCCTTCCTAAGTGGAGTACTTTGCATTTGTCCTTATTGAATTTAATCCTATTTACTTCAGATAGTTTCTCCAGTTTGTCCAGATCATTTTGAATTTTAATCCTATCCTCCAAAGCATTTGCAACCCCTCCCAGCTTGGTATCATCCACAAACTTTATAAGTGTACTCTCTATGCCATTATCTAAATCATTGTTGAAGATATTGAACAGAACTGGACCCAGAACCAATCCCTGCGGGACCCCACTCATTATGTGCTTCCAGCATGACTGTGAATCACTGATAACTACTCTCTGGGAATGATTTTCCAACCAGTTATGCACTCACATTATAGTAGCTCCATCTAGGTTGTATTTCTTTAATTTGTTTATGAGAAGGTCATGCGAGACAGTATCAAAAGCCTTACTGAAGTCAAGGTATACCACATCTACCGATAGTTGAGCTGATGTTAAGATACAGGCCTTGCTGAGCTCTGCACCCCTTTTGCAAAGCTGACCTGATGCCACTGGACTCTCTGAACTTACTTGGTCAGCACTAGTGATTAAATTAGAGGTAAGGGCCCACCCATCGAGGGGCTGTGATATCTTGTTGTTATTGATACCATGTAGTGAATTGATTTTGCATCTTGTGTGAAGGTATGTGGCACCAGAAAAATAATGAAGACAATTGGTTAAATATATCTGAAGGATTGCATGTCTCCAAGCAGGCTCTACCCAGCCGAAAAAAGTCTCTGTGTGCGTGTGTGCATATGCACTGTGCACACACAAAGTGGAGCTGTGAAGGGAAACAGTCCTTTTTCTCTGAACCATCTCCATAGCCAGGAGGAGATGACGGAACTGAGTGCGTAGTTCCACTCCCTCTGGATTCTGTTTGGGGGTGATGACAGCTGTGGTAGGGTCTCCCTTTTTGTTTTTTTGGAGGGGAGGGAGAGCTGGAGGCCACACATTCTTCCTCTCTGCCCTCCCTTCAGCTCCCAAGCGGGGAGGGAGAGCCAGCAGGGGGAAAGAATTTCTGAGGCAGACGGAGGGCTCCCAGCTTGGAGAACTGGCCTCTCCTCATGTGGCAATGGTGCGCCCCCTACTGGTGGGAAAGGCATGGAGCCCCACACACTCTTTGAGCCAGGCACCCTGAAGGAAAAGGAAACCTTTCAGAGTGTTGAGCTGCCTGTTGGCCAGGAAAATGAAAAGCGGGGAAAGTTCTGTTTTCAGTAGAGGAGGAGAAACTCTTCTTTCCCCCTCTGTCTCCATGCTCCACCTTATTCTAATCCCTGGTTGATCCTGTCCACCCTCTTAGGAGAACCAAGTTCAAAACTAGTTGAAGGGGGGAACAGTGGAGAAGGGAGCTATGTTTGACACTGTCAAACGTGGCTTAAAATATTAGTGTATTCACAGTTCTAGAATTAGCTGATCCCTGTAGCAGGCCCAATGAGAAAGAAAGTAGCAAAGAAAGAGCTGAGAAAAATTGGAAAGAAACAACACAGCCAAAGTGTACTTGTAAGGAAGAAGTACAACAAGTCCTGAATTTCACAGCTCACGTGCCTGCCCTGTCTTCCTACCTAGCAGAAATCAAAATAACAGTAAGCCATAAAATCACTGTCTCATTTTCAAAACCACCTCTGGCCCGAAAATAGGCCTCAAATAAGTATGAGAAATTAAGAGCAGTTCAGTGAGGAAGGGCTGGCCAGTTCTTCACTAGGGTTTGTTTGTGTGCAGAATGTATTATTACATATCGTGGGAAACAGATGACATTATATTGCTTTGCATTTGTGCTCTTTTCACTTCAAGGCTCCAGGATGATTTGTGATGGCAGGGCCAGGAGAAGATAACAAATGGCTGTCGAGAGGTGATGAAAAATGGAATATTTTCCCCTCTGTTATAGCATTAAATAGCTATTTGTATTACAGCAATTTCTTTTTTGTGGCATGCTGAGATATAAAACTTTATTTGTTAATGCCACATTATTTAATTTAAACAGTCTGAAGGATCCCTTTAATAAATTTGCTTCCTAAAAGAAAAAAAATGACAAACATGGGACACAAGAATTTTTTTAAAATGAAATCCAACAACACAGAAAGTTAGAGCAGTTTTATGACAGCACTCTGTGATACAGATGGGGACCAATTTCTCTTGGGAGATTATGGGCTGAATCATATAGTCCTTTAGCTTTCCCTGTTTTTGGACCTAGGTTCTTCCAGCATTTCTGTGACTCAGGGACCTGACACCAACTGGCATTGGGCACATGGGTGCATAGGATTTTACAGGGATCCTCTGGGTGGATATATGCATAATGATTCACTAGCAGATGGCATATGAGGTCTCTACCAAGAGCCAGTAGTCCACTGGTATTTAAGGAGTTATGTGTCTATGCTGAAAATTACGTTCTCAGGGAAGGTAACCAGGAGCGGATATTTCAGACAGGTTCCTTTTAGGCAGGAGGTAACAGATGCTTCTCTCTCTGTCTGATCATTGTATATTGTGGACTTCGCAACATATGCCAGTTTGCATACTGTGACAGACACTGATGAAAAGATTGCAAAATCTACAGGAAAGAAGTATACAGGAAAAAAGGCAACCATAAGGCAGGTTTCCTGTTTATGAATAAGGACAATGAATTGACCTGATATATCTGGGGGTGCAAACAGACACCTTGGATTTTCACCACAGTGGCAATCTGATGTGACTTGTCTCATGAATGGACGATCAGTGCCAAGCCTGGCTGTAAGAGGCTGTAGGGACTTTGGGGGAAAACTGCTCTATAATATATCTAGTTAAGTGAGTTTAAGTTCTAGAGTGCGTGCCATGATTTTATTGTATATGTAACCATTTGTTTCCGTTACTACTACTTGCTATCACTTGACTCTCTAGCCTTTGTTAAATAAAGTTAGCTATGTTTATAGTGAGATCAAATATAAGTACTGTCTGGTAAGCAAAGTGGTGATGTGAGGTGGCCCTGGTAAGCTGGGGCAGAATGTTTCTTTGGAAGCAGTGAATCTGTGAATACTGTGACTGTCCAGTAGAACAGGGGGCTGGACACTCCAGGAAGATGCTCTGAAGTCTCAGGGGTTGGAGTGTGCCTATCACTAACCTGTAGAGTGATAGCGGGGCCTGCAAGGCCTGGAGGGGAGTGCTTGTGTTGCCTGTGGCAACTGGAAGTGAGAAGCTGACCACAGCAGGCACAGACGAGGCTTCCTTACACTAAGGGCAGGTGGTAGCGAGGTGCCTCATAACCCTGAGTACTCCTAGGAAGTGTTAGAATTGCCTAGTACTGTCTCCAGTTTGGATGCTGACTCATTGTGTGACATTATGGCACCACTGAGTGTCTGGCTTTAGGATCTGCACAGGGCTGTAGAGGCTATGCTGCTGGAAGGACCATTATATCAACTAGATGAGGGACAGGGACATCTCAAGGGCAGTGAATGCATGACAAGATTAAGTATTTTTGGATTGATGCTGAGGTTACCCTAACACCTTTCTGTGTCCCTCTAAATCATCACACTCTACAAACACCAGCACATGTTTAGCTAAGTCAAAGAGGAGCCCTGCTTATTGTGCTTGGGGGGTAGTAATAGACACTATTCAAGTTTGATATTAAAACTATGTATGATGGAAAGAATCTACTTTCACACAAGGATGTTCTTATGGTTGATGGATTAATGATGCTGCCATGAGGCTTTCAAAACCACAGGGCCACCCCCTCCAATCCCTCTACCAATGGTGGCAATTGGGCCTTGCATGTTTTCCTCTGTCAGAAGAGTAGAATTTGTTTCTTGGTTGCTGCTGAGGTTACTTCAGGGACCTGAAAAGCAGTGAGTGTCAAGCAGTTGCGTGTGTGTGTGTGTTTAAAGTGCTCACACCACTGCTAGAAACGATTGCTAGCATAAAGTTAACACTTGGTTCAGGGATAGACACTATAATTGGACAAATATTAAAGAAAAGATGTCCAAAGCAATTAGATGGACAAGGCACGATATGAAATAACTCAGTTTTCTCTTAAGAATTTCCATTTTCCCTTAAGACCGTTGGAGAGTCTTAGGGAAAATGGAGCTGCATCAGCTAGTGGCTAGCACATTATCCTAATGCAGAAAACAAAAACTTCAGAGATTAAAAGCCATAAACACCATTTGCAGGAGCAAAGAGCTGGCCAATGTGTGTCCAGGTTTCCACAACAAAAACTTCACCAGCCAGGTTTTGTCTGAACAAGAAACACCAGAGATGGACTTAAGCTGGAAAGTGTGATTCCAGATCTGCTTCTGAATGGACTCAGTTTCTTGGGGGTATTTTGGAACAGGATTGGAACAGGATGTAGGCCCAGTCAACATCCACTGCTACTTGTTTGAATATTGGCTTTCTCCTTAATAACCTAATTACTCCTGCTACTGCTTGATCTAGCAGTAAAACCACAGTAAACCCAAATTTATGATATTATGATATGATATGATATATGATATACTGTTGTGGCAAATATCATCAGAGGCTGAGCATTATGGTTTCACTAAGGCAAAGGCCTGAGAACACTGCAGAAGAAAATGTAAATAAAATGTATGAGTAACCATTGTGGGCTCATCCCTGGTGTAGGCCCACTGAAGTCAACAGAGTTACACTAGGGGTGCATTTGCATAGATAAAGAATAAAATGGCTAGAACTGACTAATACTGTAGGACACCAAAGCAGATCCTTGCATTGGGTTTGCTGAAAAAAAATCATCCATGAGTGGGATTGGGAGGAGAAAGTTTAGTCAACAAAAAAGTTACTTGGCAGGGCCCATTCATGAGGAAGGGTTTTGATTGGCTGAACTATTTTACTCTGCTGTAATCCACTGCTGTATATGAGTCTCTTCCATACACTCCCTTTTTATACAATGTAAGCTGGTGAAAGGGACTTGACTGACAGTCCTGAAAAAGAAGCCCTGCATTTATCCATAGGATAGACAACAGCAGTGCAAGTTTCTCTCCACCATTCTTGCAACATACCTCAACCCTCACCGGAGGGGCCACCATTAGGGGTGAAAAGGGTATTTCCATCTCCAGACCCATTCATTTGTTGGCCTCTACTGTATCTGGTAGAAAAGGTGTCATTGTAATGGTGGCTTTGTAATGAATATGGCTCGCCACTGGAATCTGGTCATTAGATAGCTATTAAAAGCACTTATATCTTCCTTTTGCTGTTAACCTGGATTTAAACAGATGGCCTCTGCATCCCATTATGACTCATCTGTATCATGCTGTCCCCTGACCGCGTGGAGTTGTCCTGTGCATGTTTCTTAATGAAACATCCTAATTGGGTTTCACCATCAGCAGATCTGCAGAGCCAACAAAAGCAGGTCATCAAACACGCTCTTTGCCAAAGGCAGGGGCGGCTCAAAAGCCTCCACGGCGGGAAGAGCGGCGGAGCCGCTGCCGAATTGCCGTCGCGGGACACGGATTGCCTCCCTATTCTGAATGCTGCCCCAAGGACCTGCTTGGAAAGCTGGTGCCTGGAGCCGGCCCTGCCTAAAGGGTAAAACATTTTGCAGGTTTGTCTGTAATCCTTTCGCTAGTTTCCATGAAAACAAATTGCAGCTTTCACAAGCATAAACTACTATCTGGTTCTGAAAAGCTGGTTGTTATCTCCCATCAACAGAATTTGCAAGTTGTCAGGGACATCTCAGCAAAGTGGAATTGGATTGTTTGGTGCTGCTCAGCTAAAATCTCTGATCAGATCCCAAGACCCTGTGTAATGCAGGGCATTGTTACTGAAGGTTGAGCTGTCTTATTTCTCAGGAATGTTTGATAACAGGGACACTTCACCAAACTTTTTTGCTCCAGCCTATGCAAAAACTGGCTCCACAATCAACCACCACCAATCCTTCCCCAAAGAACACAATCATCTTTTTTAATCTCTTCTTATTTCTTCCAAAGCTTTCGTTCAACCATGATCCAATTTGTAATGCATGCCTGGCACCTTCTGCCTTCACTGACACATGTGAGTTTGTAATCCTGCTGAAGTTCCAGGCACACATGTCCCAGGAATAGAGCTAGAGACAAAAGCCACAGCCTGTCTGTTGGTCAAAACTGTCATTCTCAAACCAATTAAATCTTTCAAGCCCCCTCACCTCTGATCCACTTAACAATGTCATTAGCAGCACGGCTATTAAATATTTAGTTTGGCTTGTACTGTTACCCTACCTGAGAGAAGCCAAGAGTTGTGAGAGACTGCTGTAGCAGTTCAGACAAAGGCCAAAGCAGATGAAACTAGATGATTCGGGGCATGGCTGTTATGTCCCACGTTGTTGTTTGAGGGGCTACTTAAATATAATCACTGAGATTATAATAATGCACATCTATGAGCTTTACTGGCCACGACTGCACTGTACACGTTTTTGCATAGCCCATACTCATTAGCTACCTTTCCCATCAGACAGCAGCTCAGTGTAAAACCATGGATGAATTCTGTGAATTTCTTTGTTCAGTCCAATGTCCTGGTCAGGAATCGGAATAGGATGTCCCCAGGACATTGCAGTGAATGAAAAGGACATTTATTGAGCTAGTTGACTGAGAGGAAGCATAAAGGAGAGTTTAGAGAAGAAAAGAGTCCATCTAATGGTTTACAGATTTTCAGAGTAGTGGAGAACAAAGGCAGTAGAACAAGACTGCAGGTGTCTATGTATATTCATAGCCTGTCTGTATCTGCTGCAATTGAACTAGCTGAGTAAGTTTGAAGATAGAGCAAAGTCAACACAAGAAAGTGGGTCATTGAAGTTAATGTTCACTTACAACCAAAACAGAGATCTTTACAGTAATTGCAACTTTCTCTGAATAATATCAGAATAATGCCTTTGGCTTTGTTCATCTCGACCTCCTTTATGAACACAGAACTTAGCTAGAGATACACTTGAATCTCAAGAGCTTGCCCACCTCCAGCACACACACTTTTTCTGTGGCTCAAATTCATCATGTTAAAATGTGGTAAAGATGCTTCAGCATGGGTACTGTGCAGCTCTGCTCTTCCATAGCATCTTTCATCCAAGGATCTCAAAATGCCTTACAATTATGGAGCCTCGTTCTGACTTCTCTTACACTGGTGGAACAAAGCTGGAGTAACTTCAGAGGAGCTTATTGATTTACTTGGATTCACACCAGTGCAACTGAGATCAGAATCAGCCCCTTTTAACTAGGCTTGGAAGAATTTGATTTTTATTTTGTTTATAATTTCAGTTGTTAGGATCAATGTTTATTTTAAGCATTTTTATTGATATCAATTTGAATGTTCACAATTGTGGTAAACTAGGCGGGACAGACAATAGTTATTTAATGACAGTAGCATTAAAGTTCCAAAAGTTAAAGATTTATAACCATTAAAACAAAAACTGTAAATATCACATGTCAAAATATACAAAGTAAGTATCCTTAAATTAGACACTAAGTTCTCAAGTAGCGTTTTTCTTACTTTGCCTATCTGTCAGTTTTGATGATTATTGATGGAAATATTTGTGTGTATGATGAAATCGACATTTACTGATAAAAATCTAATCCTTCCAAGTCTACATTTAACTAATTAACCCCCAGAACACCATTTTGAGGTAGGCAGGGATATCCAGAGGTCATTTGCGCCACCACTGAAATGCAGCCATCTATAGGATGGAACACAACTACTGTTTCAATAGTACACGACAATGCCGCGTGACAGTTTAGGATCTCAAATTCAAAGCACTATATCCATTTCAAACTGCAAGAGGAATTTACAGAGGCAGAATTCAATTCACAGTATCTGGATGGAGCTTCTCCTGCCACTGGGCAGATTCAGATGAAACGTTGGAATCAACCAGCACAGCTCAGCTGATTTGGACAGCCTCAGGAAAAAAAGATGGTTACTGCTGTGCATCGAGGGTGGCTTGGATTATTAAGGGCTTTGCACGTTACAAGCAAATCCAGCTGAATCCATTATCTTACCCACAACCAGAACCAACTGCAATTGCCCAAGACAGAATCTGGTCAGAAGAGTGGAGTTAACACTGCTGCTCTTGCAAACAGTATCATTAATGATTGGAAGTGATCAGAACCTTGTTTTTATATCTTATTAAATAAATGGTACCTCCAGCAGCACCGTGCCTCGCTACCACCAAGCGAGGATATTGGTGCAATATGGACTCAAAGGGAAGAGTACCACTCACTGAACCACCACTATTACTTGCTTCAGTATCTAGGCATTCCTTAGAGGTCTCCAGTCTGAATTGTGATTCTGTACAGCCCTTCTCAGCTTATGAGAGCCAACAGAATTGCATCAGTAAAGGTGCATATTGTAACTATACCTAAGTGCCCACATGGCTCTAGACGGATGCATGCAGTTCACATCCAGTACTACACTTAAGTGCCCTCATAGTGTTGTTGCCCATAACCATAGATTATAGTGCTCATGGTGTCAGAATCTGATCCAATCAATACCCAGTACATTGTCGTACTTACTGCTCCTGGTTGCCAGTACATAGGAAATGAAAGTCATTCCCTCTCGATGTGAGTGTGCTTAGAAATCAGTGCTTTCTATATTTATAGCCTAGGTTATTGTGCCAACAATTGTGGTTTTGTACAGCTAAGGGAAATAGAAATCCATAGGCTTTGAAAATCCAGCTGTCCACCCCCCCCCCCACACACACACGTTACATCACAGATTTAAGCATACACCTTTTATTTCATTACACCCTCATGAAATCCGCTGAATTTGGCACCTCCTGTTGGCTGAGGAGACACATATTGTAACAAATGGCTGAACACTCACTTCCAACAACATTATCAACAGTTATTAGAGAGGCAGCTCTCCCTTTAATGCTAATGGAGAGAAAGTGAGGGAAAGATGGACAGTAAGGATGACAAGGGTGTGTGAATTAGCAGTCCACACAGACAGGAGAGGTTTGTAGTAACCTCCTTTATTGCCTGTTCTCTCAAAGGGATATCTTTCTCTGCCACCATACAGAAAGATTTTTTTAATCTTCTTTTTAAAGGGAACCTTTGCAGGGGGAAAAAGCCAGCTTTTATAAGGCTGTTCTTTCACTTATTTATTTGCAAATTCTCAGATATTGTCAAATCTAAGATTAAAAAATAAACAAACACCAGAAAGGTGACTCTAGGAAGCAGGGTACTTTTTTTCCCTTACTGTATTCTACAAAATGAAAAATTGATGTTTTACACACACATATATATATATATAAAAAACAATAAGCATCTGTAACCTGGCAGTACTGAGATGTAAATTAGGTAACAATGGGGATTTTATCTCATTCACAATGAATTACAAGTCTCTAGTCTACATGAAGTTTAAAGAGATGTCTTTGAAGCTCAAGGCATAGAGTCTATATTGAGGTACAGAGCAATATTAGAACACAGTAATCCTGATTCCATCCCATCGCACAAGTCCCACATCTCGTATGGCTTCAGAATCAAAGTGCATGAGAGAGGAGTGACCAGGGCTCCCTGTCTATCAAAATAACAGAAGGGAGGAGAGGAAGGGCCTATGTATTATTGAAAAAGAGGTATGTATTATTCTGCATGAAGCAGAGGAAAGTTGATCCTTATCTCTTTCCCACACCATGGTTCCTTTTTTTTCCTGTGACAAGGATTGATGGCAGAACTTGATACCTATATGAATATTCCGGAGCTGTCTCTGTTTGATATCTGAGAGAATACAAACATACCCCAGAACTCCCAGTGTAGTGGCTCATGATTTGCAGTCTGCAGGGATTTATCATGAGGCTGTTAATCTGCTCCCCTGCCCCCCACATCAGGTCCCTCCTGCAATAAATGGAGAGTGGAAGATGCGTAGCACACAGGGATCTGTCTGGACATAAACATACATATCAGAAATCTTCCTAGCATTCTCTCTCTCTCTCTCTCTCTCTTTGTTACATGTTTGTACAGCACCTAGCATGGGAGGGCCCTGGTCCTTGACTGGGGTGCTGCTGTAATAAAAATAAATAACTTTGCATTTTGGGGTTTGGGAGCACCCAGCACCCATTCTTTTCCTCCTGATGTTGTGGCTATTTGAGAACTCTTTGTCCTCACAAATCTCTCTAATTCCCTGTTAAAAGTTACCATACAATTGACTCAGCCTGCAACACATATACAAGACGCTTCACTCTCCATTTATGTTTTCAGTCCTAGCCTACAAGCAGTGGCGGATTAATGATTTTGCCGCCCCTAGCCCCAGAAATAATTGACGCCCCCCCCCAGCAGCTCACCCGCCCCAGCTCGCCTCCGCCTCCGCCCCTGAGCGCGCCGCCCGGTCTTGCTTCTCCCCGCTCCCTGCCAGTGTTTGTGCGCGAAACAGCTTCGCGAAGAGGGGGAACGTGGCATACTTAGGAGAGGAGGCGGGGCCGGGGCGGGGGTTTAGGGAAGGGGACCAATGGGGCAGGGAAGGGGTGGAGTTGGAGTGGAGCAGAGGGCGCGAACTGGCGCCGGGGGAAGCAGCCTCTGGCTGCTATTATAGATTTGTCACCCCTGCAAATTTGCAGCCCTAGGCTAGGCCTTGTTGGCCTCGGCGTTAATACGCCGCTGCCTACAAGTGAGCTCCAGAGATTCTAAAGTCCAAGAGCCTATTTAAAATGGTATCGTCAAGTACATTAGACCTAAGCTGCCTCCTCTCTTTAAAAGTATTTTAATTTGATGAGGAGTCTCCTCAAGAGCCTAACTACCTTTATTTATAAAACAAATTCACTGCATGATCTCTGATAAAACTGCATTAAGGCTGCACAGTTAAAGATTTAAAAAAAAATCAGGAAATGACAAAAAATAAGGTTGAATGCCCAACATTAACTGTGCCCTCTTTAAGCGTATGTGTAACTTAGAGCCAAGGAGAAAAGGAGTACTTGTGGCACCTTAGAGACTAACAAATTTATTAGAGCATAAGCTTTCGTGAGCTACAGCTCACGTCATCGGAATGCATCCGATGAAGTGAGCTGTAGCTCACGAAAGCTTATGCTCTAATAAATTTGTTAGTCTCTAAGGTGCCACAAGTACTCCTTTTCTTTTTGCGAATACAGACTAACACGGCTGCTACTCTTGGAGCCAAGGAAATACTGCCAAAAAGATGTCACTGACATTTGTTTGAACAGTCATTTCAGTATTATAGTTTTCTGCAAACATTTGCACAAATCATTTTCTTCACAAAAATGTGCACAGAAAAGGGAGTATTATGAATTGTTTATGTAAATATGCTTGAAGTGCTCAGCTGGCCATCCTGATGTATCTTTGAGTTTCCCCTTCCTGTATATTCAAGTTTCAGCTGTCCAATCAGGGAGAAAAAGTAATACCCTGTGACTTAGGCAACCTGATCAGCTGTACAACAAATATTAAATTGATATAGCTGAAGAGTGTAGTTAATGAAACCCATATGCTGAAATAGATTTGTATTAAGTGTTCATCAAACAATGAATAAATAAATAAAATATTTGTAAAAAATCGAATCCTGTTTGTGGATAATTCAAAACAGAAATGGTTAAATGAATTGAATAAATGCTTAGAATGGAAGGCTGGTCATGTGGCTACGACAAAGCTGGGGCTCTGGAGATCTGTGTTAATTTCCTAGCTTTGCCACAGACATCCTATGTGACCTTGGGCAATTCTCTTACTCTTTCTGTTCCTCATCTGTCGAAAGGGGATCATACTTCCTTTCTCCTGCCCTTTGTCTGTCTTTTTCTAAATAGATTGTAAGCTCTTTGGGGCAGGGGGTGTCTCTTACTGTGTGTTAGTACTATGCCTAGCATATTGCTCTCAGTTGAGACCTTTAAGTGCTACTGTAATGCATATAATAAATAACCATTATGATGCTATAAATAACTCATTAATCTCTAATTATGAAGCAACTTTTAATTATATGATGGGAACTAAGTTGCCATGCACACATGCCTGGAGTATTATTCCTTAGTTTCATTCATCATTAATGAACTTAGTAAAAAGTTCTGCTGTGCATGCTCAGTTTATTTCAAACACTCATAAATTGGTCAAAGGAAACCAATTTTCTCCGGCTGAAGGTGATACTTGTTCTTCAATGATGAGAGAGATTGGGATCCCACTATGTTAAAAGCGGGTCAAGTATAAAGTAAAAGAGTGACGGTTCCTGTGCCACAGATCTCCCAATCAAAGGTCAGAAGCTGACATCCTTACTCACGCTGAACACCTTACTCTGCATAGTTCTACTGAAGTCAGTGGGACTTTTTATGGAGCAAGATGCTGCTCCGTGTGAGTAAGGACATCAGAATTCAGCTCCTCATAGGTGAGACAGAGAAAGGAAGGGAAAACAGAAGTGTCATTTTCACCCTTACTTTACAAATGGAGACCTGAGCCACAGAGAGATTGAGGACCTGATCCAAAGCCCAGGGAAGTACACAGTGGACTTTAGATCAGGCCATTAATAACCTGATTAAAGTCATAGGAGAAGTGTGCAGAGAAGTCACTTTGATCTCCAGAGTCCCTGCCCCAATTCCTTATGTACAAGACTGTGCTTCCTTCCTCTTATACTATATTTATGATGCCACAGAATGAGGGAATGTAGTGTTCCCCCTCTGTGTAGCCTGTTCCCAGAGCAGTGCTGAAATCAGGGCAGAAGCTGGTACACGATAAAGGAAAAGACCAAAAAGTAGGCCTCTCTCCTTCAGCTCCATTTGAAAGAGAAAAAATGGAACAAGATTTTAGTATGAATCAGTAAAGTGAGACATTTTATCTTCCAATTTCTACAATAATATCTCCAAGAACAGAGTACAAAAATTATGTTGAAAAAAATACTTGACAGTGTCCTTTTCACATTGCTCAGTCAATGGCCTTACTTTCCAGTGTATCTGTGGCAATTTGCATGCTATTACCCATAATGCCTTCAACTTTAATGCTATTACATCTTGGCAGTCTCTCTAACTTAATGAAGAGAAACACTGCAGTATTTCTAATCTACTTTTTCCCAAAAGTACCCAATATTTTAAAGAGATGTTTCTGGTTTTTGTATCTTTAAAAAAAAAAAGTCTCTGGAGGAAACTGGAGCTTCTGATAGCATTAGACAAGAACTGTGTGGACAGGTATTACTCAAGTTTCCCACACACAGCATTGCCAACGTATCAGAATTCTGACCTTCGACAGCTCTGCTTTTGCATTCAGAGGCTCCCACACAACTTTGTCAGTACACCTCAGTCCTGATTTGCAGCATCTTCTATGGCCTGCTTCTGCCCCCGTTGATGGCGTAACTCCCATTGCCTTCAGTGGTGCAGGATCATGGCTCCAAAGAGGAAGGATGGTCTTGTGGTTAAGTCACTAGACTGGGGACTTGGACATTCAAGTTCAGTTCCCAGGTCTGCTAACGACTTCCTGTGTGACCTTGGGCAAGACATCTGCAAAATGTGAATAATATTTCCTTTCTTCCACCTTCTGTCCGGTTTATTTAGATTGTAAGCTCTTTGAAGCAGGGACTGTCACATACAATATGCTTGTACAGTGCCTAACACAATAGTTGGAATTTTTAGGTGCTACTGTAATAGAAATAATAACCCTAGGGTCTTACCTATATGTCCTATGTCTTTCCTGATTTGTAACACCCCAACTGTCCCACCCCTGGTTCCCAATAGAGAACTGCTAAAGCACCTCAAAGTGCAATATCCCTGGCAATTACATTATATGGTCTTTATATAGCTCTGTTAATGCATTTCAATGCATTGTTCAAGATCTGGATTCACGCACAATTCTATCTGAGCACTTCAGTCCTTGTCTGAAGACCAGCTTGTCACCAAATGCACCCCTTTTTTCACACCCTGCACACCAATCTTTGCACAAAATATGTGTTGTGAGGAATCATTTGAAAATTAATAACTTGCTGGTCAATGATATCATGGTGAAATGTATGTAGCAACATGATATGTAAAGTTATGAATTGCCCCTGAATGACGTTGGTGGCGCATGTTCAAACCCATGTAGCCCTAATCAGGCAAAGCTGGTCAAGCGGGCCTATTTTAAACAAAGGAATGTATATTTACCTCAATTTACCTCAAGTACTAAACAAGGTCTTGGAGACAGAAAGAGAGAGACAAGGCAAATCTGCATTTTTAGTAATCAAGAGCATGACACTTCTTTCAGCACCAGATTCTTTGTCTCTGTCTTCACACCAGGAATGAACTTTAACTAGGGGTAACCCTCAGGTAAATGCTTTTCAAAGGGTGACTGAACTATAAAAGTGAGGGGCAAAACCACCCTAATTATCTTTCCCTACCCATCTTGTGCCTTTTCACCTAAGAAGACAAAAGAAACAATCTTTGAGCAGATCCTGGCCTGAGAATTTGGTCAGCAATGTTAATGGGAGCTTGTTGTAAGAACTTCACCTTGGACCAGGTCTAGTTTGCTAAGGTTTGTACTTAGAAGCATTTTATCTTTATTTCTTTTGTAACCATTTTTACCTTTAATGCCTTACACTTGTGCTCACTTAAACTTATCTCCTTGTACTTAAATAAACGTGTTTTATTCTTTAATTAAAACTAATCCAGTGTTGTGAATTGTTTGGGTAACTTCATTTAAGGTAGTAGACCATAGGCACCGTCTCCGTGGGTGCTCCAGGGCTGAAGCGCCCATGGGGAAAAATTAGCAGGTGCTCCACACCCACCGGAAGTCAAGCTCCCCCCTCCTCACCTTCTTCTCCCCCCTCCCCGAGTGCGGGGCATCCCCGTTCCTCCCACTCCCTCCCAGTGCTTCCCACCCCTAACAGTTATTTGCTGGTGCTTAGGACTTTCCGGGAGGGAGTGGGAGGAGCAGGGATGCAGCACACTCAGGGGAGGAGGTGGAGAAAAGGCAGGGCAGTGGCGGGGACTTGGGGGAAGGGAGTGGAATGGGGGCAGGAAGGGGGCAGGGCTGGAGTGGGAAAAGGCAGGGTGGGACAGAGAGATTTTGTCCATTGGACCATATGAACTGGATCCATAAACTCACTGAACGTTAAATCTCACCAAATGAGGGTCAATCCATCCTCATCATCATATCCACTCATTATACTCCACACCTGAACATAGCCATTATATGAACAGCATACCCTCAAATCTCAGTGTCTGTACTTTGACCCATTAACCTTTTACCCTCAATTGGGGATATTTCAGACTATGTATTTCTTATGCCATCCGATCTTAAACCGAACTTTGCACCCCTTGATACTCTGTGCATTATTCCCTGATAACCAGAAACTTCTATGCTTACACTCTGTACCATTCACTTTTTTTAAGACAACTTAATAAAATTTTTATCTCCTTGGACCTCTTTTCTTTCTGACTTTTCCTTGCTTCCGCTGACATGCCTGCAATGAAGAAAAGGTATACCAAAGTGACATGGTGAGCAATTCTGGGGGTTGAATGCAGTTTGTTTCTCTTGTTTTGTATTGGTAACTGGGAACTGTTGTTTGTACATATGTAACTTAACATAGAAATCAACATGCTGCTTATTCCAAGGCAAAGAGCAAAAACCTTACATCAAATTCCCATTGATGTGACTGCTTGGTCTGGCACTCAGTAATACTGCGTCAGTGGGTATTTGCCTCAGTAAGGACCTCAGGATTTAGCCACCAGTATAGACAAAGGCACTGAGTGCAAAGCCATGTTGTTAGGATACACACAGTAACGTCAGACAGATTATGGGTTTGGGGGCATTAAATATTGTCGTTTTCTCTGGAAAAACCACAATTTTCATTATCTTATTAAAACAAATAGAATTGAAGTGGCTTGGAACAATACACTCAATTTGTCTTTGAAGCAAAATTAACTTACTGCACACAACAGCTGTTGATTCAGCCCAGGTGACCAATGACCTCATGGATATCCACAAGCTGAAGGCAATTCTCCAGGGTGTCAGGAGCACTGGGTATTACCAGAGAGGGCTGCATACCTCTCAGATGAGCCTACACCCTGTGAAATGCCTGGAATATTTTTGTCCCACCTGTCTAGTGAGGAAGGGAGAATTGTCTTCCAGACAGCACAGCTCCTTTTCAGTTCTGTAACCACTGCATTTGAGGATTTTTTAAATGTGCATTCGGGGTGGTATTTGGTCAGACTCTTGATGGGCAACATGCATACACAAAGCACTTTATTTTCCTCTCCCTTGCACTGTTTTTACACCAGCAAAACTCCGCCAGATGAAGATATTAAAATATGATATATCATGAGCCCAATGTTGACACATCATCTGGCCGAGGTTAAACAAAACACAGTCAAATATAAATTGATCACATAATCAATTTTTCATCTGATCAACACCCAGTGTTTCAGCAATATTTTAATTGGAGCCCTGCCATTCATTGGCACAGAGCAGCCTATTGGTGGTGTACATGTTCATCTTGATTTGTTCTGTTTCTGCATCCCCCTCATTTAGATGTTTCTATTACAGAGGGGCAAAGGCAGTCACAGTATGTGCAGGATTATAAGGTGTGAAAACATAATATTTACATCAGTAATACTTTCTGTGTTTGACTGGCAGCTAAACAATTTAAAGGAAGATTGATTTGTATGGTAAAGGGTAAACCAGGTCAGGGTTAGGAAAAGAAGCTTTCAATACCATTCACAAAAGCAACATAACCAATCCCCAGAATACTCTTTAAGTTCTGGAACTGTCACTGGAAGATAATTCAAGCCAATGAAAAGCAGTAGAAGTGCTAGTAGCACTGCTAAGGTCTCTGTTTTCAAGATCTTTTTCATCAAGTTTCATTGTAGAGCTGGTTGGAAACTGAAATTTATGTTCTGTGGGGACAGTTTCTAAATTTGTTTTTGTCCTGAATGAGGATGAAAAGCCAACGTTTTGCAATTTCCTGTGAAAGGAAAATTTTGAAAAATTTTGATGCACAACCAGCAAAATATTTTATTTTGATAATGTCCAAAGGTTATAATATAGCATAAAATACTATATATAATATAGATTATATATTAAATACATTAATGTAATATAAAATATAAAAGTCAAAACAAAATGAATTGCAACATCAGAACAAAATGTTTTTATTTTATCAAATTGGAATGTTTTGACATTAGCAAAATGACACAAGAAAGTAAGTGATTCATTTTGACTTTTTCCTATCAAAAAAAATTCAACACACGCTCATGAAATGTTTCAGTTTCAATGACACTGCATTTCTGATGGAAAGCTGTTCCGTCACATTTTTGGACCAGCTTTTATTTTATTATAAGATCCTTGAGAGCCTTATTGTGCCTTGTACAGCATCCATGACTTCTGACATCAAGAGATCTGTGTCTGAGTGCATGGATGTGACGGGAAGAGATGAGCTCATTTCACCGAGAACCTTGACAGCTGCCACATTAAAACCTAGCCTGCATGGGAAGCTAGCAAAATGCAAGGACTCTCAGAAGTACGGACTAGCAATGTGTTGGTGGGGTCTAGGGATGCCCTTGCCCTAGTGTAAACTGATGGACTGACTCAGCAGAAAAATCCCAAGCCCACTGTTGCAGCCAGCAAGGTCTTTTCCACTGTGAATAATATTTCTCACAATAAAATAAGTTAACAAGTAATAAAAGAAACTGAAAACTCCCCAGCGTGGGTTTCAGTTCAGTCCTGTGGCCCTGGGTGTTGGGCTTGACTTTCCCAAACACACACTCCTGCTCTCTCCTCCAAGCAACCACTCTAATAGCCGTTACCCGGAGCATCTGTTCAGTGGGAGGGAGAAGCTGAGCTGATGCTGAACCCTTTCCCCCCGGGACCAGCTATTCCCCCTGCTTCCTGTCACATGAGGGTGACTTTGAGGGGAGAAAGTCACAGCATTCTCAAGGTTGCTACTGTAGGGCTCTGTGCAGCATATCTGCTCCTTGCAAAGGCTGAGGTAGGAATGCAGTCCTGAACCAAAAGCTTTCTCCTGCTGCCCCCCTGCATTGCTGCTGCTGGGTGTGTGTGTGTGTTTGGGACAGCAGCCTGAAGTTGATTTTACATGACTAGTGGGATGCTAGTAAATGGATTTATGTTGTTTGATTGAGAATAAAGCAATGTGGATTGAACAATGGTAACCAGTGGCTTTTAGCATTTTGTGCTTTTTTCCCATAAGCAGATCATGTCTTTCTCCTCACATAATGAATCATGACTAGCCCAAATAGTAAAAGTACCAATAATGCCACTAAGTCAAGAATTCTATGCTACGGCTGCCATCTTGGTGGAGCGGCCAGCACAAGACCTGTGTGTGCGTGCAAGGATTCTCTTTGTCAGGTTGTGTCTCTGGCCATTAGCTCTACTGTCCTGGAGATACAGCCATGTAAAGCCCAGCAAGGTGCCTGATAATGGGATTTGTGCACATGCGTCTGGGAGCAGAATTTGACCCACTCTCTATTGGTATAGTGCATTTGTCTGGCCTGACAGCTCCTATCTAGCCAAACACGCTGGCTCATCCTGAAGATCTCTACCTGTCCAGTCCATAATGTTGTCTGGCTCTGAAAGCTCCTGTTGGTCTGTGCAGTCTATTTGTCTGGCCTTGAAGGCTTTAGCCTGTCCAAGTCCCACAGTCTATCAATCTGGCTCCAACAGCTTCTGTCTGTTCTTGCATTCTGTCTATTTATGACATTGAAGCCTGAGGGCTTCTGGCTCCACTTGAAATCTCTCTGTGCAGTCTGTCTTTGTGTGGTTATTAAAGGCCTCTCTTGATGCTGTTTGTCCATGCAGCCTGTCTGTCCATAGCAGAGATAAGGCGATTCTGAGACTCAGCAGCTCTATCAGGAGTGAATTAATTCCTCTCTGTGTGCCACACTGGTTCTGGCTCTGGCTCAGCACTAAAGTCATCCATAGCCCCAGGTGCTAATCTGTGGTTGCTGCCCTTTTCATTCCCAAAGCTTCCCTTTCCCTCAATGCAAGGGAGATGAGACAAGACACTCATGTAATGGCTGATGAGCCTCATTCAACATGAAAGGGCAACTGGGCGAACAGCCTGCTGGTTTGATATTCTACTTGCTTCAGAAGGATTTTTTCCCTTTTATTCCATTTTCATATGGAAGGCGGTGAGGGCATGGAAAGAAGTTGAATGGCAGATGCAGAGAATCAAAGTCTCTCTCCCCTTTCTTCTTTGCTTTTTCCCCAGGTTAGCACTGTTAGCTTTTATGGTTCAGCTGCTAGAAACTGATACTAGTGAAAGCAAAACAGACCCCCCACGAGGAATATCGCAGCAGTTTATTTAGGGGGCTGCATCCCTGCTGCTATTTATCCATCCAAGTCAAATAAGGTAATTGTATCATGGACTGCACTAAAAAGCTAAGGATCCTTCCACGTTGTCACAACGGGGAGTGCTGAGTGAAGGCCTGGCACCTTAGCATAGGCAACTGGCTGTGGCATTTTTAAAGGTGAAGCGTATTGGATGCTTATGAAGGCGAGGGGCTGATGGCACCAGCTAGGGATCGTGGAAGCAGATTCTCTACAGCATTCACATAGACACACATTTGGGGTGAAATTCTGCCCACTCTGAAGTCAATGAAAGTTTTATGTATGGCCACAATTTCACCTCCGGAAATCCAGGACTAAAATCGACAAGGGCACTTCAGGCTGGCACTGAGATGCAGAGGCAGAGTTGTATAGTCTGAAGAGCAGAGCAGCAGGAAGTGCTGCCACTGATTACTGAGCTGCACTGGCAGATCTGTGGAGTTCAGAAGGAAGTGAGGCAGGTCAGAATTGAGCTGCATTGGCAGAGCATTGTGGGTTCCCAGCACTGGACTAGCAGGGGGTATTGCAAGTTGGGGCCGAGGTGCAGTGGCAGAAGCTCTCAGCCCTTGGCTCAGATTCACACTGAATTGTGCCCATGAAACCATTCCTAAGGCCCCTGATGGCATAAAGTCTGGTAAAAGCAGGGGCACTGTGACACCAGCTTCTCATGATCCTGCTCCATCAGTGCAGGCTCAGCTCCAAAAGTGGGTAGGATTGACCTGGGCAGGACGGGGCAGAATAACTGGGAGAAGTGCTGATGCAGTGCCTTTTTCCAAGAAATTCCTGTTGGAGGGTGTAACGTTCTGTACCTTCTGGGAACATCCTACACTCCCATGTTCATTCTTGTAAAATGATTATGTGGTATCTAATGCAAAGTTTGTCATGTCGAGTGTCTTCAGAAGGCTCATGATGTACTGAGCATTGTTGTTATGGTAGTGTTATAGTAATTGTTGTTATAGTAATGTTATAGGTTGTAATTTCATGTATACAGTTATGAAGCTGAAAATGTGTCCTCATGGTTTAAAGCAAGCCAAGTCAAAAACTCTCCAGAAGCAGAGGGGCAGTTCACACCTCATCAAGGCATGTATATGACAGACCCAGCCCAGCCTCACAGGAACAAAGGACACTGGTCTAGGCAACAACAAAGGATCTGTTAGACTCTCGAGTGAGTCAGCCCTCTTCCTTTGGTCAGTTTGGAACTGTGATGAGGTAATGCTCACATGACTCTGAAGGTGGGGGGCAAAACCAAGAGGGAATAAAGGACACGATAAAAGGGAGAGACATTTGCCATGCTCTCTCTCTTCCACCTATGTCTACAGACACCACCACCACCAAGCGACTGAAACACTGATCAAAGGGGACAGCCTGGCTCAAGGGCAACAAACCAGTCTGTGGTGAGAAGCATCTAAGTTTGTAAGGGCACTGAAAGTGTTAAGATCAGCTTAGAATGCATTTTGCTTTTATTTCATTTGACCAAACCTGACTTGTTATACTCTGACTTATAATCACTTAAAATCTATCTTTGTAGTTAATAAATCTATTTGTTCTACCTGAAGCAGTGTGTTTGGTTTAAAGCGTGTCAGAGACTCCCCTTGGGATAACAAGCCTGGTACATATCAATTTCTTTGTTAAATTGACGAACTCATATAAGCTTGCAGTGTCCAGCGGGCATAACTGGACAGTGCAAGATGAAGATTCCTAGGGTTGTGTCTGGGACTGGAGATATTGGCAGATCATTCGGTTGCACAATCCAAGGAGCAGCTTACATGCCAGTGGCTGTGTGTGAACAGCCCAAGAGTGGGGGTTCTCATAGCAGAGCAGAGTAAGGCTGGGTCCTAGAGTCAAGGATTGGAGTGACCTAGCAGATCACAGGTCCAGATAACTCCAGAGGGGAATATCACAGAGGGGCTCCTATGGAGCCATGGGAAGAATTTCAGAGGAGGGAAGTTGAAGCCTCTGGCACAGCTGCCCCCATGATTGCACAAGGTTGCAAAATGAAAGTGAATCTGCCCCTTTATCTGCCCCATCCCAGGCTTTAGACAATGTTCTCAGCCCTTCACTTTCAGAAGCACCATTTAAAAACCAACAAAACACATCCACTCTAGGCTTTGCACCCCTGAGTTGTTTGTAGGCAATGTAAAAACCTACAGATCATCCAAAGGGGGTTAATTCAGGAACACGTTCAAACACTGTTGTGCTGACTGGAGAAGGCCAGCATCTCTGCCAACCTCCCTGAGTGGAGCTGGGAGCAGTGAGCTTTGATGGAATGATACAGAGGATACAAGTAATGTTTGTGGCTCCTCTCTGGGAAGAGACAGGCATCCCCCATCTATGCCACTAAGCACTGCTGTCTGCTTGGCGATGTGACAATTAATCACTTTGTAAATATCTTCTGTTTTATTACATAAGCAATAAGCACTTTGTCGGAAATTACATAAGTTATAATGCAATTAAACAATAATTACATTGTAATGGCTTTGTAACTATGACATTAATTAACTTTTATTGCCCTGTAAATTAACCATGGTATTGATGTGGTGTTCAGAAAAGACAGCTGACTCAGACAGTGGAAGGGGAGAGAGGGGGAGTCCCAAAGATGTTGCTTTACAACTCTGATTCCAGGGGGGATTGTGAAGGTTGGAATCATATCAAGCCCACTGTGTGAAGGAAAGAGCTCTTTTGTCAAAGATTCATAGATTTTTAATGCCAGAAGAGGCCTCGATGATCATCTAATCTGCATAACAGAGACCATGGAATTTCACCCAGTGATTCCTACATCAAACCTATTATTTTTGGTTTAGAAATATTCTGCTCCGTGGCCTGGGAACTCTCTAGCTCTTTCTTTCTTCAGTATAGGTCTGTCTGGGAAGCAAAGATCCCCCTTTGCTCAGTGCTGGACCTTGAAAAGTCACGTGGGGAGATGTGCCCATCTCTGAATGCAAACTTCAGGCTGTATTCAATATTATGGATTTTTAAAATAGGCCTCACTGAACCTCCTGCTAAAGTGACAACATCATAGCTAGGTCCCTACCAAATTAATGGCCATGAAAAATGCGTAACGGACCGTGAAATCTGGTCTCCCCCAGTAAAATCTGGTCTTTTGTGTGCTTTTACCCTGTACTATATAGATTTCACAGTGGGAGACAAGTGTTTCTCAAACTGGGGGTCCTGATCCAAAAAGGAGTTGTAGGGCAGTCACAAGGTCAGGATATTGCCACCCTTACTTCTGTGTTGACTTCAGAGCTGAGCGGCATACCATGCCATGCTACCCTTACTTCTATGGTGCTGCTGGCAGAGGCTCTGCCTTCAGAGCTGGGATTCTGGCCAGCAGCCGCCGCTCTCCAGCTACTCAGCTCTGAAGACAGTGCCACCACTGGCAGAAGCACAGAAGTAAGGGTAACAGTACTGCAACCCCCCTACGATAACCTTGCAAACCTGCCCCCCAACTCCTTTTTGGGTCAGGACCCCTACAATTACAACACTGTGAAATTTCAGATTTAAATAGCTGAAATCATGCAATTTACCATTTTAAAAATTGACTAAAATGGACTGTGAATTTAGTAGGTCCCTAATCATGACACCAGCTCTGTAGGAATGCAGTGGTATCAGCGTGTAAACCTATTTCCATCCTGGTTCAACCATCAGAAGAAAAATATCAGTTTAAACTGCAGATATTTCACTGAAACGTAAAACAGTTAATTTCTGATGAGCACTGAACTAGTATCAAAGCACCTTCCCTCACCTCCAAACACCTAGACAATTGTCAAGCCATATGTAGGCACTGGGATGATGACATGTATCTTGGATGCAGAAGAGTCTGCATTCGTTTGCCAGGATGCCCATGAGCATTCAGTGAAAGATCGTACAGAAGGGGAGGATCACAAGCCATCTTATCCTTTTCCTGCAATATGTGAATAGATGTTTTTTTTTAAAGTTTGAAATTGTGTTCTTTTCAACTACAAGTACTGGGCCATATTCATTTCTGGGCAATACCAGTGCAAACTCTGGCAGAAGTAATCCACTGGGGGACAGTGGAAAGCATATAGGGCCAGAACTGTCAAAAAGATTTGCAGTGTTGGACAAACAAGATCTATGCCCATTGTGGTCAGATCCTTAACTGATTCAGTGGCTCCCGGAGGCAACTCCCACTTGCAGGGCAGTTATAGAGCTCCAGCAAGCAGGCTGTCCATACTTCTTCCTCACTCCAGCAGAACTTCTGCAGAGGGTAGTGGTGGTAATGCTGCCTGCTCTCTGCAGGAGTAGATCCTTCATCTGGTGAACAGGAAAATGCTGGTGAGAAGTGATGTACCTTATACTTCTCTCTGCAGCTCTTCCTGAATGTGGCTCAATGACTGTTGAAGGTCAATTCTGAGGTGCATTGGCAAAGCTGCATAGGACTGTCAAAGACCCCAGTCACAGCGGCCCCTCTTCTATTATAGAAGAAAGGATAGTTATGGGGAACTGGTCTTTGGGCTGAGCTGCAGACCAGAGCCATTCTGGGGCAAAAGGCAAAAACACTTGTGAGACATTCATCTGCATGGATTCTGACTGCAGGAAGCCTTATCTTTGCAGTTTGAGAGTTTAGCTGTGCTAAGTTTTGTCTGCAGATTTTGAATGGTCACATAAATGAACCCCTTCTCCTGAACGCCCGATTGAAATTCCAACTGTAGAGGTCCCATTTGGGCCAGTCACCACTGCTTTTGTGAGCTGGCATGCTCACCTGTTGCATACACAGTCCACTGTTGAGTGTGGACACCTTCAGTGGAGCTGAGACGAATTGTGAGAGCCTCGATATACCAGGTCATTAGCTGAAAAGTCCACAGTAAAGTCGTGCCAACTGGAGAATTTACACTGGAAGATCCACAAAGTGCTTAGCAAAGAGTCTTTGTTGTTTCACAGAAACCCAGGAAGCCTTTCCCAGAAATAACACCACAGGGATCTATCAGCCTTGTGCCAACCATGGTACAAAGATCCAACCCTTTCAATCTGCTGCCAGCTCTGCGCTGCCTGAGCAAGGGAGGGGCCACATCCACAGGGCTCTCTTTCCTCAAGACATGTATTAAAGGAAACTATTAGGGGGATACCCTTGCCTGGAGAATAGAGAGACCCTGTACTTAGTGTTTAGGAGAGGTCTCCTTTTTGAAACACACAAGACTCATCCTCCCTCCATCTTTTGACATGAACTTGCATACACATAAACACACTCCACCATTTACCAGTCCCCAGAGTTTGGCTGTTTCTGTAAAGTGTATAGGTGCCACAGGTTAAGAATTGGAAACTGTGCTTTCAGCATAACAAAACCAAAACCCTTTGGGCCTTACTCTGCCTTAGTCTCTGGTCCCTTCAGTTCAACTGGCTCCTTTCTTAACCCAGCAGCAGCAGCTGTTGAATGACAAAATTCTTCCCACATGAAAAAAAAAAAAGACACAGATAGGAAGGAAGAGGATGAATCAGTTCTTCAGGACTTTGAATGGCACATTAGTTAGATGCTAGGAGCAGCTCCTGCAGTGCCAAATGTAGCAGGGCAGTACCAGTAATCCAGTCCACCTACAGTTGGTGTTGCTTCTTTTAGTCCCTGTGGCTAAGGGCCAGAGTCACAAAATCATAGAAGTGTAGGACCGGAAGGGACCTTGAGAGATCTTCAGTCCAGTCCCCTGCACTCATGGCAGGACTAAGTATTATCTAGACCATCCCTGACAGGTATTTGTCTAACCTGCTCTTAAAAACCTCCAATGACAGAGCTTCTACAACCTCCCTAGGCAATTTATTCCAGTGCTTAACTATCCTGACAGTTAGGAAGTTTTTCCTAATGTCCAATTTATACATTTCTTGCTGCAATTTAAGCTGCTTCCTGCCCTATCCTCAGTGGTTAATGAGAACAAATTTTCTCCCTCCTCTTTGTAACAACCTTTCCTGTACTTGAAAACTGTTATCATGTGCCCTTTCAGTCTTCTCTTCTCCAGACTAAACAAACCAAATTTTTCCAATCTTTCCTCATAGGTCATGTTTTCTAGACCTTTAATCCTTTTAGTTGCTCTCCTCTGGATTTTCTCCAATTTGTCCACATTTTTCCTGAAATGTGGCAGCCAGAACTGGACACAGAAATCTATTTGAAGCTTTATTAGCGCAGAGTAGAGCAGAAGAATTACTTCTTATGTATTGCTTAAAACACTTTTCCTAATACATCCCAGAATGATGTTTGGGTTGTTTGCCAACAGTGTTGCACTGTTGACTCATATTTAGCTTACAATCCACTATACCCGCAGATCCCCATTCCACAGTACTCCTTCCTAGGCAGTCATTTCCCATTTTGTATGTGTGCAGCTGATTGTTCCTTCCTAAGTGGAGTACTTTGCATTTGTCACATCCTATTTACTTCAGATCATTTCTCCATTTCTGCCACTCCTATTCTTGTTGAATAGCAGTTTACTCTACATGTAGTCCCACTGAAATCAATGTGCCACTCAACATACTGCTACTCAGCTTGGAGATAAGATGTTACCAAATCAGGCCTTAAGTGAGCTGAGTCAGGCAGGAGTACCTTTTATGACTGATTGCTTTTTCATGAGTGGACTTAATGGAGAACACACGAGGGGAGTCCTGGTAGGTCTGACAGCAAACATGTCAAATACTGTAAGAAAGGTGGCTCCCAGAATATCAGCAATGTGATCATAAGCAGGAAATACCAGAAATCCTCCAACTGAGGAAGCTTGTTCTCAGTACATTTTCAGTCCAACTTTGCAGAATCCATAAGGTGCAAATAGATTGGATAAGCGTACAGACTTCTGGGTACTTATTCAAACTAAATGTCAGGCTCTTTAGACATTTGCCCACTGTAATATTTGATAGCATTCAGGAATTAGATTGTCAAGTAATGAGGCACTTGTCTTAGTCTGAGTCTGTTTAGGCTTTAGAAACATTTCTTTTACACTCTGGGCATGCTCAGAGGCTTAACACAAGTCTTAGCATAGTTATTCCCATTCATATTCTTATTTGCATAGGCACACCTGTATTAGTCACCAGGTAAGTACCCTTTCACAGTGTCTAAAGCTCCTTCTACTTCTCTAGAAAGTAACTATATTGAACTGTCCTGATGCTCTATTGTAATATCCTAATCCCCTAAAATTTTACTCCCTTATTGCATAACCACATTGGCCTGGGGGGGGGGGAGGGAAGAAGGGAGAAGGGGGAAGATCGGGGGGGGGCAGATCGAGCTGATGCTTGGTAGCACATTGTTCTGGTATTTTTCTAAAGACCCACATTATTTTCTGCAGAATTTAAGCTTTCATTTTTAAAAATGTCTAATTTTTAGAAAATCATCAGACCAGCTAAAGCACTGTTATCCTGAGTCTGCAGACCGGAGAATGGAAACTCTAATTCCAAGAGTGAATTGTGTGAAATGCCCTGATTCACCTCAGTAGAGAGAGAACAATTTAACTATAGCACAAACAGCCAGCTGCTCTACAACTGTGCGAAGCACATGGGATTGTAGACACAGCTTTGATAAAATACCATCACTTGAGTTGTTTCCCATTTGACCCCTGCTGCCAGTCCTTCCAACATTCCCAGTCTGAGCTCCCTTGTGGCATAGCAAAACTGATTACACTGAATGGCATTGAAGAGTTTGTATTATGTAGATAATGGTGTATAAAATTATTATGAATCCCTGCCACCGAGTGGCAGTTTACTGATTTAAGAGGGACCCCACCTGAGCCCCTGAAATGGAAGGAAGAATGCTTAATGAACACCTCCCAGACAGATTTTTGAACCTCCATAATAATGGAAGGAGGACAGTTCAGGGGGAAGCCTCTGGGTGGAGGTGGGAGACTTTAAGCAAGACTCTCTTTTGAGTGGATTCCTGTGTCCAGCTCCACGTCAAAGGCCCATCTTCCAGAATGAATGAGAGCATTGTGAAGGAAGGAGAATGGTTTTAAACACCAAAGTAAAAGGTGAAAAAGACTTGCAGACAAAAACGAGGAAAAAATAAGTTAGCAGAGACAGATAGAGGTGAAAGTCACTGATAGGAGGCAGGAGTGCCATCCATCAACCTCTTTCTTGTCTGATGGGAATTTCCACTCTCTCTTCAGCATGTGTGCATGTACTGTGACAATCCTGGTATTCATTTCCCCTGTGTCCTGGCCTATCTTCCCGGGTCAACAGTCCATCTTCTATTGCTTCAGCATGGACCAACCGCTACACCACAGGGCTGCCATTATGAAAGTGGGGATCCAGAGAGAGAGAGAGATCGAGCAGGCAATTGAAAACCTTTGCATTTTTTCCTATTAAAGGGCTAATGATTCCACAAGAAAACTCTATACAGCATTCTATAGAAATAATTCTCCTATCTAGAGTCTCACATGTATTTTTTATTTCTCTTATTTTCATATCTGCTGGATCCTTGTTTTTAAGTGTTTGTCTATCCTGGCTGCTCCTTCCCCACTGGAAGTTGTCATCCTCTGTTTGTGGCATCATGATCATTTCCATAGCAACCAATTGTGATGTGACAAACAGGATTCTGAATTCATGTGGGGAATAGGCAGCAGGACCAAGTAAATTCTTAAGATCAGAAATCTGTGTTGCACACAAATCTCTCCAATGATTAAAAGATAAATTAAAAAAAGGGAGGAGAAATACAGAGACTATATCAGCTTTAAATAGTATATAATGAAGAGCTGCTAAATGAAATGCTTTCTACAGTTGACCACAAAGCATCTGCAGCTTTTTAATGCCAGGTTTTTATCCATTCCGCTATTTTAAGATGTGATAGCTCACATATACACCATTTGGAAGGGTTTGATTCACCCCTGCTGGTGGAGGGGTGTGCAAATTTCACTTTCCTGTATCAGTGGAAGCAGCTGTGGTTCAAGGAGATTCACTCACAGGGGAATGACGGCAGTTCTTTCACTGCCACCCTCCCGCAGGGGTTCTGCCCAGCAAAGACCAGGTTTAAATTGCTTTTGGGCTCCACAGACACCTGTACCAGTGCTGTGACTTGCAACCCTGTTGGGTCACCCAGTGAGTGATGTGCTGAATCAGGTGTCCTGGCAGTAGTCTCTCCATAGCCAGCATTGTCCACATTTGGGGCTGCATTGACAGTTTGTAGGAATCATGCACAGCCACATCTCCCCTCTAGATGAATCTTCCATCATCTTCGATGGTCCTGTGCCCAGAGGTGTTACTCAGAGCTGGATTAAACCTCCTATTTTTATAAGACCTAGCCTTTGTACTCACATAGGGCATGTCTCTACTGCACAATAAACCCAGCTCTGACTCAAGTTTGAGCCTTGGCTCCTGTTCCATCCACACACAAATCAGTCTGACTTGGGTCAGCAAGCACTCAGGACCTGGACCTAGGATCCTGCTAGGGGTGTGGGTCAGAGCCCGAGTCCTTCTGTAACCTGGGTCCATGTCCTGTCATTTTGCAGTGCAGATGCAGCTCAAGCAGCAGACCTGAGTCCAAAGGTTTGCACAGTGCAGTATGGATGTGTTAGCATGGCTGTACAACCCAGGTCCAGTGACTGGAAGCTCAGGTTTGACAATGCAGTGTGGATGCTCAAGCATGGGCTTGAAAGCACCGAGTCCTCAAGCTCGGGCCCCACAGACCCAAGTTTACAGTGCAAGGTAGACATATTCCTTGGGCTTAATCCTGAAAGGTGCTCAGCATCTGCATCTCCCACTGGTTTCAGTGGGAAGAGAGGCAGCTAAGCTCTTTGCAGGATTGAGCCCTTATATGTTTGTTTCTATCTAGGTACTCCAGGGTGTCTGTGACGGTGTTTAAATTATTTTTGTTCTCATGTGTATTACAGTGGAGCCGAGAGGTCCCAACTAGGATCAGGGTTCCTAGTACAAACAAAAGCTAGTGTCCCTGTTTCAAAGACCTCGCAGCCCAGACAGACAAAAGGTGGGGAGGGAAACAGAGACACCATGAGTTGAAGTGATTTGCCCAAGGTCACCAAGCAGGTTAATGGGAGAGCTGGGAATCCAGGTTTCCAGTGTCCCAGTCCAGTGGCCTATACACTGGATCATATGCATGTATAATAGGTATGTACTGTTCCACAATTTATCACATGGTTCTGCAAATTCTGATAGATATTAGCACATATATAAATACATAAGATATATACAAATGTATAGGTATAACACATATCCATACAGAGCAGATTTTCATTTTTCTGAACCTTGTCAATCTGAAATGTCCTCCTCTGAAACCTGTCAGTGTTCTCCAGCATGAATCACTTGCAGTATAAATCCACTGTTAGGTGAAGCTCCAGAGTTAACTGAATGATTTTGATCTCTTCAGAAGTTTAAAGATAACTGGGGTAGTACTGTGTCATTCTAGGAGAATGTTAACACTTAATCTTTAGCTGGCCAGATGGATATTTTTAAAGAAAATCTGTCATTGACAAAATTGTTGAGAAATGTTAAGGCTAAAATCAGACACAAGACAAGAGCTTATTCATTTCCCTGAATTCAGATGCACCATCTATAAAAACAAAGGAAAAGAAAAATGAAAAACCCAAACAACCTTGTTGTATGTAAGCTGTATGTGCACACAACCCTTGGCAGTATACTTCTGGACACAAACTGCCATCGTGCAGATGTTTAGGGTAAAGAGACTCCAGGGCTGATTGGCAGTGTAAGGAACTCCATCAGTTGGCAACAGGACTTCCACACAGGCAGGGCAGCAGGTGGAGCGCCTTGTTCTGTGCTTAGAACCTTGCTACGACCATGGATGATTGGGAGTATCAATGGACCTCATTAGGCAATCCTAGCTCACAGTGGGAGCACTAAGAAAAATCAAATAATTCATACAATAGATTGTTCAACCATTATGCTGAGAAGCACTTACTCGCAAGAGCCCTCCCATTGAAGCCAATGAGACTGTTCTTTGAGTAAGTGCTCCTCAGCATAACGGTTGAACAATCTATTGCATGAATTATTGGATTTTTCTATCTGACAAGTCAGGGCCTGACCCTGATCCCAATAAAGTCATTAGCAAAACGCCCACTGACATAATTGAGATCAGGATTGGCTCCTAAAACCCCAATTCAGCAAAGCATTTTAGCACAATCTTAACTTTAGGCATATGCTCAAATCCCACTGACTTCAATGGGACTTATGCCCAGGCCTAAAATTAAGCATGTGCTGAAGTGCTTTCCAAAATGGGGATTAAATGACAACAATTTTTTTTTAAAAAGCAAGGGCAATTATTCATAAAATGTATTTTGTTCATTTATTTGAAGAAGTGCAGTTTAGTTTAAATTATCTGTGCTGATAGTTCCGAATTCAGTAGAGTGTATTTCATCAAAATCCTGAAGTCTCAGTCATACGAGACCCACACTGTAGCCCTAGTAAACCATTTCTGAGAAGCGGGAAGAGGTGGCCTTTTTTTTTTTTATGGCAAATTAATCATGTGTGCTGATTAGCGAGATGCAGATAAGCAAGGTTCTACTGTATGCTTTGTTTCTTCAACAGAAAGTTAATTAACAGCCCTCTTCCTTCTGATAGGCATTTGTACAAAAGCACTTTTAGCACGGCACAGACCCTTCATCTTAGATTATGGCTTTGCTATTTTCTTTATTTTTTTGTTACTATTATCTATCCCATATGAATTGACTCACTTTTTTTTTCCACTAAGCTATGAAGACTTGGGGCATGATCCCCAAACTCTTCTTACGAGGCATAGTGCTTATTTCTGGGACTAGACTTGTTGAGAACAATGGCAATAAGCGTTATCTGATCCTGTCTTTGGTTAGTAAATGGCAGAATGTGCAACTGTTACTTTGGCCACTCGGGGAGCCCCTATTGTGCCATGGACGTTCTAAAAATATACAGAGTATTGTTAACAGAAAGTGATGTGTGTTCCTTAATTCATGTCACTTGCTTATACACATTTCTCTTGAATTACTGTTTTTTTCTTCTTTCAGACAAATAATACAAGCAATAAGGAATTATTACATGTTTGCCTCTAGATTTTCTTAGAAGTACTGCACCTATCATGGAAATGTTGTGGCTGAGATTTTCATAGCTGAGATCTGAATTCTCAGTTCCAATTAAAATTAATAGAAATTGGTAATCCAAATACAGTAGATGGCTTTGAAAAATCTCAGCCATTATTAATAATATGAGGCGTTAGACATCCTATAGACGCACATGCATACCAAATTCTAGTTCAGGGGAGTGTCCACATGGCACCAAGATTCATCATCAAGTTGTCTTGCAATGAAAGTAACAAAAGTGCTGCTTCGGACCTGACTCCTGGGATCCAAAATACTTTTTCAAATAGGATACTCCTTGGCACCAGAAACAACATGTGTTTAAAAACCACTAACGACATGTTCCATCACAAAGACAGTACAAAAGTTAAATATGGTATGAATGTTATTGCCCTTTGATCTTCTGTGCAGCAGTAATAACTCATGTGGGTTAACAGGGGAAAAACACTAATTAAAGAGAACAAAGAAAAAGTTTCTAATTAAAGGGAACAAAGGAAAAGTATGTGGGCGTGAAGGTCGCTGCAGCACAGGGCAGGGATGTTTTATCTGGTCGGGGGCATGCTGCGTCAGCACAAAGGAGAGACTGTGATGATGGAAGAACATGTGAGCAACGAGTATTTTGTGTCACTGTAAGAGGGAGACTGCATCTCTGAAGGAATGCTGTGTCACAGAGGAGGAACACTTCAGCAGCCCCGGGTGGAGTGCTCTGTCAGTGCATGGCATGTCTGAGAGCAGGTCACCAGTGGCAGGGAGGCCACAACAGTGCAGGAGGGCTTTTGCACCAGCTAAGGGAAAGGGGTGTATCATTAGATTAGAGCAAGAGGGGATATTATATCAGCACAAGTAGAGGTACACTGGTTGTGCAGGGGGCAAGGAGTAAAACTGAAGTGGCAAGCATGCTGCATTGGTGGCAGAAAAATCCCTTTGCATCAACATAGAGGAAACACTTCTCCGAGGGAAACTGCAACAGCCTGGCCCAGGCCACTGCATCAGGGCAAGGCTGTTTATGTTGCACTAATGTGGGGTGATGGCAGCATCTCAGCATGGAAGGTGAGTTATGAGTGCCCCTTGAGTCAGGTGACTAATGTGTCAGCGCAAGGGAGGATGGACACGACATAATGTAGGAGGGCTTGATGCTACACAGCACAAGAGGTAGAATGCCACATCAGTAAGGGGAGGATGAACACTGCATAAGCCCATGAGGGCTAGACGCCCCATCAGCCCGGACAGTGAGGGATGGACGGTATATCTGCATAGCTGATGGATTGATTGCATGTCAGTGCACGTATGGGATTGACACCATGAAAGCACCGGGGGATGGACGCCGTGTCAGTGCAGGAGAGATGGATGTTGCATCACGGGGGTGAGGAGGCCTGGGGAGTAGCAAATGAAACCAGATCTTTATCTTCTATAGACATGATGTCACTAGCTACATGTCAGCTATGAAGCTTTTATCAGAAAAGGCCATTTCCCTTACAGAACAATTCTGATGAAGCTTTCTGGTTAGAGCTGCCTATCTCACCCTTATCTTCTGTTTTCAGTACATTTAAGATCATTCTTTCCCTCCATGGTATCCATAGTAGAGATGGTGAAGTCATTGGTTGTGAATGCTCATTGCAAATTTAGCCCTTTCTTCTGGCTGTGAATTGTTTGGCCCTGATTTCCACAAATGGCTCAAATGTTCATAACTATTAGTGGTTGTGATGTGTGATAGAGAAGAGTGGATAACGAGGGACAAATAGCCAATGATACATATTTCAGTGTAAATTTTCAGGCAAGCAGTTCATCTCGATATTCATGAAGTGGTTGGAATTGTGGACATTCTCGCCAAAACCTAGTGGCTGGCCAAATACTCATGAACAGCAAAAAATATAACTTTCAGCTCCAGAAGCACAGGGTTCTGCAACTTGAGCCAAATTATTAACTTCTAACTGGTACAAATAGCAGGTTTTGAACTTATTTGTGGAGCAGCGACTAGAAGGGGACATGAGATGACATATTTATTCAGCTTCCTATGTGTGCATTTGCAAAACACACTGGGTAAAAGGAGGAATCATACTGGCTAGCAAGGATTTTAAATGGTGCTCATATATGATGCAGCCAAATGAGTTATGACTCAGTTATGCCTATTATCCTCATTTTATAACCCAGAGTTTTTATACCTCGGATACTAAGGATACATGTCAAAGGCTGAAAAGGACTGGCAGCATATGTACATGCTCATTTGTGTATATACATGTATATGTGGCCTGGGAAAGTTGGCTGCTTTTTTTGCTGTGCAAGCATTGTCTCTGCTCACTGCTCATGCTGGAACTCATCCTCTAACCTAAATGATCCATAAGGACTTTTAAAGGTTCAATAGAAATGGATTTTATTTGCAACTTAACCGTGCAGCTTTCACTTGTGAGCCATCCTGCAGCTTCACAGTACAGTGCCTTTTAATAATGTGACTAATATCCGCTCTAACAGACTCAAGTTCACATGCTCACTCTGTTTATCAAGTTTTTGCTGAACCAACTGCCTTCAGCCAGATTCCCTCTTCCCATTGCTGGTGGCGGTGGGCACATACACTATGTATGCCACCATGTAGCATTTTTAATTTCCTGGAGGGCAACATTTCTTAGGGGAAAGAAAAGGAGTGTTATTTTATTGGTTGGCTTGTTTGTTTTAAATACTTGGTCTTTCCCTTCACTAACACACAGCTCGATCTCACTCCTGTACCTGGTGTTTGGAAACTATACAGCATTTTAATGGCGGTTCTGTCTTAGGAGCTATAGGGATGCTGTGGACAAGTATCAGGAATGAGCTGTCCCTGGGATCAGCTAGCTAACTGCAGCTGAAATCCCTAATTGGACAGATTGCTTGATTGGCTGAGTGGCATTGCCAGCATAGTTCTTAAGCTCAGCAGTGGCACTTGGCAAGCAGCTGCTTATGCCTGTAGCTATTATTGCTCCTGTGCCTGCCTGGTTCCCAGACTTGCTCCAGCCCTGCTTGGTTTCTCACTCTTTGATCCTGACCCTCTGCTCTGACTCCCGGATCTTGTCTGCATTTCAAGCAACTAGGCCGAACCACCACATCTCCAGCCACAAGGCCAGACCACCATGTCTCCAGCCTCTAGGCCAGAACACTCTGGCAACTAGGCCAGACTGCCCACACCCCAGGCTGTGACAGCAAGGACTAAATAAATCAGATGGTGCGTGCATACAATTAAAATTGCTAGCTATGCCATAGCTCCACACAGACCCAAAAGGCTCTTCAAAGGGAATGTTTACAATGCATTTAAACTCCCGTGTCTGGCCCGTGTCCCCTGACCCAGGCTTGTGGGGCTTGGGCTAGGTGTCTGTAAAATTGCAGTGTAGACATTTGGGCTTCGGCTGGAGCCTGAGCTCTGGCACCCCATGGGGAGGGGGGGCGTGGAGGAGGAAGAGTCCCAGAGCTTGGGCTCCAGCCTGAGCTGCATGTCTACACTGCATTTTTACAGCCACCTAGCCTAAGCCCCACGAGCCTGAGTCAGGGGACAGGCCAGCTATGGGTGTTTAATTGCAGTGTAGACATACCCTTTATGTACAATTAGCCCTCCTGGTACTACTTCCTCTAATGGGTCAGGAAATATATTTCTGGATCCTTAAGGCCCTTATAACAGTACAACTCAAAGTTATTTACATCTTACATGTTGGTACCTGGGTGTCTGAATTCATGCACACTGCATGTGTGCAGCTATTTCTTTAATTACTTGCTCTAGATCTCTGAAGCTGTCCCGGGGCATCGCAGCATATCTGCAAGCACTCCAGTTTCTGTATTCTTTCTACCATTTAGCCCAGAGGCACTTTTTTGTGAACAATGGTGAGAGATCCCTGAGTGAGGCTGCAGGCTGTCTGAGAGGCACTGTCTTGGCGGGCTCCTTGGCATACTTCACTGTGCGTCAAATATGTGCCTGTCTCTGGTTTGTGAGGGTCTTGAGGCTCAGCTGGATTTGTGTTAAAAGCAATCTGACCTGACAACCAACAGGTCAAAAAAAGCATAAGGATAAAAATAACAAACAAGAGTTGGCAAGAGAAAGGAAAGAGAACATTGGTGGGGCAGGAGGAAGAGCAAGTGAGACACAGCGCAAGACGGGCACAGGACAGAGCTCAGAGACAGCTAGTTCAAAGTGAGCAGGGCAGCAGGCTGAAGGAAAAGGAGGGGATATCAGATGGACCTGGGGCAAGAGTTTTTAAAATGGATCCCTGGGGAAGCTGGGAGAGCGAGAGAGCTGAGCCTGGAGAGACCCCTGGGGAAGCTGGGAGAAAGCATCAGAGGGGCTCAGCAGGAACTAACTATAAAAAAGATGTCTGAGGGAGGAAGACAAGTGAGACAGATCCTCGGTTTGACTTCAATGGAGACAGGCCAATATGCACTAGCAGCATGTCTGGCACAGTGTCTTTAACAGCTGACTCCACCAAATGCTACCCGTGTTGCATCCCCCCAGCTCAAAGTAAGACACACTCTGGCCACCTCACTTTGAAAAATTGTCCCATTCTACCTGTCTTGCCATTACAAATAGAGGAGCATTAAGAATCATTAGTTTGTAAGGGGAGCTTTAAATGCCCATCTATGAGTGGTGGAGGGAGAAAAGGAGGGGGAAGCTAGCAAGGATTGTGAAAACAGCAAATCTACCTGCCTCCTTGGCTGTAATTAACCCCTATCCTAATGAAGTGAAACCAGACAGCTACTGTCACATGACGGAATACTTAGCAGGAACAGTGCTGGCTAATGAGGACATTATGGGCTGATCTCCCCCTTGCCCTTCTATTGTTTTAATATTAGGCTAATTTCACTTTAATGTAGATTAATAGGCACCTTCCTGCCTGAAATCTCTTGGATAGTTTTTTTCAAATAATTTCAATTTTCCACCAAACCCTGGATGGTTTCCCCTGTAAGGGAGCGAATCTCTCCTGGGGCCCAGAAACAAGGGTCAACTGGAGGGTGTATAGGGGAAATGAAGGAAAAACAATTCCCCATATTAAATAAGTGAATGTTTAATATATGCAAGGAGATCCATCCCCCTTGTTAAACCCTCATCATTAATTTTTTGCCCCAGATGGGCCTGGTTTGTTTTTCACCTGATGGAAGGGCAGAGATGCAAGAAGGAAACAGTGAGCAAACAAATGAAGTAACATTTAGGAAAAGACAACAGCTTAGCACTGATTTTCCAGAGATACAGACTGCAAGGGCCAAATTCACTATTTGTGAAAGCAGCTTCGACTCCTTTTCCTTGAGTGGAGTTTGCTGTGTTTTCCTTCAGTAGGGAATTTAGCCTGTCCTCTATTTACATAGCACGAGCTGCAATAATGCAAGCTTCTCCTTACCATCTTGCTCTTGTGCCATAACCCTGGTCAGGCAACTTGAGAAAGGTTATTGAGTGTATTCAGTCTTTGGCCGCTGTGTTAAGACTGTCAAGTAGGGCTCGTTTTGGAGATATGGAAAGACAGGCCTGAGACCTCCAACTCATTTCACAGAGCCATTGGAGTAACACTAAATAAATGAATTCATGGTAGCCCTCTCACCTAGAGCTGGAACAGCAGCCTAAAGAAACAAGGAAGTAGAGATTAGCATTCTGTTAGAGCTTTTGGATGCACCTCACCCAGTGCTCCATACTGCTCCATGGTGCTCCTGTGAAAAGGAGTGAGCTCTGGCAGGGAACATGTACACTATTAACCTATTCATTGCTGCTAGACTGTGGAGAGACCTTCAGAATCATGCAAAAGGAACATTGTTCAAATGAATGGAAAGGCTGGAGTTGGGTGCACATTGGGATGCACTAGACAAAGATAATTATTAGCATTTATCACATTTATTACGGTAGTGCCTTGGGTCTTAACTCATCCCCATTGGGCTGGGCACAGTACAAATGGCATAAGGACTAGTTCCTGCCCTGAGGAATTTACAATCTAAATAGACAAGATGGACAAAAGGTCACGGAGGAGGTTCCAAATATAGACCCAGAGATCAGAGTGGAAGGAGGAGATGAAAGGGTTGGTTAGTTGTCTTGGGTCAAGTAAAGGGAGCAAGGTAAGGAATAAAAAGAGAGGAATGCAGACAGGCAGGAGAGGGTGCGTTGCTCAAGATTCTCCTATCAATTCTTTACTTTAGGGTATCAGATTAAGTATCCTATTGGTAACAGAAACCCTGCATCCCAATGTGTGGGAGCAGTGCTCTTAGCCTGTGTTGTACTTGAAGTCAGAGTTGCCCTCTGGGCTAGCTCAGCTAGCATGAAATATAGAGCAAAGATTCCTCCTATGCCCTCTTTGTACTAGGACCTACCAAGGGACCTGCTGTAAAGGATATTTTCCAATCCTGAGTATGTAATTTCTAGGTAACATTTCCCTTTAATAAGCAGACATCTGTAACCTTGGAAGTTCTTCGTATTTCTCATTACTGGTACCCTAATCATCTCCCTGGAAGAAAGCAGATCCTTTTACACCTGACTAATTTTGCTGCTGTTATTCAGTGCGGCTTTCACACAACTTCCTAAAACTGCCAAGACACCCTTGAACCTATTTAGAAAAGGTTAGGATGCTAATTAAAAGCAGCTATTTTTTCCCCCTAACCTGAGGGAGAAAACTAAAAGGTGCATGGGTTGGGCTGGAGTTATTTTTTTCCCCTTTTAATAAGTGAATGCCCCACTTTCCTCTTGGGAGTGCAATGGTCCTGGAGGTCCTGTGTGCTAGCATGAATATGGAATGAGAGGTTAATTTGCAGCTCTGTGATGCACAGTCTCTCCTTTTTGCACAAATATTGATCTAAGGCTGCTCGTGTATCTATTCTGTTCATAATAACAGCAACATTATATTGCTGCTGGAGATATGCAAGGGCATCGGAGGAGAAGGGAATATAAAAAAGGAGAGAATGTGAAAGGTTTGTGGGAGCTGTGTTCTACCTGCAGAGGTGGCATTCCATGTTCTACACTTCCAATGAAGTGAGCTGTAGCTCACGAAAGCTTATGCTCTAATAAATTTGTTAGTCTCTAAGGTGCCACAAGTACCCCTTTTCATGTTAATTGTCTCTTTATTGGCATTTTCCTCACTGAATGATCTTTAAAAGAGGAGGAAAACAGAAGCTTTGTTCCATGCTGGGCATTCATCACAAGATACCATTTCACCAGACGAGTTGTCTGAGCTGCTTGGGTAGAGTTTAGGAGAAGGTTAAATACAGCTGTTGAGTCCTAAGGAAATAAATTTGTTTGCCAGTTTAGGATTTTGCCAGACAAATGTCCCTACTCCTGTCACCCCCTCTGACTGCTCACTGTAAGAGAGGGGAATTGTACACCACAAGAGCACCTGACATTTTTGGAGGCATGCAAATGGGGCATGCCTGGCCCTCCAGCTGCACCAAATTGGATCACATGAGGAGAGGTTGTGCTCAGAACCTGCTTCTATATTCTTGAACATGCTCAGCTTTGAGCAAAATTCCCATTACCTCCCCCTGCTGGGTTGGTTACATCACATTAAACAAAAGTCACCTAAAATCCTCTTTCAGTAAATAAGACAGCTGTAAATTAGCTGATTATTCAACTCCCCGGACTCATTTCCACTTTCTAATGCCATCTTTCACTTGCTTCTTTTTTGCATTTCTCTGAACCTTGGGTTTAAAGAATGAGTAAGACACACGTGGCTGATCTGAGATCTTATCCTGCTTTGATCACTTTAAACTTACACGACTCATCCATGTAGAGATGACATGCAGCCAACCTTACAGAACTTCTCTCTTAGATTCTTTATGTACTTTACCTGCTATGGCAGGGAAATGTGAGTCTCCAATGAAAACTTATGTAACCTTCCCCACTCCACAGTTGCGGCTGCTGTCTCCACCCAGTAAGCTAAAATCCATCCTCAGTGTTTCAGAAGACTAATAGTGGTTGTCTACAAATGCTGTGAGTTTCAAGTATTCCCCCTGAGCCCAGAGTGTGAGTGGGCACCTAAGGTCCAGCTGAATCCTGAAACTAGTGAGATGGTAAGACACCAGCAAGAACCCAGCAAAGCGTCGGATCTTGCAATTCTCCCCTCCTTGTGTCCCCCTTGATTATCACCAAAGACACAAGGCCTGTTGGACTTACAGAAATGGGACTGGGGGAGCAGGAGACCTGTTGGTGGCTGAGGAAAGGACATTACTGTGGGGAAAGGGATATGGTTGTGGCAAAGGGAAAGAAGACTGGATAGGGGAGAAGAGGGGAAGGAGAGGAGAACCTGAAAATGCTTGCAGTAACCTCCAGATAGGCATTTTGGATGTGTCTCTGCTGTCTTGCACCTTGTGTAGTTATTTACATCTCTGCAAGTGAGTTTAAACATTAGCAGTCTGTTCTGGTGTTTTATACCCACTTTTCACAGTTGTGAATGACAACACCAGTGAAAGGCAGTGGAGAATCAGACTTACCTGAATGGACCGTCTGTCTACTCCATCTATTTGTCTACTCCATGTAGCCAGGTTGTCTAGGGGAATATCTTCACTAAGTATAAAGCTAACACAAAATAAGAACACACCTTTTTCCCTAGGCTGTCTTCACTGGCCGAAAGGTGTGTGTTGTTGCCTGATAGCTAAGATGCATTAGCAATCCTACTGTTTAAAAAAAAAAACAAAACAAAAAACACAGTGGAGACAAGAAAATTTAGTTGCAGGGCTTGTGTGTATACTCTGTTCTGGATATAAGTGATTTTATTCCAGGGAAATTACTCTGCTTTGGAAATGCACTAATTATTCTGAAATAGAGTAACTTTTATTCCAGAATAGCATGTTCACACAGGGAGCTATTCCAAATAGCTATTCAGGATAATTCCCCACGGAAACAAGCCTTTACTCTGAGGTAAACTAGGTAAGGTTAACCCCAGCCAGGGGTTATAGTACTGACCTCACTTAACTACCTCATGATAATCACTACAAGTGCCTTGTTTCACGGTGGGTTTTACAACAAGATAACTATCACACATTACTTATCTCACTGTAAAAACCTCACCATTGTGCCAGTGAAGACAAGTTGCTAGTTCTTACACCGTGCTCACAACATGGTATTTGACCACCTCTGAAATGTAGGAGGTTCATTAGTGGTGGCCCCAGCTATTGATGACACAAGTTAACACGGCTGCTACTCTGAAACAAGTTAATTGGTTACTGTGCCAACAACCTAACGTAAGGCCTTATGTTGGCAATGAAAGTCAACTTATGCCACTACTACTTTGCAGACAAACACCCTTGTGAAGAGCCCAGCAAATTAGTGGGAAACTGGCCCATCTGTGGTCAGAAGGAGGAATTCCCCTCCTCCTTCTTTCCTTTCAAATTTGTTCATGGAAATGAAGTCTATGGCACAGGCGCTTAAGCCAGACACTTGAGACTTGAAATCCTTAACCACATTAACAGCTGGAGGTCCATTATTATTCATTGAATCTCTCCAGGGCCGATTGGAATCCTCCTTTTAATTGTCTGCACTCCCCTCTGTCCCTTTATCACTAAAGAAAGGAAGAAAGAGGGCAAGAGACACTACAGTTGGGTTATCTCATTACGGATCCTGGCCCCAGAATGGGAAACATACTTTGAATCTGTTCTTTCCCTGAAGAGAAGGGAGGGATAGCTTGTCCTATTTTACATATTAATGGTAAAATGACAGTCCCCTCTATTTTTGCATATCTCCCCCAGCATGTTGCAGTTAATAATTCACATTTCATTAGCGGATGGCCTTCCCGTGTTTCTTTTCTATCGATGAAGAGATGGAGAAGGCTTAAAGGGATGGGAGGTGGGACAGGACAAGTGTAAACAGCTTTTAAAAACAATCAAACTGGATGTAAATCAGAGAGCTTTCTGAGTAGGGGAAGTTTCTGAACTTCCTAGCTTTTTACCAGCTCAACCTCAGCAGAGCAAGGGAGCCAGAATTCATCGCTTCTTGACGGCTGTTAAAGAAAGAGAGAAAACAATAAAATTAACAAGAGATACAGAAAAGTCTTGCTATATTCTCTCATTAGCAGAATGGGTAAAACTGATAAAGCAGACTGGTTATGGACATTCAGAACAAGGTCAGAACAGTGCCTGGTTTGGAATTTCCATGGTAATATAAATGATTACATTAAAGAGAATGTCATGGCTTGGTGCTGCTCTCAGTATGCTTCCAAACTGGGGTACATGGGCGACATGTTTTATTCAGAGTCTGGTGCTACTTCTTGTGATCCAAATCTGAAGGTGCCAGCTCTGCTTCAGGTGTATGTCAAGAACTGAATTGGCATACCTGCTCTCCCACTACCAGGGGTGCACTATTTTGAATAAGGTGCCTTAAGGAAGTATAATCTCTGAAAAGAAGTGCAAACAGGTCCGGCTGCCACTTTAAAGAATTTTACATAAGGAAAATTAGTCTCCCAGTGTCTGGTTTTACTATGCACTGAAACATTAATCAACTTTTGAACCATGTATTGCGTGAAATATTCATATCTCCTTCCAGTAAAAAACAACACAAACCCCAGCTAGTTTATAAAGATGTCATATTCTGGACCTTCAAGGATTACTGTGTCATTTCCACCTAGGTATGTTCCATGAGTGCTTCATTCCCCTTAATGTGAGACCAGGGAGATGTGAAAAACACTCTAATGTGACTCTTCCAGTGTATCTAGGTTTGGGAGCCAACTGGTCTTGGCTTGAGGTTTGTTGGATACAAAGGCTGCTTAGATTTCCATTAAGGAGAGAGGGATGGGGTTTAATGTCATTTTCAAACCTAATTTCATAGGCAGCCAATTCTTGCTGGTATCCAATGGCAGACAATTTCACTATTAAAACATTTTGAAGAGAAAGCGTCTTAGACCATCCACCCTTGAAAAGTGTAGAGCCCATTCTGGCAGGTCCCCAAGGAAAAGTCTGTTACCGTGCATTGTGCTATCTTGCAGGATGCATCAGGATTTTGTGACCTGTCGGAATCATCACACAGTTTGCATAGATCGCTGAACTCTGCCATTATCATTTCTGTTCTCTTGACATTATCATTGTTTATTATACTTGAATTATGGCTTTGTTCCTTAATATTAAATTGTACATATAAAGGACCTTCCATTAGAAGATATCAAAACACTTTAGAACAATTAATGAATGAAGCCCTGCAACGCTATTGTGGGATGGATAAGTATTAATATCCCTATTTTACAGCTGGGGAAACAAACCCATCCTGTATTTAAGCTCAATCTTTCAGTAATGTCATAATCCTAGAATTATGTCATTGTTATCATGGAAATAACTGTGATTTCATAAAGTCTCCATAATGACTTTACCGCAGGACCCACTAGGTCTGAGAAGATGAATTGTGAAGGTTGTTTAAAACAAGGGTTTTTCTAAATGTATCTCTAGTATCTAGCAAATGTGCCATGGGAGAAAGATGGAAATAGAATGAAAAATAAATGGATCCATGTTGTCAATGTGATGCATGTCATCGCTTCCCATTCTCAAATGGTCTAAAGCCCTAGCAGGACTATTGCCCCAACCAGGGATCAGAGCCCCATTGAACTAGGCACTGTGTGCTCATAGAATGGCCCCAGAGAGCTTCCAGTCTCCACCTGCTGTCAAATTCTGTAAAGAATATTACAAACAGACCTTTGCTCTATTGCTGAACTTCCAATCACTTTCAATAGTGATTCCACAGAAAGGTATCTACAGGGAGAGAAGCACAGACAGTCCAGAAGTTAAGAAGTACGAACTATTGAAGGAAGGAAGGAAATACATTAGGCCTGGTTAACAGCAGCAACAAAAACATCCATTGACACATTTTATCTGCTAATTCTAGAAAACCTGCTCAGGTTCTCCCCAGTATTATTACTATAATTTATTTATTATTTATTTGTATTACTGTAGCACCTAAAAGTCCTAGTCATAGACTAGTACCTCATTGTGTAAGGCACTATGCAAACGACTGTCCCTGCCCCTAAAGAATTTACAATCTCAGTATAAGACAAGAAACAACAGGTGGATACATACAGACAAGGGAGTGCAAGGATGCAAGGAGACCATAAATATAACTTTTCTAGCTGCATTCTCCGTATGCATTGAGTGGGAGCTCTGGGAAGTATCTCTTGCAGATGCATTTACAGGGACTGTACATCATTTTTTTTCCAGGAGAGGAAAGGGATGCTGAAGCTGAACATATCAGTCTTGGAGCAGTTCTACTGGCTCACACAAAGATCAAGGAGGAATATGCAGAACAATAGAGTGGCAGCATCCCTCAGCCGCAATTAGGGGGGTGGGGGGAACAAATGTTAGAAACCATATGAAAGGTTGTCCAGATTATGGCACTAGGATCAGAGTGGATGAATCCTACTACAGTTATTAGAGAGAGAAATTCTCATTATTACTTCATACAATGCTTTTTAAAATGCAGTGGAGTTGTCAGGCCTGATTCTCCCCTGTGCTAGGGTACATTGTGCAGCTCTGGGCATGTAAATAGGCAGGCAAGCTGGCCTGTCCAGCTACCTGGGATTCTCCTAGTGTAGAGGTCTTACTGAGTGGCATTGAGCTCTGTGCAACCCCTCTGACATCATCCACCCTGGTATAAGGGTTGTGGCCAGGGGAAACTGTATGTGGCTGGAGTACCTCTGAATTCCAGCTACTCCAGGCTACCAGAACAATCCTTGAAGCCATTGGCAGCTCTGAAGCTGCTCTAACTTACCCTAAGACCCCAAACTGGCTCCCAACTGCCCCCAGATTTGGGTAGCTAAAAAGGTGGCTTATAGCTATGTGTACCTCTCTCTCTGGAGTCCCGTCTCCAACACAGCTTAGCTGGACCCAAGAATTTGGACAATTGATTTTTCAGTGCACTTTCCTTGGGTTTGATTTTCCTCTTATGTATACTGGAGATATTCCTTATTCACACCAGGATAACAATGAGGAGAATCACTCCCCTACTATCTCATGTTTAACAGCACGGCAGCTAGGGCTGCCAATGCCTCCAATATCTCCCAAACTACAGACTATGCCCATTTTTGAATAACACTCTACATTCCAACTTCTGGTTTTGCAAGACATAAGGATTAGAAACCAAAGCGAGCACTACAGAGAGCAGTTGAAAACAAGTGGTTGCCAGAACATCAGTTATAAGTAGTGACGTGCAGCCTATGGACCAATTCTCAATGCATTGCTGGTAGTGCAGGATTTTATGGGAGATTTTGGAAAAAGGCAGTTACTCCAATAAATGATATAGTAGGGCTGTAAAGAAGCAATGGAACAGCTCCAATGGTATTTCAGAAAATCACAAAAATATGGTTACAGGGAACTGTAAGAGTTCCCAGCTCTTTCAAAACTTTTTGTAGCAGCTAATCGTCCTGCAAGACACTTCCAAATTGTCCGTAACTGCAGCTGGCTCCAGTGGATAAGGCATCACTTTACACCCTCTGGCATGCACACTGACTGACTGCTGTGAATTTTCCTGCAACATGACACAAGAAGATGATTAAAGGCCTGGTCATTGCTACCCAGAATAAGATTCATGCATCTCTCATCAGACTGGGCTTGATATCAAAGCTACACTAGGCTAATAGTTAATGCATGAGGTAATTCCTAGCATGGCTTGTTCTCTGCAGGAGTCCTCTGATGTGGACAGTGGCAAAAATATCTCTCTGCCTTTCTGCTTTCTTTTGGAAAAAATCTTTTTTGACATTTTTTTCAATTCTCTAAGAAAATTTGGTGCTCATGAAGGTGAGAATCTGATATCACTGTCTAGATACACCCATAGGAGAGGAAGGTTCTGAGCATTATTACTAACAGCTCTGTCAATGGTTTAAGTTTTGACCTGCACAACCTCCTTCTGAACCAGGTCTGAGTTCCCTAGTGTCTCTCACTCTTGACCTGAGACACGGTTGGCAGTCACTACTCAGGAGAAGCAAATGATTTGAATACCAAAGAATACCAGGGTGCTGGAGGTCAGGACTGAGGTACAACAAGAGAGATCTGAACGGAAAGTGTGGCACATCTAGATCAAGTTGCTCACTTTCGGTCCAATGGCACTGGGCAAGACTATTCTTCAGCTTCTCATAGTGGTGCTCAGACAGTGCTAGCAAACTCCATGCAAAGCTTCAGCACATCCAGGGTTTTCTTAACTAGATAAGCCTGACCTAATCTTGACCTCTTTCCTAGTGTAGATGTGGGATAACACCAGTAGCTTGTTTTAGTTGGTCAAATTGTAGCCTATGCTCATGCTTCCATATGTTAGCTAAATCTGACCTAAATGCACCCACTTTTTCTACTTCACAACAAATCTCTCCATTGCAAACCTGGTTATTGTCCAATGACTGTGCCCATCCAAATATATAATTCCATAAGCAATTCTGTACCAGGGTATCATGGGACTTCTGTGTATTTAGGCCACAGTTCCTGGCATTGCTTTCTGGAGAAGGTATAGCACAGGAGAAACACCAGCTTTTGTGCAATAGAAGTCCTAGTCATAGACTTTACCTGATCCATCTATGCGTGCATCCTGAAGGGCTCCTAGAGGTTCTCTTGTTGACCAGGTTTCTCCTCCTTCACACACACTTGTACGCAGAGTCATGTTCTGCCTGTTTGCAAACTCCCCTTGGCTTTGATGACATGAATCCATTTCTCTCCTGTTTGTGAGGCTCCAAAGCCTCTGCATGGCCTGGGAAGCTAGAAGAAGGGAGCCAAAGAACATGTTCTTACATGGGGAGAGTAGTTTGGGAATTCAGTCTATGCTATAGTCATTGTGCCCAGTCAGACGGCCTGGAAAGCAGGGATGGTGCTCTCATCAATAGGATGGGTATGGACATGTGCTGCAGGGACACTGGAAGAACAAGGTCCTATGACTGCATGTGTGACATAGAACTAAGGCTGTCACCACTGGTGAGTGATAGGACAGGTGTGGGTATCAGGACAGTTCAATGAATTTCAGAACTCGGAGGATTATCAAAGTCTCTTGCAAAACGATCAGCAGTAGGAAGGAGATGAAAACAAGTCTGGCAGGCTGTCTGTCTTCTCGGTTTCCTGCTGCCATGTTTTCCAAGCCTCATTTTTCAAGGTGAGGCCATGACTCTTTTTGAATAAACTCCAGTGACATGGAGCTGTTGTTCTGGGTCATGGTCACACAGCAGAACTTCCTGAGAAATCATTGTCACCCATGTCGCTTTCTAGGTGGTAGTGCTGAAAACCTTGGGACTCTGGCATTTCCCATTTCATTTCACAAACAGAGCCCAACATACAAACTTCAGTCAGCAATGCCTTCCCCACTGAGAACGCCTCACTGTCCCGTGATTCCCCCCTCATATTAAAAACAGCAGAACTACTCTACCAGCCAGAATAATGTGTCCTCAGGCAGAGCACTCACATGCCTCCCTTATTGTCTTGCAAAGGGGTGGGGAAGAGAGGAAAAAATACACAGCTATTATTATTTTTTTATATATTCTAGAAAGAAAGCCTAACCCTAAACTGACGCGTCCTTGCTGTGCTATCTACTCTGAGGAAAGGGTCAGGCAGGGCTGAGTGTAAAACTGCTGTGAAGTAAAGCAGAAATAACCAACCCGCTTGCTGTGGTTTTACTGCCCAGTTAGATTTCAAGAAGGTGAAAGGAAATTACAAATCTTGAAGCCATCGGTTTGGGCTCTCTGACCATTAAAGGCACATTGCCTCGTTTTCTGGATTCTGCAAATTTACACTTTCCTTGTGTTGTACACAACTAAGGGTTCGTTTTTATTTTAAAATCAGTTCTTCAATCATATAGTCTTAAAAAGACTAACCATCTGAGGCTGAGGGGAAACTCCATCATCACTGAATGTTATCCTGCTATATTAATCTTGATGATCTTAATCAGTTGTAATTGCTAAAATCATAGCTAACTGTTGTCAAACCCATGACTTCCATCATGATACTGAGTGGCTTTGAGAAATAAAATAGATCTACTCACTTTTCATTATTTATTTGTATTGCTTCTGATCATTTGTAGTCACTACAGCTCTCCTGGTACTTCTCCTAAGAATAGGGGTATTAATCTGATTTCTGTGGTCAAATTCCAATTTTGGCAATTGCATTCTGCCAACCTAAGTTCACCCCATGCTTTCAACCAGATATAAAACTGTTCTCCCCTTCACATTGTACATTATATATATATATAAAAGGATGCTGTGTGCTATGAAATAACTCTTTCATTCCATGAAGAGCTGGCTGCATTTCAGTGTTTGGTGAATTATGGAGTTGTGGTACCAGCTGCATTGTAATTAGTGTTGCAACTAGCTTCTATTATATAGTAACTCAATTCCGGCTCCCCTTCTAACTTCCAAATGATGTTAATGTTATATTTATGTTAATGGCATCTGCGGAACTTTAGTTCGGAGTTTCTTGACTTTCAAACATTTAGGTTTTTCAAACTGCCATGGCCTAATGAAGTCCTTTTGGTACAAGGCACATGTATTGTATTTAAACCCTTAACTCTCTTGTGGGGCCTTATCCAACCCCAGGCAAATCAATGAAAAGAATTCCATTGACTTTAATGGGCATTAGATCAAGCATCTAATGAAGTTTTTGGTTTGGGATCTGGTGAGGCGCTTAGGGATCCTTTGGGATAATAGGTCCATTAGGCATGTAAGTTACTATTCTTATAAATCATGACATCCTCTTATTTTGCTCTGAGTGTATTCTGATGCAGTTCTCAGAAAATACGAATATATTGTGACTGGCTTCTACTGGTATGCAAGTTTTCCTCTTGCTGGAATGTTCTTTTATGAGAAGGATGTTTTCACTTTTAACAACAAAAATCTTATGATGAAACCTGCAAAGCATGCTACTTCTACAAGTGGGATGATGTATCATAAATACACATCTGTTAGCAGAGCAGGGGTGTAGGATATGTTTTTTATGGGTGCCCATCCCACTATCAAGGTGAAATCTTTACACCATAACAAGGTACCCACAAAGCCAGAAATCTGAGTTAGTTTCTTATTTAGTAATTCATAGTATTAACAGCACTGCAGGCCCTGAGTTGTTCTACCCAGCATATAAATATGCAATATTTTGACAAACTGCCAGTGTTTGGGAAATGCGCATCTCTCATTGAGGATGCTGGGATCTCTGCCAGAGTTGGTTTTGTTTAAAATATTTTTAACCAAACTGTTTTAAAATTAGCAAGGTGCATTCAGCTGAGTTCAGAGTAGTGGATCATTTGTGAGGAGAATGTGTTATTTACCACACACAGGTTACTTACAAATACATTCCTGTGGGCCCAAACTTGTTTTAAAACATTTTAAATCAGGGGTTAAAATCCCTTCAAAGGGGAAGCAGAGCCACACAGATGTGGGTGTCTTTTTATGTGATATTTATATTATGGCATCATAACATTTGTGTTGCAATGTATCAAACAAAGCACACCACAACAGCCTTTGCAAAGCTCAGACAGGTAGAGGCACTACCTGATGACTCTTATAAATGGGCTGGAGCTATACTGTAATCTGTTCTGGTGCCCTGTAACTTCCAAATTAAATGGTTTAGGAGTGTCATGATGCAGAATCACTGTCGGAAGAAACAAAAGGCTCCTTTCCCCATAGGCAGATAGATGACAAGTCTTGCAGGGCAACCCATTTCTAATTCCAAAGACACAAGTCCTATCTTCCCACTTTGCATTGCTTTGTCACTAACAACAAGGGCTAGATCTCTAATAAACACAGACTAGAGTGTATGAAAGAGTATGGGGAAGAGGACTATGGGAGGAACGTTTTTCCTGAGGGAGGGAAGGATTAAAATAGCTACAAGGGCTTGTTCACTCCATCACATTTTTTAAAAGGTTGCCATTTTCATTCAGCAGCTGCCATGATATTCCCAATGATGAGTAGGATAAAAAGTCATTGCAGCTGGCAGTCTGCCTTTCCATTCCAGAAACAACTTCAACCCTTGAAAATGCAGCAATGACTAAACTAGCAGAAAAGGAAGGGTGGGGGAGGAGAATACAATGTGGATTTCTCCCTGTTGTGTCAGTTTCCCTTGGCTATGGGCCCACACGCTTGTCTGATAATGTTATTTCATTTCCTCACCTAACTTGCCATCCAGTTGCTTCAAGTATGTCAGGTTCAGTGAGAGTGATGGCTGTCTGAACCCCAACGTGAGGCTAACAACTCTCTGGATCAATTGATGGATCATCCTCTCTCGCTCTTCTTGCTCTTGGGGATTAAGAAAAAGGGTATGTCCCACTGAGAATTATTGACAGGCTAAGCCGGGGGATGGAGGGGTGGGGAAGAGAGGAAGGGAGAATTAAAAGGAACTATTATGAGTTATGGTCAAGCCGGTCCCTCGGAATAAAAAGAGAGATGGAGATGGAGAAAATGTAACCAGATTTGAAACAGAGAAAGGCTTTGGGCATGTATTTTGAAAGGTGAGCAAGGTAGATAATGACCAAGATAATATAATTCACAGAATTTGTGTTCAAATAGGTTCCATCTTTTGCTATAAAAGATAATACCTAAAAGGCTGAATAGCCCACAACTGTACAATAACGTATCTATTGCTTCAATAAAAAGGCTGCTAGGTTCCCACCTCTTTGTAACACAGGACAAAATAATAGACTCGTGCTACTTACTACTCATGGAGCCTCAGCATCTGGCCTTCATGGCATTGCATCAGTGTATGAATGTCACATTTTCAGTGTCATGATGCAGCAGCATCGCTTTGTGATTCTGTGTCGCAATGTCATGCCCCAACATTGCCATGTGAAGGTGCTCAGAATTATTGTGGGGCTCTCCAACTACTCTCCATGCTAGGACTGCAAAACAGAGAGCAGACCTATCATAAATTGGGATGTCTTAATTTCAGGGCAGAGCACACCACTAGAAAAAATAGTATCACTTTCTACTTTGTCAACTCTCACCTTTGGACCAATATGACTATAAAAATGTACTGTGAGTCATTTATTCTGTTCTCGCCCCAAGTCTTTGGCAGAGAACGTGACCAAGCTCTTGCATGATTAAGAAAAAAATGAACAAAAAAATCTATTTGATCTGGGATTGCCTTTGGCCAGAATTTCCCTTAACTTTTGTGTAGTGCAATGGTTAGCTGCCCACTTTTGCCCCTGAAGAAACTATAGATTGTTGATGCTGTATGCACTTGTATATAGAGTGTAAAGTGTTCTGAGTTCTTTGGAGATGACAGAGTTATGTTACTGAAGGTTGCTATTATGTTTACACTATGTTTTGTAATTTGAGGCCCATTTCTCCAAGGTCCATGTGCATTTGTGCATGTGCAATTGCCTGCCTATTTTGCAGCTAGTTCTGCAGCTGCACATGCAAATCAGGCATTTGTATGCACAGATGGGTGTTCAGACTCATTTTCAGGTGCAATATCTAGTTTGTATGTGCAACTTCATGTGCTTCAAATGAACATTCCAGGGCCTGTGTTATGGAGAAAGTCAGACTAGATCATCAGAATTGTTCCTTCTGACCTTAAAATCTACTAAATCTCTGAAACAACAGTGTGATGGGCTGTACCAGGCCTTTGCAACCCCCTACTGGAGACTCCATTGCTCTGTTGCACCTGCACCCCATCCCAGGAAACAGTTCTCTGTGACAAAAAGAGCAGCCATTTTAGGAACCAGTGAGACCAGCCAGTGAGATCTGATCATCCAGTGGCCAGAAGGGCTGGGGATTAGCAACAGCCAGTCAAGGCTCAGCAGGCTGAAACAAAAGGAGCTGCCTGATGTCAGCAAGTCAGTTCCTGGCTAGAGCCAGAGGAATGAGGAGGGATGCTCCCTAGGCTACAGCCAGAGAAACTAAGCTGGGTAAGGGCCCATTGTTGGCCGCACACAGGAGTTCAGATGGAACCCTGCGGATTCAACTCCAGAGAGGAAATTTAACTAGGAAAGGTGAAAAACTATTTTGCTTATAATTGGCCCTGAAAGCCAAGGAACTGCTTCTAATTTGAGTTCGTTATACTCCAGAAGGTGGTTTGGACTCTGCAACCTGGCCACAAGGCCAAGCCACAAAAGACCTGCAGAGGCTGAAGGAGGTGCTGGGAGCTGAAGAGAATGGCAGTCTAGCACCCGAATATCAAAAAAGCACTCGAGGTGAGTGCAGCCTATTGCTATCAGCCTTGAACTTGATCCCATTGGACCGGAGGCTTAAATTTCTTGAAAATCAAGCCCTCCGTGTGACTTTTTGTAGGGAATATGCACTGTTCTAGTGTGCATGTGGCTCAATAACAGTCCAACTCAATGAGACTTGCCTCTGATTAATCTGATATACTGTGAATCCTCCCACTCTCTACCAGTCCCCTCACCAGAAGGAGGAAAGCCTGGGTTTCTTGGTAGGGGTTCTGGACCCTTAATGTGGGTCCATTGTGACATTTCAGCAGTTGGTCTAATCAGCCAGCTACAATACAGGCATTTCTATAAAATAATCATCTCTCCGCTTGAGACTCCTGTAAGTTGGTTCCATGACTACAGTTCATGTGGCGGCTGGAGAGGGTAGAAAGAACATTTTGATTTTCTTTTATAGCTTCTGTACAGAAGGTCAAACTCTGCTCTAATATTTCTAGAGTCTAAAAGTAATGGTAGTGCAGGATTACTCTGCCAGTACTAGAGAGGCTTTACAGGGTTTTCCAATGCAGTCATTTTCCTTCTTTTCCTTTTTATTATCATTTAAGTGCAGAAACAATTGGTATCAATTTAGAAAGGGTTATAGTCCAGAAATAGAACAGTCTTTTTGCAATATTGCTCTGTTTTCACAACAAGGGGAGGGGGGACTAGTGCCACTAGCGATTTGGTGTTGTAAGAGGCATAGGGATATTGCTAGTGATTCATGTGGAAGTGTGTTTCTCTAAACTTACCCAAGAGGAGTCTGGAAAAAAACTACTCAAAACTCTTGCTGTTTCCACTCCTAGAAAAGCGAAATAATAGGGAGCAAAGTTTAAATTAAGCTGTGTCAAGAACATGTTGTTCAATAGCTTTTAATTAAAAACAAAAAACAGAGCAGCCCCTCAGATCTTAATTTTGTTTTTAAATTTAGTGTTTGGTCGTCCCAGAAATGGAAGGTAACCTCTCTTTAGCTTGCCATACTGACTGAAGGTTATACAAAGGGAAATTCTCATCCCCAAGAAGGCCGGTCATGGCTTTCCTCTGTCCATCTGAGCCACAGATTTGGCCTCCAGCTTCCCTGAAAGCCATTAAATAGTTTGGAAATAGCTGACAGGTGCAAAACTAGAGCTCTCTTCATTGACTACCAAGCATTCCACTGAATTCTAGGGAGAGAGCTCCTTTCTAAACAATACATTGAGGTGTAGGGGAGATTCCCTCTCTGAGCATCTCATGTAGTTCTCGGCATAGATCCCTCTTTGAGTTGTAAATAGTGATGCGTGAACCTCAAAAGTACAAAGTCTTCAGTGTGCTTCGGATAAATCTTGCGAAGTTGAGTATCAGAAGCATCTATAAACAATCCAGCCCTTTGAAAGTTTCCTACTGCACCAATCCCCACCTTCGTTCTCCCAAACAGCTCCTTCCCTTCTGTCTAACCCCAGGTCTTTGTCCCACTTCCTCAAGACATCTCATGATTCCTTTCCCTCTCAAATACAAGTAAGCTTTATAACCAGGGCTGGCTCCAGGCACCAGTGAACCAAGCAGGTGCCTGAGGTGGCAAATGTAAAGGGGCAGCAGGATGTCGGGTTCAGGGGCCCTTGGCGGTGGCAGAAATTCGGCGGCCGAACCATCACTCCGCCTCTGTATTCGGCGGGCATGATTGCACCTCCCCGTTAGGCGGCAAGTTGTTGTTGTGTTTTTTGGGGGGGTTTTTTGTGGTTTTTTGGGGGGTTTTTTTGTGTTTTTTTTTTTTGCCACTTGGGGCGGCAAAAACAATGGAGCTGGCCCTGTCTATAACCCATCCTCTCTCTCAGTAATCCTCTGCTGCCCCTGTCTCCTCAGGCCCTGGAGCCTTGTTGATTCCACTGTGAGGCCTGGAAGCCTCTCTGCTGAGCCTAACACAATGTTTATAATCAAATAGCACATGGTCTGGGACTTCCTCAGAAAGGAGTAAACCACAATATGCTGAGGTTCATGCCAGTTCATATTTTGAAGCATCTGCTGAATCTGAGAATCAAACTTGGCATCCTGTGTATATCCACCCAGGTGCTACCATAAACCATAGAAAGAAAAGGAGTACTTGTCGCATCTTAGAGACTAACAAATTTATTTGAGCATAAGCTTTCATGAGCTACAGCTCACTTCTTCGGATGCATGCATAAACCATAGCCTATTGTTGAATTATGATATGCACGATAGAGGAGAAAAGTTAATTCAGAACATACTGACATTTTCATTGAAAGAGAGGGTGAAAATTGAAGGAAATATATTAGAACTGAAAAGTAAGACAGACTTTGGAAAACAATCCCCACTTTCTGATGTGGAAATGTGCCTAGCCCCTCTTTGTTATCTGCTCAACAGATATCCTTTCTAGCAGTAGTTCATCCAGGGGATCCAATCAAATCCTCTTTTATTTTCTTATTGTTTTACATTTCTAATGAGCAGCAGCATGTTATGCTGATTACTAAGCATCACATTATGTTAGGTTATGTCACATAACAAGGCAATGTGATGGGATGCATGGTAATGTGATGTGGCATAATGCAACGTGATCCATCAGACCCATCTCCAGACATTGATCCAGAAGGAAATGGCAATCCCCAGTGGAGGATTGGGAGGAGCCTCAAAGCTGTCCTCTAAAAACCAGATTTCATAAAGAAGGTAAAACTGAAGAACATTTCTTTACAAATAATGTCTGACAATGTCTTGATCATACATTGAACAGGCACACGTATCGATTAAAAAGCACATTATAGCATTTTGAATACAAGGATAGCAGCTCAAATATACTGTTAATCATTACCTAACAAACAAAAAACAACAATCCCCAAACAGTGATAATTCATCCATTAATTAATTAGCCTCTTACTCCACCTTTTCATCTTCTCTGTGTGTGTGTATGTATGTATTCATATATATCTTCTTACTATATGTTCCATTCTATGCATCCAATGAAGTGGGCTGTAGCCCACGAAAGCTTATGCTCAAATAAATTTGTTGGTCTCTAAGGTGCCACAAGTACTCCTGTTCTTTTTTGCGAATACAGACTAACACGGCTGCTACTCTGAAACCTGAAAATTCATCCATTGTTATCAGAATCAGCCAGTGAGCATGAGGAAAGAGGGACATCATCAACACAAGTAATCAAATTACATCAAAAAAAGCTGCTCAGACGATAGCTAATGCCCTTCCTGCACTATGTGGGACAGACACTATTTTACTAGGTCTGTTTTGTGTCTTGCTGGGCAATTAAAGAGTCCCATATCTAGTCCACATGCTGTGATTTAACTACATTGGCTCTTCATGGTGCAGTGTTGCCTCGATATATGATAATGTGTTGAATCATGGCATGGCAATGCGGTGTCACCATCTATGATGCAGAGATCACAGTATCACTATGAGATTATTTTGCCTCAAGACAAATACAAACAGGTGGGCACCTAGCACAATGCTCCACCATTTTGGTCCAGAATAGAGGGCTCAGACACTCTGGCCCAACCACTCTAGTGACATTTTAAAGAAAGAATGGTGGGATAACAAGGGTTCAGAGTTCTGCAAATATTCAATCCCATCCACTATATAAACCACTTTTAGAACTAGGTATATTTTGAATGAGGGAGTATAGTTCCAACCTGAGGGATTCTAGTGGCTCAAGCTTCATATATGATGTAACTAGAACCCCTCAATGGAATTTATAGCACCGTAATTCACAACTGCTTGCTACCTGATCCGCTGTAATTAGCAGCACCTGTCAAGAATTTATTACAAATGCATTTTTATACCAGACTTTATAATAAGTAAAGAGAGACTCCAGCTGCCTCCAGTGGCCTTTTAATCATCTAGGGATGAATTCAGTTAAAAGCTCTACAACCGAGGTGACAAACACCCAGCTCATTGGCTGGATCCAGCTCTCTTGACGTATTTATGTGGCCCATTCCTCATGGCTGCGAAGAAAACCTTCCAAATGTGAACTGAGTGTAACCAATGCAGCAATCAGGTTTCAGAGTGGTAGCCATGTTAGTCTGTATCAGCAAAAATAACAAGGAGTCTTTGTGGAACCTTAGAGACTAACACATTTATTTGGGCATAAGCTTTCATGGGCTAGAACCCAATTCATCAGATGCGTGGAGTAGAAAATACAGTAGAGAGGTATAAATATACAGCATATGAAAAGATGGGAGTTCTCACCAAGTGGGGGGTCAGTGCTAACAAGCCAATTCAATTAAGGTGGAAGTGGGCTATTCTCAACAGTTGACACGAAGGGATGGAAATCACTTTTCTAGTGCTAATGAGGCCAATGTAATCAAGGTGGCCAATTTCAAACAATTTATACCTTCAAGTCAGCGGGACTGCTATGGGTACCCGCATGGACCCACAGTATGCCAACATTTTTATGGCCGATTTAGAACAACTCTTTCTCAGCTCTCATCCCCTAACACCCCTACTCTACTTATGCTACATTGATGACATCTTCATCATCTGGACCCATGGGAAGGAGGCCCCTGAGGAATTCAACCAGGATTTCAACAATTTCCACCCCACTGTCAACCTCAGCCTGGACCAGTCCACACAAGAGATTCACTTCCTAGACACTACAGTGCAAATAAGCAATGGTCACATAACCATCACCCTATACCACAAACCTACTGACCGCTTTACTTACCTACATGCCTTCAGCTTTCAGCCAGACCACATCACATGATCCATTGTCTACAGCCAAGCTCTAAGATAAAACCGCATTTGCTCCAACCCCTCAGACAGAGACAAACACCTACAGGATCTCTATCAAGCATTCTTAAAACTACAATACCCACCTGGTGAAGTGAAGAAACAGATTGACAGAGCCAGAAGAGTACCCAGAAATCACCTACTACAGGACAGGCCCAACAAAGAAAGTAAGAGAACTCCAATAGCCGTCACCTACAGCTCCCAACTAAAACCTCTCCAGTGCATCATTAAGGATCTACAACCTATCCTGAAGGACGATCCCTCACTCTCACAGACCTTGGGAGACAGGCCAGTCCTTGTTTACAGACAGCCCCCCAACCTGAAGCAAATACTCACCAGCAACTACAAACCACACAACAAAATCACTAACCCAGGAATCAAACCCTGCAACAAACCCCAGGGCCAACTCTGTCTGCATATCTATTCAAGGGACACCATCATAGGACCTAACCACATCAGCCACATCATCAGGGGCTCGTTCACTGGCACATCTACCAATGTGATATGTGCCAGCAATGCCCCTCTGCCATGTACATTGGCCAAACCGGACAGTCTCTGCCATGTACATTGGCCAAATCGGACAGCAAAAGAATAAATGCACACAAATCTGACACTCAAAAAACCAGTAGGAGAACACTTCAGTCTCCCTGGACGCTCAATAACAGACTTAAAATTGGCAATTCTTCAACAAAAAAACTTCAAAAATAGACTCCAACGAGAAACTGCAGAACTGGAATTAATTTGCAAACTGAACACCATCAAATTAGACCTGAATAAAGACTGGGCATAGATGGGTCACTATAAAAACTAATTTCCCCCTGCTGATACTCACACCTCCTTGTTAATTGTTTGAAATGGGCCACCTTGATTACATTGGCCTCATTAGCACTAGAAAAGTGATTTCCACCCCTTCGTGTCAACTGTTGAGAATAGCCTACTTCCACCTTAATGGAATTGGTTCGTTAGCACTGACCCTCCACTTGGTAAGGAAACTCCCATCTCTTCATATGCTGTGTATTTATACCTCTCTATTGTATTTTCCACTCCATGCATCTGATGAAGTGGGTTTTAGCCCACAAAAGCTTATGCCCAAATAAATTTGTTAGTCTCTAATGTGCCACAAGGACTTGTTGTCAAAGCAGCAATGTCTTTCTGGGTCAGATGCTTGTCAGGTCACTTAAGCACTTGGGAAAACACTCAGATAGCATGGCGATGGGTGTGGTGTAAGAACAGACAAGCAGAAATAATGCCTTTAGGAGGTATAAACTCCCACTCCCCCACCCACCACCTCTAATCTTATTGTAACTGGTGATGACACTTTACATGTCATCACTTATCTATTTCATAGAAAGTAAATAGCTTGCTTCAAGTCTGTTCATCAGGTAAAGCCTGGGAAAATGGTCTTTCAATATAGTCTGCACATCCTCAAATGTAGGTATGGCTGGACCCAAGCTGTGTGGAGTAGGTTCCAAGTCTAGACATAAAAATCATGCCTTGGAAATGGGGATATAATGTTTTATTATTTGTGTTAGGACAGTGCCCAGAATCCCAATCAGGATCAAGGCCCCAGTGAACTAAGTACTGAACAAAAAGTGGCTGGGGAGAGTAAACACGCAGCAGAAATAACAGCGCTTCAAAAGCGGAGGAGATTTTCCTTCTATGTGATGTTGAATGTGACTTCACAAGCAATAATGACAACAAAAGGGGTAGTTACTGCAAGCAGGGGCCATTCTAACCTGGATTTCTGTGCAAATTTCTCACTGACACCACTGGAAGCTCTGCTGTGCCTTGAAGGATGGATGGAGCCTTACATTAATGGCCTGGCTCATGAACCATAATAAAAATTGGAATTCAGCATTCTCCAAAAATGAAGTGTGACACCCGTATCCCTTGCCTATCTTTTTCCATTGCAGAGACTCACCACTAGATCTGGTTGGAAAAATTTGGACAAGATATTTTTCATCAAAATTTGCCAATTCATCAAAATTTCAAGATTTTGTGGAGCTGGCTCAGTGTTAATGAAGTTCCCCCAGAAGCCAGGCAGGGTTTCTGATAGAACTCTGCTTGCTTTCCTGCCATCTCGCACACCCAGCTTCTCAGCACTTCACATGGCATTCTGACAGCGAGCCAAGGGTCTGGAAACACTGAGAACCCAGGTTCATGATTCCTCAGCAACCAGGGCTGCCAGAGTCCCAGGCTCTGGGGCAGCCTGCCAGGTGGACTGCATCAGAGAGGGGGCTCTCTATTGCTGGGTGGAGAATTTAAAAATCTGGTGGGGGGAGAGAGGGGTTCCTAAATCAAACAAAATTAATTTTCAAAAGGGTCAAAATCCTCCATGAAACAGAATTACCATTCTCCACCCAGCTCTAGTCACCACAATATGGTGACACCCCCTTCCCATATACATATTTCTGAGCCTTTTTGGTTGCTTTTAAACTGTTGTAAACAATAATTCGCTGTTGCCAAAATATGTAAATGAATAATAATACCTAGCTACTACACCACACATCTCACACACATATCTCAAAGCACTTTATAAGGGAGTTAGGTATTATTTATACCTATTTTATGGGTGGGAACAGTGGAGCAGAGGGAGATGAAGCCACTTGGCCAAGGTTACCCATCAATGCGGTGGCAGAGTTGGGTTTACAATCCAGAAGAGTGAAGGGGCTGGTCAATAGCCCATATTCACATTGGGCCAGAGCTTAGTGCAAGTCTTCTATTAACTTCAGTGGGATTTAGATCAGCCCCTTAACATTTTAGCTATTCAAAAATGCAATTACAGCAATTTCTTTGCATTCTCAGTGGCCTTTTTGACTAAATTCCCTAAAGAGAATCTCTAAAGATGTGGCATTTCATTTTAGCATTCAAACATTCAAGTCACTATCCAGATTTCAGTGGTCTGGAAATTGCCTCTCTTCTGAGATTTCCAGTATGTCATGGTTTGAGATGGGTTGGCAATACCAAAAGAATGTTTCTTTTTGTGTTTTTATTTCCTGACTCAAGCTATGCAAAACTGCAGGAAATGTTGCATATTTCATTTCCCATTTCCTCATGCCATCCTGCAGCTCCAGCTTTTGTGGAATTTTAGAAACCGTAAATCTGTTGTGAAAATATGAAAAATGGAAAAATTTCCAGTGAGAAAAAGTTTTGCTGGAAAAATGGGGCCCATTTTAGTCCATTACACAACTGAAGGCATATTCTGAGCATTTCTAATTTTGTTGCCAATATTTAATGCACCTCTGTTCCTCACCCAGTGGAAACAAAAGTTGCAGGTCCATGCTGAAAATATTTGGGGAAATAGTGACGAGGAAGTTAGCAGTGAACATTATAAACTGCAAAAACAGTCTTCCGTCTGGTTTACACATTGTGCAAATGTTCTGCGCAGTTTGATTGTATTCAAACCAGTTTGCCCAGTTATTAAAAATAAACAACCACAACAAAAACTTTTTACCCTTAAAATACATTTCTACTGAAAAGCTATTGCAGACAGAATATTCCACTGATTATAAATTAATTGATGCACTGGGACACATCAAAGATTATTAATCGTCCTTTATATATCACATTCTTTTGGCACCCGCAAGACTGGAGACTTGAATTCTCCTGTGACTTTTGACACACTTCACATGAATTTCAGGAACAGGGAACCACAAGAATAAATGGAGGCTAAGTGGCTCCTGGATCAATCCAAACAGCAGGGTGGATCCTCAGTGGAGTTATGACATTTTACTTCAGCTGAGGACTGGCCCCAGAGACTCAAACCTCTCTCACCACTACTGACTTCTGGGAAGGAAGCATGCCTCTACTTTCCCGGCTGGTGGGACAAGAGAACAAGAGGAAAAGGAGGAAAAGCTGGTCATCCTATTTCCTTCCCTCCTGGCTGCTGTGAGGAATGCATGCATTCCCTTCTCTGCCCTAACCCTTAGGTAGTCGGAGAGGTTCTAGGATTTCTTGCCCTTCTTTCACCTTATGGTTAAGTGATGGAGAGAGCTTGATGAGTTCAGTGCTGCCAGGTCTTTCTGCTAAGCCCCAAAGACCAGGTAGAGCTAAAGAAACACTGTTCAGTGTACAGAGCAAACCCTGCAATCCACTAAAACCAGACAGTGGGAGCCATGGGGGGGACAGATCAGCTGATCTGTCTTTAATCTGTCACTGAGGACCTACACATAGATTTTAATGAACCAGGGACTTGCCTGTAATATTGTATTAATTGTTAATACTAATCAAGTCAATACAAAGAGAGTATTAATTCAAAGTGTCACCAAAAGACTATGGCACTAGAAGGAAATATCATCCCAGCAATTGTCCCAGTTTCTCTGTCTGAAAAATCAGGGACTACTCAGTAACATTTGTACAGATCCAGGAAAGTCTCTGAAATCAAGGAATAAAGGTTCTAATTAGCTTGAAATAGAGAAATTATTTGCCAGAGTAACATTTACTGAAAGAATGAACATTGGCTTTTCAAATTCCCACATGCCAAAGAGGGAGAATCTTTGTCTGCACTGGGAAATGAGTTGGGCTAGAAAATGTTAAACTGTATAAAGAGAGTTGTGTGTAAAAACGTGTTATGGGCTGTGGTTAACCCTAGGCCAGCTAACCATGCCATATCTTTAAGCATGATTGGCATTGCCTACACTACGTGTTAGATGGTATAGAACAACAATGTGTTTATTTAAAGCAATGTGGTTTCTGACAACCCATTTTCCCACTGTTCTGATTTTAAAGGACAGTTCAGATAGCTGGCTCTGCAGACCACCATTCTGGTCATCAGTGTTACCCTTTCTACATCCTTCCCTTTGGGGTGAAATGTAATGTGCAGAATCTAACCCCAGGAGGGAGATGGGGTTTGAGCCTTCAATGTGCTGAGCAGCGAGCAGCACCCTGAAAAGTGGTGATGCCTTCAGCTCCCATGCATGTGGGAGACATGTGCTGTTAAAGGGGACTTGCAGTTTGAAAGAAGCTTGTGGTCTGCTGTTCTTTCTATTTTGGCACTTCCCCCAAATGCACTTCATTTTGTAATGTATATGCACATATAATGTGTGCATGCATGTGTGTTTCTCCCAGAAGGCCTGGAAGAGGTAGAGACTTGCCTCTGTGATAGCATGGAAGATAAAAAAGAACCGATGTAGAATTCTAAGAAGGATCCTATTGTTATGTGGCACTTCTACTCCATGGCATTTTGAGGTCTGACTGCTGTGCTCCCATACATAATATGCAACACAACATGTCTGTTGGAGGAAATCAGCTACTGACTTGGGCATGTCCCAGATATTGCATGTGGTGATGCAGGTTGCAGCAAATTCAAGGCAAAAAAGACCCTTTTAAAAGGTAGACTAAACCCGTGGCTAGATTTTTTTTTTTTAAAGTGTACTAGGAAAATGGTTTATCTTTGTGTTTCAGAAATGACCTTATGTAGTTGGTTTGTGGCTTCTGGCACTATATCCTGTTGTCAGTCATTTTATCAACCTGCAAAAGAATAACTGTCCACTTTGAAACTTAGTTATTTATATAGACTCTAGATCCACCCACACTAGAGATGAGATTCCAAAACTGGGATCCAGATTTCCAGCTCCCAAAATTCAATATTGTTTGGTGGTGGGAAATTTAAAGGAGCTGAAGGGAGTTAAGACTCCAAATCCTAATGAATTTCAATGGGAGCTCAGCTCCTAAATCCCTTAGGTTTTTGGTGTTTTGTTTTGTTTTTAATCCCAGCCTCCATCCAGATTGTCCCTGTCTTTATAATGGGCCAAACCAAAAACTTGCAAAATTCAGACCTGGATCTGTACTGTGATTTGGAACACATGTTCAGATCCTAGTTTTGTGTCAGGCCCAACTCTAGCATGCTCATACAGAGTATCCTGCTGTAGTATCCAAACAACGTACTCTAGAATTTCATGGTTTTTGTGTTACTATGATTCTCTCCATGCACAGCAGGAGGGGGAAGTATCACACAGTCATTGATTATTTTGATCAAGCCTCCTGCTGAAAGCAGTAGATTTTCAGATGATAGAATAAATGGATGGGGAAACATTGTCATTTCAAAAGTGATTGGGCACAATGACCAGACCTGATGTGGTTCCTAACTGATCAATTGATGGCTCTCACAGGAACAGTCAGTAGGGAACCGTGAACTGGGAAATATGGAGATTACTTGTACATTATTTTTAAAAAATCATGCATTGAAAGAGAGTAAGAAGTTGAACAGAGAGGACCCCATCTCTGTGAATGTATGCAGGAAATCCTGACATACTACAAAAACACTCCACTGGTATTGGATCAATTCCTAAATTCAGTCTCAGACAAAACAGTTCATTTCATATGAAGATACTTTTTGAATTACCATTTTGGCACCTTTGAACCTGCAGACAATGCTAAGAAGTTACAAAAACCAAAAACTTGTTAGTCTTAAACTTCCCTCTTATTAAACAGCTTCCACCCTGTCCAGAGAACTTGTATGACAAGAATAAAATAAAGATCCCACTCATCTGAAATCTGGGTAGCTGAGAACATTTACTGTGTCAAAATCTGGACACTGGGTTGCATCCTGAAGTACTTGCTATTTTTTTAGATTTTAAATCTTTAATACTGAGGGAGTTAAAAATGGAGTGCTTCTAAACCCTAACAATAAACTCACAAGTGGAAAGCAATCCCACCACTATGAGACCCACTGGAGTGTGGTGGGCCAATTGCTTTACACTGTAGCTCATTCTACATTTAGGAGATAAACGTTTGAGTGAGTGATTGGACTGTATGTAGCCAGTAGAGAAAATCAATTAAAATACCAAGCAGCTTAGAAAAAGGAGCTTTAATTACCCCATAGGAAAGCCTTAAAGGAGCAGTTATCCACCCGCCTTGTGATATGGAGGGAAGTTCTGCAAATTGAATGGTACACCAGTATTCACAAAGATTACAGGTTAACTGCAAATTAACAGAAGCCATTTTTCTGATTCCTTGCAGTTTCACTGAGATGAGGAATGCTGAGGCATTGCCCTCACTTAGTAGGAGGCCATCCCTACCAGAGTCCAGAAGCAAGTAAGCAGATCTTGAACGCTAAAGCAAACAGCTTGCAGTCCCTGTGTACAGCTATTGCTGCAGGCAGTCTTTGTGTTGTGGGAAACTGTTCATCTAGATCAGCCTGGCCTTATAGGAGATAAGAGATTCAATGACAGGATAAGTCTTTGACAAATACAGAGTAGGTGGCATCAAGGGGGAAAGGAGTGTGGTTGTTGTGCTGTTAAAGGGGACTTGCAGTTTGAAAGAAGCTGATGGTGAGAGTTACGGTATGACCTTAGCAGAAGAAAGTCATCGCTGGATACCCCTGGGGAAAAAACAAAAATAAATCACAGTTTCCACAATGTCTTTATCCCCACCTCTTACATCCCCTTTCCGTCTAACCCCGCTGCAAATGATGGGAGTCAGTAGTGCAACCTGCTTCCTCTTCAGTGGCTTACTATCTATGAAATGAGTCCCAGGTATCAAGATCATAGCCAGCACCTTAATTGTCAGCCAAGAAATCGAGGATTATGTGGGCACAGAAGACACACTATCCTCTCATTCGTAGAGGTGAGTCCTTCAGCCCATGGTTCAGGCACACTGGAGGGGTAATATGTAGAAGATTGCTCTATTGTTTCCTAGCCTGCACCTGTGCTGTGAATAAAGCTAATTTAAAATTTTTGCTCAAAATATTTTCTCAACAAAAAACATCACTTTTGTCAAAATGGAAGTTTTCATAGGAAATATCCCAAAAAGAAATCACACACGAAAACTGAATTTTTTTGAAAAATTCTTGGGTTTTGGCAACAAAAATTGTAACTGGTCGGATGAAAATTTCCAATAAACCCCCCAATTTTTGGCCCCAAACTATTTTGTTTTCATTGGTTTTTCATAGGAAAAACCCCATTTCATGAGCACCATCATATGAGACTAAATTGAGGTTTTTGTTCTTCTGGACTGTCAGTTGGTCAATTTTCACAAGAATCAAATTCACAAAAATGAGAAAAACCACAAAAATCTAATAAAATGAAGATAGCTGCCTAAGCATGTGATGTCATCGATGGTGACAAAAAATTCAGAGATCAGGATAAAAGCAAATTCAGAGATCAGGATAAAGGCATTTCTACTAAAGCAATGGTTCCCTTAAATGGCTTTAATAAGGCAACCCATTAACTGCATTTTGTCTTTTTCTGTGACCCACCCAGGGGCCAAATTTGGAGGGGGGAACAATTTCATAAGCTACTGTCCTCACCTCCACTGTCTCCTCCTTGTCCCATTGAGGGGACAATGACCACCTACAGCAGCACCCTCCACCCCAGCACCACAACTCTAAAGGCCCACAAGGTATGTCCTGATGAGCAGCCAGGCCAAACCTGCAGTACCACTGTGTAGGTCACTATGCCCAGAGCAGGGAGCTGGGCCCAGTCCTTCGGGACAGGACTTGTCGCTGTGGGGAGAATGCAGAGCATGCTCGCTCTCCAGCCCCCTCTCAGCATATGTCTACACAGCAAAGAAAAACCTGTGCCAGCCTACTTAAGCGCCAGGGCTTGGGCTTCAGGGATGTTTCATTGCTGTGTAGACTTCCTGAGTTGGGCTGGAGAACACAAGGAGAACTCTATGGCCAGCAGCATTAAGACAATAAGTAAGTTCAAGTATATTAGGAACAAAAAGAATCCAAACAATAGTATTGGTAGAATTAATAATATTGGAGAAAAGATATCAAATTAACATAGCACACATTAAATGGATTAAAAACTGAATAACTGTTAGGTCTCAAAATGTATTTGTAATCAGAGAACCATAATCAAACAGGTGTTTCTAGTGGTTCTTGGCCCTACACTATTTAACATTTTTATTAATGACTTGGAAGAAAACAAAATCATCACAGACAAAGTTTGCAGATGACACAAAAATCAGAGGAGTGGTAAATAATGAAGGGAACAGGTCACTAATATAGTTTGATCTGGATCACTTGGTAAGATGGATGCAAGCAAACAATGTGTGTTTTAATATGGCTAAATGTAAATGTATACATCTAAGAATAAAGAATGTAGACCAGACTTGTAGGATGAGGGATTCTATCCTGGGAAACAGTGATTCTGAAAAAGATTTGGGGGTTGTGGTGGAAAATTGGCTGAAAATGAGTTCCCAATATGATGCTGTGGCCAAAAGGGCTAATCTAATCCTTGGCTGCATAAATAGGGGAATCTTGAATAAAAGGAGAGGTTATTTTACATCTGTATTTGGCATTGGTGCAACTACTGTGGAATACTGTATTCAATTTTGCTGTCCACAATTCATGAAGGATGGTGATAAATTGGAGAGGGTTCAGAGAAGAGCCATGAGAATTGCTAAAGATTAGAAAACATGCTTTATAGTGATACACTGAAGGAGCTCACTCTATTTATCTTAACAAAGAGGAGGTTCAGAGATGATTTCATTAGAGTCAATAAATACCTACCGGGGGGAACAAATATTTAATAATGGCCTCTTCAATCTAGCAGAGAAAGCTATAACATGCTCCAATAGCTGGAAGTTGAAGCAAGACAAATTCAGATTGGAAATAAGTCATAAATTTTTAATAGTGAGAGTCATTAAACTTTGGAACAACTTAACAAGGGTCACAGTGGAGTCTCCATTACTGAGAATTTCTAAATCGAGATTAGATGCTTTTCTAAAAGATATGATCTAAAAACTATTTTGGAGAAATTCTCTGTTCTGTTATGTCGGAGGTAAGACTAGATGATCACTTCGGGTGTCAGAAGTACTGAGCAGGCAAAGCTGCAGGGCCTTTCTCATGACAAAAGGTCTCTTCTGACCTTGGAATCTATGAATCCATGAACACTAACTGCCAAAGCTGACAACAGAAGCTGAAAGTGGCAAACTTTATTTAATCTGTGCTCATGAAAGCCAAAAGATTGAGTTTCCAAAAGCCCTAGACAGTGTATTATTAGCTCTTCTAAGTCTTTTACTGTGTATTTGTACAACATCTAAAACAAGCGGGCCCCAACCCTACCTTCTGGGGGCTATGGGTGCTACCATAATACAAATGCTGAATAATTATATTTGCTCATAGCCCAGATGTCCTGCCACATGGTGATCCTCAGCAACCTGTTCCCTAAATCAGCAGAGAGCAGCTGGCTGATACATGAACACTACAAGTGAGATTCTTTGCAATACGGGCTTTATCTTGTATTTGTCTGTGAAACACCATACACATTTTATAATACTATTAATAATGATATGAACCATCCAGATGACAGGGACTGTGCCATCATAATAAAGGAAGGGGAAGAGGGACAGGTAATCAGAAGACACATGATAAAATAATTAGGTACAGTCCCTCACCTCTAATATTCAGGCTCCCATGGCTCTCTAGAGCAAGCAGAAGATTTCCATTGGGCATCTCCTGTTTCTCTCCTTGTCTGTCACAGTGCTGTCTGTTGTGGGATATGCCAACACAACATACAGAAGCACCTAATTACCCCCACAATAGTCAGTATGTCTGCAGCATCCCAGCTTCACACTGAGTATTTCTTTAAAGAAACACTGACCACCTTCTGCTGGCAGACTTTCAGACACACTTAATCAAAGTGTGCTGTTGATTAACTCTCATTTGCAACTAATGTGTATTTATTGGCAGATTCTGCATTCTGACCCTGGTAGTGCTTTACAGATGCCCCATCTCTCTGCACAACACCTTCACTCCAAAACATACACATCTGGGGCCCAGTCCAACTCCTTGTGGATTCAGTGGGCATGTTTCTGTTGACTTAAGTGGGAGAGGGATTGGGCCTTTGGTCCTTATCAACACATCATGACCAGAACTGCTCTCACTCCCTGTTCACGGGAGTACTGTCTACAGTAGCTATCTCACCATTGCTATCACTTGGGTCCCTCTGGTGGTAGGAGCACTAGCATTTTAACCACTTATTGTCCAGTCCTCCTCTGACCAGGGTTCGATTGCACAGTAGTCAAAAAATACCCATGGGAGCACTACAATTGCACAACACCTTGCTTCAAGGGATAGTAATTTGCTGCTGTACTATACCTAATTACTACCCTTCCCCTCCTCATGCGGACTCAGTTCTGCTCTATTCATTCCTCTCACCCTGTCCTCATTCATAAGCCCTGGATGGGGGATAAACAGGTGTGTGGCACCCCGACCCTTGCATATCTGAAGTAAAGTTTGGATAGCCCAATGCAAGGATATGGTGTTTGCCCCTCCTCATACTTCTGTGGGGATGTGGCACACAACCTGAGTCAAAATCCAGCCCACAATAAGTTTTGCTTTAAAAATATTTTATGGCTTTAAAAGGGTCACAGATCCCAAAACACCTGTCCCCATAAAGCTCCTCCTGATACTGCTTCTAAACAAGGATTCCAACACTCCAAGGGCTAAGGTGGAGTTACCCACTACCTAGCATCCAAGAGCACTGTGGGAAGATAGCTTCAACAGATAAGCAATGGACTGATGGAAGACTTAGAATGAGCTCCCTTCTCCCCATTAGGCATAGGCCTCTGGGTCAGGTCTGAGGTACACTGGCAGAGTGAAGTAGGGAAATCTTCCCCAGCTGCTGCCCATGATGGGCTGTACCTGTTTGGAGGATAAAAGGTTTCAGGATACAAGGTTGCCAACTTTCATGAGCATTAAATTAATACAGGGTGCTGGGTTTGTTTTGGTTCCTGGGCATGAACATTGCTTCGTCCATCAGTTCTGTCTGTTGGCCGATAAGAACTGAACCCACAGGCTGAGCAGAGCAGAAAGTATAAGATGCAAAAAACCCCTCATAAACTGGTAAATCTAATTTCAAGTCTCCCAGCCCCTCCAGTTACCCTTTACTCTCCAGTTGGTATGTAATTAACTCTGAATAACATATCCTGAAAATGTATAATCAAATTCTATTGCTCTGGCAATCTCAGGCAGTGTGAGCACAGAGCGGCTATGACAGTATAGTTGACTAGATGACCTGTATTTTATGATGATCCCTGCACTGTGAATAGCTCACTTGATTTAATTCATAGGAAGTATTGCTCTTCAGCAGACAGACAGCAAGAATCCTGCATGCTCAGTTAGGGCCAGATTGTGGCTCATATTTACATGACTACAAGGGGGCATAAGAGTAACCCCTCCCCCACAAGCCCCTATGTGATGTCCAAACACCTATACACTTCCTTACTAGGCCTTGGACATGGGTGGGAGAGAGTAGAGGTTGCATGCCTGGAACTCCCACCGCCAACGTCCAGGAAAAGGTGGAAAATGGGTGAAGGCTTTGCTCTATGCCCCAGGACCAGCCAACGAGCAGAGCTTGGCCAATGCAAAGCACTATCACAAATTAACTTCACCTTAGAGTAAGGAGGAAACCAGGGAACGATCTGTGTCTTAGTCATAGTCTTCCCTAGGCTGCTCCCTGAGTGGTGCACCTACACTCTGCTCAGAACATGGGCCATTGAGCTAAGGTTCAGCAAGCCAGCCTTACTTCCATCTGATGTAATAAAACAGAAATAGGTCTTGGATTAAATGCATCTTGCTCCACAATTCCATCACTTTCCTTCTGAACCCCTAATGTCTACCACGGTTCAATATAGAACACTGGAAGTAATGCTAAGAACATGACACCATTTGCAAGGCATTCTGTTGTACTTATGAGGTAATTAGATAACCACTGCTAACAAATACTTGCATTTAATAAGTATGTTAATTGATATTGACTAATTTACCACAGGTACTTTGTCAGTGCCAATTAGATGCCTAAAATCAACTTGAAAAATGGGAAGCCATGTGTTTTTTGTGGTTGGATTAGACCTAAGAGTTGGGATCCAAGCGATATTGGCTGCTAATCCAAGCCAAGTCCTTACCTCACTGTTTGATCTCAAGTCGCTAAAGCTCCTTAAGCCTCTGTCAAACCAGAAAGAGCAGGAATTGCCCTGGAAACTGGGTGCTACCTTTAAGTTGGAAGTCCCTGGGGCAAGCACAGTGATGGGGATTCAGAGACTGGGTTTTCCTAAATCCATACTCCATATGTGAATATTATAAATACAGAGCTGTAAAGAGAAAGTAGGGCCATGCCTATAAACTCTTCTTAAAGCGTTTCAGAACTCTGAGAGACAGAGCAGGAAAATAGCAAACACTTTTCAAAGGAGGGGGCCAGATTCTCTTCTATGATCCAGCCCTGAGCTGGACCACAGCTGGGGATTCCTTTGGGGTGACAAAGTTCCCAGCTGGCCTAGAGACCACATAGTCAGCACCTGTGCTGCCCTTCCTGCAGCCTCTGACATAGGGGGCATGTCAGGGACAGGAGGGGGAGGGCCTGAACGTAGCTATCCTTTGCAAGCAGATGGGGCTCCTAAGCCAGGCAGCATATTATAGAGTGGCCCCCAGGCTATGTAAACTCACTCCAGAATCAGAGAGATGGAACAAGCTCCTTGTGTTCCCAACCTTCAGCCACACCAAGTGGGCACAACTGAGAATCAGGTCATCCTAACCTATTTCCCCAAATGTCACTCAGTGAAGATGGAATTATTACACGTATGACAATTTACAAAGGTTTGTCTTAAAGCCTGGGGATTAGATTTCACTCTTGAATGCTGCCGAAGCTTCGGAATCTTTCCTACGGTGGCTCGGCAAATGTGAAATTTGCAGAAGCTCCATGCACTTTTGAAGTTAGCATGGCAATGCTGGGTGCCAGGAGGCTCACAAAGGAGATCTAGCAGAAATGGACCAGGACCAAGTTGTTTTGTACCAATCTAAATTTCTTGGAGGTTATTTGTCAAACGGAACAAGCCAACCATCACCCATCGTAGAGGGAGGTTACATCCGTGGAGGGTTTTCAGGGTTAAAAATGAAGGTGAGCAAATGCAGCAAAGTTTGGTTTTAGGTTTGCCTGTTTCCCATAAAGCTGAGTAAACTCAAACCTGACCTTCCACCTATGGTGTGGATTAGGTGACCCTACATCAGGGCCAGCATTAGAGGATAGCAAGCAGGGCAATTGCCTGGGGCCCTGTGCCACAGGAGGCTCTGCACAGCAGGGTTTGGGCTTGGGCTTTAGCTCCAGCTTCGCGTGGCAGGGCTTGGGCTTCAGCTTCAGAAATATTGCAGAAATTCAATGTGTCAGCAGGTAAGGCAGCAGGGTGGGGGCCCACTCCTTAGTGTCTGCCCTAGGCCCAAGAAAGTCTAACACCATCCCTGTATGGCAAGTTCTGGAGAATGGAGTCTTCTGAACCAGCATCTTCTGCTACTCTATACAATCATTCCCTCCTACAGTCTAAGGAGGTTGGTGCTTGGGAATCTTCTAGGCTGCAGAAGTGCTTCTCTATGCAATTCCCATTTCTTTTCCCCAAATGGGAAATCAGGAATATCACTGTGACATGACATCCTCAGGATGTAGGGCTGCACCTTCTTCATGCAACTGTCTAAATAAAGTCTCTTCTGGGCTAGCTACATCTTGTTCTGTTTGGGTTGCAACCGAGCATCATATAAAAGCAGCGCTGTCTAATGGTTTGAGCCTGGGACATTGATCCACATCTAATCTGGATTCCACCTCTTCCTCACAGTAGGTCCTTAGACAAGTCACTCAGGGCCTGGCTTTTCAGATTTGTGTTACACCCACAGCTCCCATCAACTTCAGTTGCACTTCTGAAAGTCAGGCTCTTAACCTCTATGCCTTAGTTTTCCCATCTGTAAAATAGGAATAACTGTGCAACAAAGGGTTTTTTTTTTTTAGAGAGTAACTCATTCATGCTTGCACAGCACTTTGAAACTGTAAAAGTGCTATACATTATTTCACAATGGAGTGCAAATTTGCAGTATAGTTCGGCGGTCTCAAATATGGCTCAGTTGGGCAGGAACCTTTGATTTCCATCAGAATCAATTTTCTACTTTGAGTTTCAGAGTGGTAGCCCTGTTAGTCTGTATCAGCAAAAAGAACGAGGAGTACTTGTGGCACCTTAGAGACTAACAAATTTATTTGGGCATAAGCTTTCATTTAGCCTACGAAAGCTAATGCCCAAATAAATTTTAGTGTCTCTAAGGTGCCACAAGTACGTCTCGTTCTTTCTACTTTGAGTTGAAATTCTGAAGGCAGGAATTTCCTGCTGCAAAAAAAGCAATCTGAATCTACTGATGATTCTGCCAGTTCTTTCCAGTTCACAATAGGTCCTCTTATCAGTCTCTTTCTTACCTGAAGCTTCAGTGGGCATTGAACAAAGGAAAAAGCTTCTAGAGGGGAGACTAGCACCTAACATTTGAAATAATGAGAGTGTTACGACAGTTGTTTAGAGAGTGCTGACAGCCTTCAAGGCTTAGAATTGAAATAGAAGATTGCCTCTTAGCAGGAAGGCTGTAGCTGATACACTGAAAATAAAGACAGACTCTTTGGCTTCTGGAGGGTGTAATCATTTTCACCAGGGGCCTACTCCTGCTGCCCATACCTTACCCTGCAAGCAGACTCATTGGGCCAACTCATGGCTGGTCCTAACACAACCAGGCAGGTGTGAAAGAGGGAATAATAGTCCTCCACAGCCATTCTCCCTGTACAGCCTGCCTGGACTTTAGGGCCAGATACAGGGGTGGAGATCAGAAGTGCGAATCTGTTGTTCCCCACAGAGCAGGTGCAGGTGGATGGGACAAGGACTCACTTTGGCTTGGCCATGCCCAATGCACTAGCCACCAAAACTGAGTTGGTGCCGATGGTAATAATTTGCTGCTTATGTAGGCCAGCAGCAAATTGCTACCTTCCTAGAGCCAGGGTGAAGCAGGGAGAGAATCCCTGAGCTACAGTCCTTTCCCTGGGATGCTCCTGGGGCAGTACAGCACATGCTGCTCCTTAGTGTGGGTTGTGTCCTGGTGGTGTATGATGGGTCTTTTTTGATGTTACAATTCTGCAAATTAAAAATGTTGTATAAAAAAACAGCAGGAAATTCAAACAATAAAAACAATGGGTCATTAAGCAATAGAATGAAAAATGCTTTCAACATTTGTTAAGATTTCGGCTTTGTCATTTTGTTTGGTTTTTGAAGTTTGCTGGTTAGAGGGAAATGAGCAGATCACATTTTCCCCAAAATTTAGTTTTTGTAAAAACAAAAAACCTAAGAGCAATGGAAATGTGTCCATGACTTTTTTTTTAAATCCCAATTAAAAGTCTGTTTTTTGTTTTTTTTTAAAGCAGCAAACATTTTCCATAGCCTTTGCAATTCAGATATTGCTGCTTTGGCTGTTCATATGAGAACCTGGAAGTGAAATTGACTAGAAACAAAGGTGAAGCTGAGTAAGTTGTTTCCATTTTGTTCATCTGGAACACAGAGAAAGGTAAACAAGTTGCATATGTAATGCAAAGTAAATTAAAAAACAACAATTCTTTCCGTTTTAATAATCAAAGGAGTTCTTAGTAAGACGAGTAAGGTAATATTTTAAAATCAGATTTTTAACATGAGATTGTCCCCTTAAATAATGAATTGTGCTTTGATGCCTTTTTCTCAGCTCTCAGGCAAATTACCACTGATACATTTCTGTTCTGGCTTGTTGGAATGGGTTTCTAACACATGAATTTGGAATAAATGATAATGGGAAACTGTCTTACAGTAGCTCACTGTGTCCAGATTATTCCAAAATGACTGAGATCTGGTAAACATACCTTGGGATAGAAATAACTCAGTTAGCCAGTGAAGACAAACTCGTGTCCTTCCTTGCCAACAGTAGATAGGTAACACCAACTCTTCCTCAGTAAAGGAAGCCTCAGTAGAGAGAGATGGTAAAGGCACAGGGCACATTGCCTGACATTAAACAGGCATGGCTGCTGCACAAAACACTATTACCCCTTTAACAGCAATTATCAATCTAAATGACCAGAGGAAGGGTCAGAGGGAAAGGGGGAAAGGAGGGTGACACTGAGGCCACAGAATTGAATAGTAGGTCAGTGAACCAATGGCACCACCCTATTTTAAGTAGCAAAGGTGTGGTCTATCCACACTAGCCATCCTGTTTCTCTGAAGCACTGCTGCATGCCCACCCTAGTCTGTTGTTGTTTTACTGCACTCTAACACCAATCATCACATAGGTCCTCCGTTTCCTGACATGATAGCTTGTGGGAGATTTTTGGAAAGCTTTCTGGGAGCCCAAGGGGATTGTGGGGGAAATGGTCAAACACCTTGGGAGTAGCCATTTCCAGTGTGAATGGTCAGAGCTTGTGCCATTTACTTAGCCAGACAATTTTCTGCTGAAATTCCTGAAAAGTAATCATGAAGCAGTGGAGAGTAAATATACCAGCTGCACTTGTGCAGAACCAGGAACTGACACCTGCAATTAATGGGATTTGTGCTGCAAGTTTTACGCTCCCTTCCCTGTCCCTGCCCCCAGCACTCTCCATCCCTGTAGTAAGCAACTCCATGCACTAGGACTTTCATTGGGTGGAGCACTGCTTCTGGATCTAGAACAGAGACTGGAAAACCATAAAGGTGGTCTGAACACCAAGACTGTTAGCAAAACATCTGGACAAAAAGGTTCATCTAGCAGCATTTCCAGAATGTGGCTGGGGTCAGGATTTGATGTATTTCCATTAGAAGCAAATACAGAGGCATGGATCTGCAGAGAATATCCCGCAACCATGGAACATTTACAGTAATTTAAGCATTCCTGACAAGTGAATGTTGTGTGGTAGATCAGAAAAGGGGACTGGTCTCGGAGGTAGCTGGACCTAAATCACTTAGAGCTTTGTAGATGATAACTTGTATCTTGAATACCATCTGGAATTGGCAGCAATGTAGGGTGTGCAAAAGGAGTGTAATATAGTCTTGCTGGTACTTCTTCTAAGAAGGGCAGTTGTATTCTGCTCTAGTATTTCTGGGTGGTCTTCACAATTAACCATGGGCACTGCAGTAGTCTAGCCCAGGGGTTTTCAAACTGTGGTCAATTGAGCACTAGTGATATGCAGAGCAGAGCCCTTTCTGCTAGTCCACAGTATGAAATATTTTTCTAACCAGGCAGTGCAGGGGTTGGAGAGTTGGGAAAGGAGGTGAGCCCATTAGAGGATCTCGGTCTTATAAAGTGGTTGCAGAATGAAAAGATTGGACAGGCCCCGGTCTTGTTAGAGAAAAAACCCAGCACAAATGACCACAGTGAGGTTTGTATGTGAGATCTACATAGGATAGGAAAGTGTGCACAGTCTTTCAGCCATCTGAAGATGAAAGAAGGTATTTGTGGCTATCTGAGGATCCCTGAACTGAGACCCTCAGATTGCAAACTGCTCTGACAGTGGGTGGGGCAAGTGCCCCTTGGGTGAAGGAGCAGTCATAAAATTAATCAATTCCTCAAGAATGCTTTTCTCTGCCAAGCAGCATAACCTCTGTCTTACTGGGACTGAACGTAAGCCAGCTGGCTTTCATCCAGCTCCATGTCTCTAGCAGGAAGGAAGCTGATTCTCCATTGCCTTGCACCTAGGGTATTCATCATTTGCACTGTGCAAAGTGGATGTAAAAGGCTGCTAGGCCAGAATGACTGCCTCTCAGATCCACTTTGCACTGGTGCAAGTTACCATGCAGGTGCAAGGCAGAGGAGAATTACACCCTGAGAAAACCAGGAGATTTCTCTATCTAGGTCTCTGGAAAAGGAGACAGAGCTGACTGTTAGAGCAGCATATTGGAGTTTTGCCTGAGTAAGGCTGTGCAGTTTCAGCCCTTAAAGAACAAAGTCGAAGGCAATAAATAGGGTTACTCTCATTGAGTATTATAAAAATTCAAGTAAGTAAATAAGTGTCTATTTAAAGTGTGATTTTAAAAAAACAGATGGCTAATTTTAGCCTCTCATTATTTTTAAAGCACAATGGCTTAGTGTGCAAGGTTCATTTATCAATCCCATAAGCATGCAGGACTTTCCTACAATTTCTTTGGTACCATTGTTGTTTACAGTGCATGTGCAGTTTGGGGAAGAGGACAGCAGACTTTGGGGGCTAAGTGCATGAGAGGGAGAGAGCCATGGCAGATGAAGAATCTCATGTTACATCTGCACATGTGTCATTATGGCACTTTCTGTGGGTTCCCTGGAGCTCTGAAGAGGAAGAAGACTGGGGGGGGGGGTTGACCCTGGGAAGGTTTAGAAAGATAATGAGAGGAATATAAATCTTTTCCTTCTGTATAAAATGTCTTGTAACTATGACCTTTATTTAGGGACAAAGTTACTTCTAAAATCCTTTCTTTCTACCACCACACTCTTCCTATCTCCTTCAGAACAAGTCTTTGGCAGTATGTTTGTTGCAGGGCAGATCTTTGCTGTGCTCTGGTGACAACAGGCTCTCATCCCTTCCCAAATGAGTAGGGAGGGTGATGATCCATACACCTCTTGACTCCAAGCTGAATGTAGAGTATGTGCTACAGTGCCCCCCTCCCCACTGCAATGCAGCCGCCTTTAGAGAGGAGATGGGACTTGGCAGCTGTTTAACTGCCCACAGCAACACTATGCGGCTATCAGTTCTATCAGAAAGTACAGCTTGCCCTGAGATGCTGAAGATGTTCTTGTGCAACAGAATGAAGGCCAGAATCTTCATTGAACTCTGAGATCTTTGTGTCATTCAAGTGGGACAAAGGGGAAAGATTCTGGCTATAAACGTCCAGCAGAGACTTCATCTGATAAAGTGCAGGACCCCCACTAACATATAGCCAGATCCAGCCCCAACCATACCCACTTACCACTGGTGAAAGGTGTATGCTGAGGGAAGGAGAAGCATGCCAGCAGCATGGTGATGCTTCACTCCACCAATCCTTCACTGACATTACACCAGTCGAGTAAATAAGAGAAGATCCGAAGCTGCCTTAACTCACTGGTGTTGGGCCTGATGCAGAATCAGGAAGCAGTAAGTGGCTCCCTGATGGCCACCCTCCCTCTTGCACTGAACAGAGGGACTGTCAAATCCAGGTTCTTTTATCAAAACATCTATAATGCAGAAAATATTTGGAGGCATATTTGACCGTCTGTAAAAATAAGCCAAGGGAGAAACAATGACAGCTCATTATATAATAAAATAATAATAACAACAACAACACTAGCTACCTCTGATAATAGTGCCTTCCAGCAGCAGATCTCAAAGTGTTTTACAAAGGAGGTAACTGGAGCTCTCATCCTACAGCCCCTGCTCACATGAGTAGTTCCACTGAAGTCCATGGGAATTCTCCTATGAGATGGGTCTGCTACAATAGACCCATATAAAGTAATCAAAACAATACCTTATACTTTATATCCTCTTTCATTCATAAATCTCAAAGCACTGCTGCTGTATACTGCAAAGAGGGGCCCGTTTTTACTGCAGAAACTTCCGTATTCTAAGCTATAGCGTGTTAGTCCCATAGAACCTTATCTACCCTGTCAATGATCTATTGCATTCTTCCTTCTGTTCATTTAACAGGTGTATTCCTTTGTCAGACATTCATTTAAAAAGCCCTCCCTTTCCTACATTCTCTGTCTGGTGCAGAAGAAACTGATTACGTTAGTGGGCCTGTTCCTCTAGCTCTAATTTACGGTGGGCTCCGCTGCACATAACTGAGATAAGAACCACCCATCGGGGCTGAAAAAAATCCCACCCACTCGTAGGAAGCATCGATTGGACACTGTGCGGTCAATAACTCCAGCAGGCAGCAGAGTAAATAAGCACATTTACTAACTGCTGAGGGTTGCAGTCTGCCTCAGGCTCACTCTTGTTGGTGGCTAAAACTTCCGGCCAAGCCCAAGGAGTGAGCCTCACCAGAGAGTGTGTTTTTAGGGTTGATGATGTGGGCACAAAATACAGCTTCCTGATGGCACTTTGGGCAGCTTCTTAAAGTCTTAGGAAACCTGTGGATTTGGCATACATGACCCACTGTGTATGACACATGATCAATCAGCAGATTACCTGTCTGCAGTATTAATATGGTGCCCACTACAACAGTGTCTCTAAGTCTGTGCCAGATCATACTTTCCTGCACTAAACATCATGGGAGGGGCTCTGTGGGAGGAAATCCTGAGGATCCCCTTGTGGTGATCGTTCCCCTCCCCTGATATCACCCATCAGGGTCTGGGGATTTCCACCCTGAAAAAGAGGCCTGCCCCCACCCTCAGATCTACCACGTTTAGGATTCCCCTAATTCCCAGGCACCTTGGTCCCCCAGAAACCCTGGAGAGGCTCTGCAGAAAAGAGAATAGCCTGGGGCTTTGTTACTTTTCCAGGTAAGCTCTGTGGTGGCACAGTAGGGCTAATATGCATCCCTGGTCCACCCAGTCTAGTTCCTCTCCCCTATGTGGATCCCAGACCATGTGGAAAGGGGCCTGTGATGTGGGGGGGAACGGTGCTGTGGAGGAGACTGAACTCCCACCTAAGCCTAGAGAAGGGAAGGCCCACATGAGAGGGTCTGCAGGACGGGGGACTATCTAGCACTGTGTTATCAGTGTCCTTTCCCCAGAGTAGCTTGTTGGTCAGTTCTCACTGCAGGCCTAGCCAAGTTAAACTACAGGAATGTGTATGATTGATGTTCCCTCTGAGCTTAGAAGTTGAGTCCGACTCCCATTCAAAGCAGCCAGGGTGACTGTGTAACTGAATGTGTCAACAACAGGCTCCTCTGAAAGGTTTCTATGTTCTCATTTGCTTGGATTACTTTTATTTATTGCCATCGTTAGTTAGTTTTGTTTGGTAGGAAGGACAAGCCCCCTGAGAATGTCTGTGCATTAGAGACCATTATTCCATCTTGTCTGGAAGCTAAGGCAGGCAAAGCCCTTCACTGCTCAGCCTGGCACAATTAATTAGCCAGCCCCATTAGTGAAGCTGCAGGCCAGGGAGAGCATATTGCTTAATGCAGATAGAGTTTCTTCCCAGTGTGCTGCTTCACTTGACTCACATCAAGTGTAGTGTGACTCTGAGATAAAGGTGGGCAGGCTGATGTGCAGCACAGGATCACGGCCACTTGTTCCTCACTGGTGGTAACTTTCTCTAAGAATCCATAAAGTGAAACTCCTTTCCCTACAGAGCTAATGGGCTCAGCATCCATCATCTGGGTTCATGCCTGATGGAATCTGTCAGCTACTCACACACATACAGTGATAAGGTTCACAAAGGCGTATGACAAAGTTACAAGTGTCATACTGGAAACCTTTGAAAACCGGGTACTTGGGATCTTTTAGTCGATGCCCCAGCCATTGTGAGATTAGGCCCCATCATATACAACCCATCAGATTGAAGCCATCACTTTAGCTAGATGACTAAGGAAGAGCTCAGTGATAGGCACTGTTGTCTCTGCCAAACAAGTGCCTAGACACAATGGATGATGTCAATAGCAAGTGAAGTCCTCCCAGCTGAGGTCTAGACCTAGTGTTCATTTGTCTCTTACCTATTACTGTAAGGTCTTACAGTCAGATTTGATGGCATTTCTCTATTTGTAAGCAATGTGATAACTTTTGAATGCCACATTTAATCTATACTAAAATATCAGGGAATGTTCTAGGCTTCAATGACCACAACCTCTTAATTTGGGGGAAAATGGAGGACATGTGGAGACCCTGTCCTCTGGTTTGTACAACCACTGCTTTGAGCAGGTCTGCAGTTGTCTAAAGACCAAAGAAGTGGTTGATGACAGCCATTAACACCTTCCAGTATGACAAGATCCTATCTCATCTCTGCTCATCCTCCCCTTAGGGTTTAACATGATGACACCCTGTCTGACCTTTCTCTTTCTGTCTAGGAGAGAAAAGGGAAGGAGGGAACAGGGGGAAGGAAGGGCAAACAGAGGCCTGGCAGTGGCATGGAATAGAGGTTGGGAGGGAAAGGGGGTAACATAGAACCCCTGGCATGGGGAAGAGAATGGGGGACCATGGTAAGGGGGAAGGAGAGCACACAGCATCACAAGAGGGAGTGACTGGGGACCCCCTGATATGAGGGAAGGGAGAAATGAGGGTGTAAACTGACCCTGGCATGGGGGCTTAGGAGGCACAGAGTGCCCGAGGTGGGAGTGGAGGGTTGGAGAGAGTCCCTGAAATGGACGGCAATAGGAGGGTGGCACAGAGGGAACTTGTGGGGAGTGGGAGAATGCAAGGAGTCTCTGGTATGTGCAGTGCACTCGGCTGACAGAAGCAACAAAGTGTGCAACCCTCCAGCTCTGTCTATTTTATAATATTATGCAAAGCCAGTGTCCTAAAGACAGCAGCTCTTGCAAGAGCGCAAAAGGGATCCTTCCTTGACCGAACCAGTGAGTGTTGTGCTGAGCTTCTCTCAGCTGGAAGTCGCTTGATAAGTATCTTTTCGCCATCCTCTTCTTGCAAGTTCATGGTCACATAAGTAGTAACATAACACTGCATAGCTAACCTAGCTATATCTGCACACAACAGAGGTTACTGTAGTTACAGGCCAACTATGCCCGCACTTACTATGCTCTTAGTGCTACAGATTCAGAAACCAATGGTAAAATTTAGAATACAAGCTCTGAACTCATTACAGGAGTCAGCTAACTTTTCCTTGCTACAGAACCTAATGGCCCTTTCCAGGGAACCCAGCCTTATCTTCAGAAAGGATCTTTCCCCAAGCTCCATGTAGCTGCAGTAGGACTCAGTGCCTGCAACCTGCCAGGTCTTCCAATGGAAAGGCACAGGGAATTGACTAGGGCACAGTGTGTGATCAGGCAGCAAAGGGGTGTCCTCACAGCAGCAGAGATGGAATACATTATTTTCTTCTGCTGCCTGGAATGTACCTCTCAATAATACGATGACTGAATTTTACTTTTATTGATTTTTAATAGCATAAAAAACAAAAACTGAGCTCCTGAAAGAACAAAAATGTGTGCTCCAAATAGATTTTAAGCCTTCAAAAAGTTAGAAGCCCAGACTGGGCCTGATCCAAAGCCCACTGATGTCCATGGAAAGATTCCCCATTTGAGTGAGGCTGATGGGCCTAACAAACGTTAAAAGAACAAGAGTGGGTGCAGTGTGTACGAACTGGATAATATTCCAGTAAATAGGTCACAAGCCCTTAGTGGCTTTCACTGTTTTCTGTGTTTCAGAAGCCTGCCAGAGCAGCAATGTATCTATGTAGCTAGGCTTTACATGCTGTATGGTTAGTAAACATGGTTGTTTGGACCCTACTGCCTGTGTGCTTCCTCCATATTACATTTGAAGACAGAGCACTGGGACACAAGGAGGATTAGGAGAGGTGAGGTCAGGTCATGGGGACTCTTAAAGGTTTGATTTCCATTTTCTAGGTTGCTGTAAGATCCTGGTGAACATCTGTCACCCTGACACCCAGCACAGCATTATAATATCCAGAGGAGTGGGAGGGAAAGGACATGCATTCACTATTTACTTGGCCTGCATAACAATGTTCAATTTCAAACCAATGACCTAGAATTTTATCTCATTACCAAGTCCATCACTTAAGCTATCCAGTCTTCCTAGTACACTAATTTCTGCTATTACCTTTTCCTTCCCTAGGATAATATGTAAAGTTTAAATAGAAAAGCCACAGCACATTAGGCAGAAGCAGTTTATCTGACAGACCCACAGTCTCTTGAGAAAAGGAACAAACAGAATTTGTCTTGTGGTCAGGGTGACACTTTGCCACAAAGGGAGAGTGCAGAGAAGTTAATTAAACCCTAAAGAAGCCATTTATTAAAAAAGGAAAGACAGATACAGCTGTTGTTCGATGCTGGGGAAAGGTTCATTATAAAGGGAAACCTTTCTTTAGCAGTTAATAAACTATTTTAAAGCTACCACCTAGCTTTGAGGAACAGATAGTGGAGTGTCTGTGGCTCAATGTGCACCTGTCCAAGGCAGAGGTCCCATGGAATAAAAAGGCATCAAGTTTATAAAACAGTTGTTTGGGGAAACTGGAGCTCTCAGGAGTATAGCAATGGGATATAGAGCCTCTTGCCTCTAGGTCCCTGGTTCAAATTTGTCCCTAGGTACAGTAATTGCTAAAAATACTTCATGTGAAATGCACTAGTAGGCTCTGTGTGTTCCTGGTGCATAAAGGTGACCCCATCACCAAGAGCCCAGGGGCTAGCTGGCACCCCTGTTGGCAGACTCAGCAATGAGGCCAAAGCTTCAACTGGAATCCAGGTGAGGGATGAGGTACATTGGCAGGTGGGGGGCAGAAGGGAGACAGCAGTGTCCCTGCTCAGGCTGCCAATTTAGCTTCTTTGACCATTCATTTCACTTCAAAAAATATTATAGATGAGTGGAAAATGCTGATTGCTCCATTGAATCAAGACCGTCGGCTCACTTACGCTTTGACTTCAAAGAGTTTCCGTTCCTTGGCACAGGATGACAAAGGGCCAAGAAAAAACCCGTATTTCCCAACTCCAAGTAAAAAACAAAATCTTCTCCTTATTCAGATGGTGCTTTAGCCTTACTTCTCTCTGCAGTCTTAGTAGTGTCCAAGCAGCCCCTGAGTCTCCTCCTTGCTCACCTTTTGAAATGTGAGGAATTAAGGGATCCCCCTGGGCTAAAGGCAGAGACTACAGTTTTCACAGAGTTGGGCGGCCTGATATATCTCATGCTCCTGCTGCTGGATGGCAGCAGAGCACAGCTTATACTGAAAGAAAAGAACATGAGTTCTGGGAAGGAAAAATTCCTCCTCCTTCTGCTGTCAGAGTTCAACAGCATTTGCTTCCATTAGGTAACTAACATCAAGTCATCTCACTAATGCTGCTAACCCAACAGGTGTGCCACCTCCAGGTAAGAGCTTACCAAGGACTGGAAAAGACAACTGAGTTTAGTCAAGGTTTTTCAGAAAAGGCCAGCTGTGCTAAAATTCATCCAACCATATTATCTATAAACCAGCGCATACAGCAGTAGAAATGATTGCCCTTGTTCTGCAGCCATACTCCATTGTAGAGGATATTGGCTTTAAGAGAGTCTTAAACTTAGAGGATATTGAACCACAATATTGCCTCAAAGCAAATACTATTTCCCCCCACCCCCAGTCATGTTATACATTTACAGTAGCTTAGCCATCAAAGTAAGGCACCCTGTCAGACAAGCAGAGGGCAAAATCAGTCAGTCAGTGATATGTGGAAAAGCAGCCAAGAAATTTCATTGCTATAAAATTATAATGGGTTAGCTTTGAGTCTAAAGAAAGTGGGGAGCTTATTGTTCATTCTGCCTCTGGGTCTGGCATCATATATCTGGCACTGCCAACGCTCAGCAGAGCTATGCCAGGAGTGCATGCTACAAAAAAAGAATGAAAATAAATGGCTGAGCTCCATATTGAACATTTCCTGCAAAAACACATTTGTGGACATTCAAAGCCATTTGGAATATCTAGTTAGCCTCTGGGTCACCTCACAAAGGCTCAGACAGCTTCTCTTGTGATGAAGATTACTTGAGGATTCTGTGCTCCTTCTCATCCACTACTTCACCGGGATCTTAACTGGACCCTGTAGGATTTCCTTGACAATGATCTGTAAGTGACAAGCCTGTCAGGTGCATTACACCAGGTTTGCACCCACTTTAATCAAGAACACAAAAAGCATGTAAAGCTCTTGCCCAATTCAGCTAGGGAAAAAAAACTTTCCTCTAACACCTTGTTGCAAAAACACTATTCTCCGAGATGGAATGCCATCTACTGCCTGACTGGACACAGTTGTGACCTGTATTACAAACCTGTGAAGGGGCGTCAGGGGGCATAAGGTGCCCCCGTACTCTCCTAGGTGGGCTGCCTCATCATGGGATGCAGCATAGAGGGGAAAACAGCCTTCTTAGAGCCACTCTCCCACCTGAGCAGAGGTGGGCATGGGGATTGGGTGGATCCTTGACTCCAGCCCCAACTCATTGGCCGGTTCAACTGAGCCAGCAAGGAGAAGCATCTATTCTACATCCGATACAGCACTAGCACAGATTATTTCTCCCTTGGTGCAAGGAGGAGGTATGTCTACACTGCAATTAGACACCAAGGGCTGGCCTGGGCTATGGGGCTGTTTAATTGCAGCGTAGATGTTCAGGCTCAGGCTGGAGCCCAGGTCCTGGGATCCCAGGAGGGGGGTGGGTCCCAGAGCCCAGGTTCCAGCCTGTGCCCAAATATCTACACTATGGTTATACAGCCCTGTAGCTGGAGCCTGCTGACACGCCCAGCCATGGGTGTTTAACTGCAGCGTGAACCTACCCTGCGTGACAATATGACCCCTGCTCCTGGGGAAGCACAGCTATGCATTGCCCCTTACTCAGAGCTCGTGGGTAAGCCACAATGTTTCACCTAAGTGTCAGTCATTCAGTCCTCATATGCAATGACATTGGCATAAGCATTGTCCTTCATTCCAGCTGATGCTAAAGCATCTCTTCCATATCTTGAAACTTTTTACCACTTCAGTGCCGACAGCACATTAAATCAGGTTCTCTTTGGGGACAAAACACTGGCTAAAACAAGAGATCACCCAGCTATCTGTCATACCCACATAGTCAACAAACATTTGTTGGTCACTACTCCTTCCCATCTACTCAGTCTTGATGATTTAAAATTGGGTTCAGTGCTGTGGATGGACTTCAAAGGATTTGCTTAAAGGCATAGCAAAAAGTAACATTTCTAGTTTTGCATGAATAAGGCAACAATCAAACATCACACATCATGGAATAAGCTAATTGCTACAAGCCTGGGCAGGGGGAAGGAAATTGTTCCCTTCCATAGAAAGCATTACAGAACTGCATAGGTGCATTAGGTTTCCACACCTCTTTCTCTAAATCACCAGATTTTGGTCTACATCAAATGCAGGAGTGGAGGGACTGATAGTCTGATCCTGTATGACACAACCTATGTTCTGCTATTACTTTAAATTGCTTTCTTAAAGCAAAAATCTACATGTGCTAGAAAGGTTTGGCTAGGCTTCCACCAAGAGTGCACTGCAAGTACATACACTGCTTTCCATATATATGAAAAACGCAGTCCCTCCCTTGAGGAAGAGACAAATTAGAATCCTATCCTGCAATTGAGAGTGTGTGGCTGATGCTGTGCCCAGCCAGAACCTTCCATGGGGCCTATAAGGCCACACGTGTACTGTCTGCTCTAGCCTTGATGCTTAGTTCATTCAGACACATAACGTGATATCCCTAGCCTGGCAAAGGCCACAGGCATTATAACTTGGTTATGTGTTTGCAGATGTAACATTCCTCAGGTGTGTATAGTGACTCTTCAGACATAGTGTCCAAAAGAGAGAGAGAGAGAGTCTATCCAACAGTCCACCTCATGGCCATGCAGGCAAGTCTGAGTTCACAGCTATCATTTTCCTAGGAATATTAAATATGAATTGAAACTGCAATAAATATTCTGAACAATGACAATACCTACTGTATCTCTTTCCCAGAAAAGGTTTAAAGATAAAGTAGTAGGATTTAAATAGCTCAAAACAATTTTAAAGCTTGCGGGGACAATTCTTCCTTACCCTCTTCCAGGGTTGTCCATAATGTTCCTGAAAGGCAGAATAGCAAAGACGACAATTAGATATCATTGCCACTGTTAGTGTCTGCCTAAGAGACACCCTGGAGTGGACTGATAGGGATTGTTTCAGGTTAAGGCTAAGGGTCATTGGCAGAGCTCTGTGGGAAATGCCTGAATGACATTTGTCCCCACTCATTATTGCTGACACTAGTGGGTTGCATCACTTGACTGGGTTCTAAAAATCACACAAATTGACTCCAGATTCATAGGATTCAAAAGGCATTTGCTACATGCAACAGCAGTTTCCTCTTGTTTTCTACCTAGAGGGCACTTGTTTTTCTGAATTGTGCCTTGTCCTTGTGCTCAAGAGGCTGCTCTAAGGGCTTCTAGTCCCAAGAGTGAAATTGACAGAGGTGGTGATAAAGCTCAATTTTATCAGTTCAGGGAAGGCTCTATGGGCTTGGTAATTACACACAACTCCCACGTCTCCTCGCATTCCCCACATCCTGCCTTCATCAAATGCCCCTGATGCTGACTAAAACAACATGAGCTGGTATCTTATTAGTTACATGAAATCAAAAACCACTTTATTATATTTTTCAGTTAAAAGAGCTTGAATAAACAGGGGCGGGGACCAAACTATAATAGCCAATCAAAAGCTCTTTCTGTCCTAGCATGCAATGGGTCAGTAAGTTACGGTTATTTATCTGTAACCCTTCTGCCCATCAGAGTTGGCAGCAACAAGGTCCTGGTTCAGTAACTAGTGGTTCTGTTTCAATAATGCAATGCAAAACCGGCTCAAGCCCCCACCCAGTGACCTGGGACAATTACATACCACACCCCAGTCTCCTGTAAGAGGCAATACTTCCCCTCTCACAAGCACGGAGTGAGTGTAGCAAAAGCCTTTCAATAAAGGAGGGAAACAGTGTGGCATTATGTTGGGGAAACACCACAAACAGGATTCATAATACAAACCATGAGCAAAAGACCCACCCCCAAGTAAGTTTGGCAGCATCCTTTTCCCCTCAGGATCTTAAGTCCAGCAACCCAATAGTCACCCCCACACACACAGTTTCTGTCCTTGGTCAGTGCAGCCCCCCAGCATTCAGAAGTTCATCTGCAGAGTTTACCTCCCAGCCTGAGAAGAAGTAGAGGGAGGTATGGGGGGCATCTTACATGCTCCGCTGCTCGGGTCGACAGCTGAGTGCCACGCCTCTCCATGGGGTTCTGCTGCAGTCTTCACCACCAGCTGTGCCTCTCCACCAGCTGCCCAGCTGTCCCCTCCGCTCTCCATGCTAGCCATCCTGCTGTCTGCTCACCAACTTATCTTCAGCCCCCTCCCCCACAACTTAACACAGCTCTCAGCTCTTAGTAACTTCAGCTCTCAGTGATTTTTAGCTGGTAGTAGGGGAGCCTTAATGTTGGTGCACCACTAGCCCAGAATAGGTCTAATGCTTAGACCTAGGTATTTGTGATTTCAGCTCTGCGGCATGTAACAAGACTCCTAATGGAGCCAAAATTAGCTCTATTATTACACAGTGGAGAGAGGAGGAGTCAAAGTCGTGTTTCAGGTTCTCAGAAGGGGCCCACACGACCACATACACATACCTATCCCCAACCTCTCACAATTCACTGGATTTTGGAACCCAGGTCCCTTGCCTATTGAGTGCTACTTAGTTGAGGGTGAGTCCCTCCATCATAAAATGCCAAGTACAGTTCTACTGTCCTTGATTCACATAACCAGGATAACAATCCTTTATTACTCCTGCTCCAATAACAAAGAGACTGGGGATCCCACAGCAGCCAAAGTGACCATTTGGGCAAGCAGTCCATCATGCTAGGCAGGGTGGATGTGCCCATGCAAACAAGATCAGCACCTGAAGTCCTTTTCCACAGCTCACCACCAGATGTCAGGGTAGAGATCATTCTGACTCTGCTTATATATCAAATCACCTTCCTCTTCCTTCCCCCCTCCTCTCTTCATCTTTCTACATCGCTTTTAGTTTCTATACGTAATCTAGTCTCTTAATGCACAGCAAAGACACATATTTCTCATCCCTGTTCCTACAGCCACAGATGGGTTAAGTCACATGAAGAAAACACTCCTTCTGAATCACATCAGGTCCAGCTAATGACACTTGTTAAAAACAAACACACAGGCACTCACATTCTTGCACAGCTGACTAACTGACAGGCTGGCAGGACAGCAAACTAATGTTTGGGGAAATCCCTGAGTCAGGGAAGTAACCAGCAGGGAGAGACTCCTGTCCCCTGGCCCAATGCAAATTGAAAGTGCCATAATTGCTCTCTGAAGACCAGAAGGAACATGTGTTAGTACCGCCACGTTAGCGAGGGGGGGTGGTGGTGGTGAGGGAGGGGATGTTCTATGGTACCTGTGAGCTCATTTTGTTCCCTCCCCATGCTAAAAATGCAGCACTGCTGACAAGCTTTGTATGAAACATTACATCTTGCAAATTTCCACACCTGTCAAGCCAATCTACTGCAGCAATGACCAGAATTGCAAGAAATGTAAGGTAGTGGGTTGGAAGAAGAAGAAACGAAGCAAAGCCCAACAAGGCAGAAATGAGAAGATGCACCATATCAGAACTAGGTATGAGTCTGCATAAGATTTCAGTGGCTTTCCCATCTCTGACCTGAATCTCTGAGACAGACAAGACTGACAGCTTGTGCTATACTTGGAAGAAAGGCCCTTTGCCATCCATCCCATGGAAGAGAGGAGAAAGGCATTTATAGCAGAGAGTCTCAGTGCTGGAAAGTATGCAGACGTGCAGCATCTTCTGAATGTAGTTGGTGAAACAGGCCAATGACGGTGATCACCTTTAGATATATTGGCAGAGAGACACTAGTGCTGAATCAGTGGCAGCTGGGAAAGATAAAGCAGGAAAATGATGCTGGCAGCAGGCCTTGTGGCCTAGTAGTGAGCACTAATTTAAGCCACTCACTGTGAGTCAAGAAAAATCACTCAGCCTCTTTATATTTCAACCACATCAGCTTGAAAACTGGGTAAAAAGCAGGAGGAACCTCACTGCACAGGGCCCACTGCATCTGACCCTAAGCTTCCATGCATGAAATAACTATGTTAGAAAAGAGAAAAGAGCTCTGTTTTTGTCTCTGATCACTCTTGCACTAATGTTGAGTTAGTGATAGGAAGAAAGTATTTCAGAAGGGGGTTTTTAACTAAACAAATACTTGTTTGCAAAATTGTAGCTCTAAGTGGATGGTATTTGTGACTGGCATGGGATCTTTCTGTTGTCTAATTGAATAGACACATTAACACTGGGTGAAGATCGAGTCTAATCAGCAGATTTTTATTGAAGTTGATGGAACTAAGCTGTTTTACACCAGCTGAGGATCTCACCCATTATTTTAAATGTTTGAGGGTGAAAGGACTCTAGTATCCTGTAACTCTTGATGTTTGAGCATCTGGATCATAATCTGCACCTGTTAGGATCTCTGCTCAGAACCACACAGAAGAGGCTCTATGTGGTCAGCCCTGAGTCTCTTCTGGGAGATGGAGCATAGGGCTCATGATCACAGAACTCATAAGCTGTCAACTCTGATCAAGTTTTCTGCCACATGGAGCTGTCACTTTGTCTTTGACCTGGCCAGCATAGATGCCTGAATCAAGGTCCTTTCATCCTGAGCTGAATCAGTACTAAATTGTAGTGACCTCCCACCTCATTTCAGGAAAGACATCACTCTTCTCCATAAAGGCAATAAGCTTAAGAGCACTGAAGTGTTCTCGTTGACCAGAAAGACCTGAGTTATCAAATCCTGACAGGGACTCTGTTGCCAGTTGTAGGTCAGTCCTCAACAAACAGCAGCAAATCCTGAGAGATTACTTGTAAAGAAAGCGTAGTTAACCCAGCCAATGATTTTCTAATAATTCCTTTTACACTGCTTCCTGATGATAATGCTACATCTGCCTTCTTTAATACCTCTGCCTGCACGTTTCCCAGCTCTCTCTCATTTACCTCGTTGATAACTGCTCTTTGTTTATATAAGAAAAAGCCTCTATTCTGTTATCTCTTCCCCCACCCTGTTGGTCTCCCATCTTTGCTCTTCCCCCAGCTGTTCTCTGAAGCCTGAGGCTTTAATGAGTTAAAGGAATCAGGCCTCTAAGCACACACTTTTATCTGCTGGCATTCCTGCCCCTCCTGATAAAGTCACCCAGGGATGAAGAGGAAGACAGGGCAGACTGAACTAGCTGGCTTGGATCTTCAAGGTGATAGAGATAACTATGTGGGTCCATCCTAGGGGATTCCCCATAAGCCCAGACATTTTATCATGTATCTTTTCTCTGGATCACAGTACCATGCCTGGACTGCTCCCCTTATAAATGGATATTCAAATCAGGCCATAGGAAAGACTTAACCCCCCTGCCACACAGTCCTTAAAATGAGGTACAAAATCACATTTAAATTCAGCTAATGCACAGTTCCAGCTATATTAAAATAATTTATGGCATGCTTTGGCCAGTTAGGGTCTAAAAGTCCATCTCTTTACCAGACCCCATATAAATTGGAGGAAAAAAGACCTATTAAATCATCTAGTACTCGCATCATGCGCTTGCGCTTGAATATTCCCCACATTGTATTATCTGGAGCTTTATCCAGTGTCCTGAGCACAAAGGGAAACAGAGGCCACAAGGCTCAGTGTTGCTGGTTTGTTGGGGATGTTTGATTTCACTCACATAACCACATTTTTAATAGTAATCCCAGACTCCCTTTTGTTGGGCACTGTGCGATTCCCAAAGAGCAGAGCTGCGTGCATGCAAACATACAGCAGATTACTATTAAATGAATTTGTAACACTGAGGCCCCTTCATGCACAGTGCAGAGGGGGAATCATTAAGAGCTCATTTGATCTTTGTGTGAATGTCACAAGTGCTTCCGTAGGTCTACCACAGAATTAGCTGATAGGCACTGACATTTTCCCCTTTGTTCCCAGCCTGGGATGGGATGGGTGCATAAATCAGTAGGTACAAATTGGCAAGTTCCTTAGCCATGGGCTATTAATATTGTAATATGTTCTATTAATTCTGATGCCACCTCTGAACTCATGTCATTATCAGACGCAAGCTGACCTAACCACTCTTTTCTGGAGGACTGTATCAGACATGAAACATCTTCCAGGCTGTGAGTGGTTGGGAGAAAGCCTTGGAAAGGTCATGGTGGTGTATATTTTTTTGCCTACAAAGGCTTATATTGTGAATTCTAACTCTAGACTGTGCCCTATGGACAAATGCCTCTGAGCCAGATTTCAGGCCTCTCACTTACTCCTGATTAGCACCAGTGTAACTCCATGAAGCCAATGTTTTTTCACTGGTGTGAGAGCAGAATGAGCCGCCGTATGCCAATAAACCAGCACCTGCATATGTCATACACGTAAAGTGGGCACCATATTGGGTGCTAAGCTGGTGCTGGGGCATCACTGGTGCCAGAGACAGCAACAGGGTTTTCACCAGAAGGTGCCAGAACACAGCCAGATGCCTCGAGATGGCACTGGTGGTACCTGAGACCAGACTGATGGCATCACTGGGACACCAAAAACTCTTCTGGGAGTGTCACTGTGGTCGCCTGAGAATAGTGACAGAGAGGTCTCTGGGGATGCCTGAGATAGCACCAGGGGTGCTACTGGAGGGTGCCCTAGAATATAAAGGTGTGATGTTAACGTATTGCCACTCCTATAGATGTTTCACAATTTGTCATAGAAGGAGTTCAACAGTAATACATTATTTCTTATTGTAATTAATGCTGAATGCCACACAATTGTGTACACAGTGCTATAGATGTTCATTGGGGTCAACATAGAGGGCTGGTGAAAAGTTTTACATAAAAAAACAAAACTGTTTCAACAGAAAACTGAGCGTTTGACTAAACGCTAAAATATTTTGATTTGGAAGTACTGCAGTAGGGCCTCATGGGAGTTGCAGTTCAGTTGCTTGCTTAATGTCCTTATTCTTCTCTGTGGGCTGGGCTCCCCAGCTGAACTACATTTCCCATGAACCACCATGGGGAAGGGCATCTATGATGAACCATCTCCATTCTCTAATGGGGAGACCGTAGTGCACCAGGGGAGATATAGACTGACCAGAGAGTGGGAACATGAGGAATACAATTCCCAAGATGCACTGTGACAGCATTTCCAAATCAAAATATTTCAGTTTTTGTTCAAAATTAAATTTTTTGGTTTTCAAATTTCTGCCAAAAAAACCCTGAAAATTTCTCATGGAAAAATAATTCCCAACCAGTTCTACCAACATGTTTGTCTCTTCTGTCACCAAATTAAAGGAGGAGAAATGTCATCATGCAGGAGGAAATTAAGGTGTGAGAGTGGCCTTAAAGCATCCCAGTGCAAGAGGGTAAGGGACTTGCTGATGTAGTAAGGGTCAGCTGGCCTGACCAGTTCACTGTACCCCAACTTACTAATGTCATAACATGTAAGATACCAATAGAAAGTTAATAACAACAATCATTAATATCATTGCATGGTATATGTATGGAGGACAAATTCAAAATTATGAACATATTGGGAATTATGTTACCAAAGTGAGTCTTCCAAGCAGGCCTGAAGTTGCCCTACCCTAAACATAGGAATGTGGTTCCACCACCTTGAAGGTACTTCCAAGGTACATTAAGAGACAATGGGAATGCATTTACATAAAAGATAAACAAAACCACCAAACCAACAAGGGGAGGAGTTAACCACTCAACATCATGTCAGGGGGAGGGGATTGCAGGAGCAAATAGATTTGCTTTTTAAACACACAACAGCAGGGGAAGAGACCAGCATGGAACTTCCTTCACCACCAGATTCCATGTCTGCTTCCTCACAGCTTGAATGAACTTTACTTTGGGAGGTAACCTTCAAAAAAAATCCATTTCAAAGGTTCATTTGGGCTATAAAAGAGAGGGGCAAAGAATCCAAAGTTATCTTTACCTAAGATGACAAAGGAACCGAGCATTCTGGTTTTTGTGGGAGATCCTGACCTATAGGATGATTAGACATCTTGCTGAAAGGTAGGATTCTTACCACACTAATTTGAACTAAGACTTGTAGTTTTATTAAGTCTTAGTGTCTAGAAAGCAATTGTCTCTTTTAATTGCTTGTAACCAAATCAATATCCTTTGTATTTGAGCTCACTTAAAATCCTATCTACTTTTCTTAATTCTTATTTAATCTTTTTGTTACTGACCTTGGCACAAAAAGTGGGAGTGTGCTAATAAAGTTTGCAGATGATACAAAGCTGGGAGGTATTGCCAATTCGGAGAAGGATCGGGATATTATACAGGAGGATCTGGATGACCTTGTAAACTGGAGTAATAGTAATAGGATGAAATTTAATAGTGAGAAGTGTAAGGTTATGCATTTAGGGATTAATAACAAGAATTTTAGTTATAAGCTGGGGACGCATCAATTAGAAGTAACGGAAGAGGAGAAGGACCTTGGAGTATTGGTTGATCATAGGATGACTATGAGCTGCCAATGTGATATGACTGTGAAAAAAGCTAATGCGGTTTTGGGATGCATCAGGAGAGGCATTTCCAGTAGGGATAAGGAGGTTTTAGTACCGTTATACAAGGCACTGGTGAGACCTCACCTAGAATACTGTGTGCAGTTCTGGTCTCCCATGTTTAAAAAGGATGAATTCAAACTGGAGCAGGTACAGAGAAGGGCTACTAGGATGATCCGAGGAATGGAAAACTTGTCTTATGAAAGGAGACTTAAGGAGCTTGGCTTGTTTAGCCTAACTAAAAGAAGGTTGAGGGGAGATATGATTGCTCTCTATAAATATATCAGAGGGATAAATATAGGAGAGGGAGAGGAATTATTTAAGCTCAGCACCAATGTGGACACAAGAACAAATGGGTATAAACTGGCCACCAGGAAGTTTAGACTTGAAATCAGACGAAGGTTTTTAACCATCAGAGGAGTGAAGTTTTGGAATAACCTTCCAAGGGAAGCAGTGGGGGCAAAAGATCTATCTGGTTTTAAGATTCTACTCGATAAGTTTATGGAGGAGATGGTATGATGGGATAATGGGATTTTGGTAAGTAACTGATCTTTAAATATTCAGGGTAAATAGGCCAAATCCCCTGAGATGGGATATTAGATGGATGGGATCTGAGTTACTATAGAAAATTCTTTCCTGGGTATCTGGCTGGTGAATCTTGCCCATATGCTCAGGGTTTAGCTGATTGCCATATTTGGGGTCGGGAAGGAATTTTCTTCCAGGGCAGATTGGAGAGGCCCTGGAGGTTTTTCGCCTTCCTCTGTAGCATGGGGCATGGTTGACTGGAGGGAGGCTTCTCTGCTCCTTGAAGTTTTGAACCATGATTTGAGGACTTCAATAGCTCAGACATGGGTGAGGTTTTTCATAGGAGTGGTGGGTGACATTCTGTGGCCTGCGCTGTGCAGGAGGTCGGACTAGATGATCAGAGTGGTCCCTTCTGACCTTAGTATCTATGAATCTATGAATCTTAATGAGCTTGTTTTATTTTTAATCTAAACCAACCCAATGCTGTGTTTGAACTGAAGTGATTGTTAACTGCAGTCAGCATGATAAGCTGTTGCATTTTGTCTCTTTAGAGGGACAGACAAATATTATTCCTCTGAATGAGCCAGGCAAGAGTTGGACATGCCTGAGCACACAGTTTTGGGAAAATCCAGGACTTGGGGGTGTTGGGGTCATCTTGCCAGATGTAACCAAAAGGATGGTAGACACCAGAGTGTGGCCGGAGTGTAACAAGCAGGCTGCTGGCATCAGAGTGGCTGGTCCAGGGTGGCTTAACACACAGACACTCAGTGCATGTGTGTACTCTGGCAAGGACACCCAAACAAGGGAACTACTGCAGCAGAGCATTTTACGCCACCCAGTGTTATAGGGCAGTCAGTGACACAAGCCATCACTGGTCTGGATTACACCCCAGAACAAGACAGTGGGACCTAGATGGCTGGTATGGAACATCCACAGCACTGGGGACTAGAGATCCTTAATTCTACTCCCGACTGCCACTGCCTCATTGTGTGGCTTTGGGCTAGCCATTCACCTCACTGTTTCAGTTTTCCCATGTGGAGGTGAGGCTAATACTACCTACTCACATGACTCACAAGACTGTTGTGAGGACTGAATGTCTTAGCAGTGTTTTGACATGTAAACCAACGTACTCCGTCAGAACTAAGCATCGCTGGTGCCATGAATTCTACCAAAGGTGGGATTGCAAATTGCAGCCATGAATATATTCACAAAAGAACAGAGTCAGACCAGCACTTTCAGAAAAGAGATGTTACAGAAGATACAAACCTTAGCAAAGTAAGTAAATAGGCCTGAATGGCTCATTTGCCCTTCTGTTACTGTGCAACTAAGTGCCACTTATTTATAGATGTATATATTATTACTGGAGGATGATGAGCTGACAGTGTCTGTTCTCCATGGGAGAAAGCAGCTTTTCCAATTTTAACACATTTTTGAACAGCATTGGTCAGATTTCCTCTAGCTGTTCCAGTTAGGGCTGCTAAATAGATGCGTGAGTGGGGTTTAGCATTTGTGGAGGGTTCCCCCTCACCACTTACACTTTTCACTTCACTCACTGAGTCATAAACTGAGCTAAGCTCAAAGTTGTTTTATACAGTGGACAAAGGCAAAGAAATAAAAGAAAATAAATATCTTCCTCTCATAACTGAGTGTATGATTTCTTATTTACACAAAGAAACTTTTCAAATCATTTTCAAATTCATCTTTGGAATGTAGCAAGTGCCAATTCAAAATAAAACTGCCTGTATGGTTCATGGTAAATAATTTATCTGGTGAATTCAGCCCTTTGTTCTATTCAAAAATTGCCTGCAAACAGGCTGCTAGATATGAATGTAGGCCCTGATCCAGATTATCCATGCGCTAAAAGTTAAGCAAGTCAACAAGTGCCTTGCTGAATAGGGGGCATATTCATTATTCTAAATTATCAAATGAACAGCTCATACAAACAAATTTCAGTCTATGGATTGTTTGTGAATTGGTCACTAACTATTTGTTATTCATGGCGGTTGACTGATCACCTAAATTACAGTGTGCTGTTTCTGCTCCCTGATTAGATTTCTCAAAAACTTTTGAAGCAGGGAAATAATAAATGATGACACATGAGCAGAGAATAAAAGTTTGTGGATAAAATCCCTTTGTTTGTATATGAAAATGAGTATTTGTATGAAGTCATCTTTCCCCAAACATTTATACTAATAAAAGCATATTTGTATATTTTCTACTAGTGAATAAAAAGAAGCACAAACATGGTTGGCACAAACAGCAGTTTGTACTATGAGTGAATGTTAGTAAACAGGCTTTGCAGTATTTGCCCAACTCTAAACAGAAGTTTGTTTGCAATCCCTTTTAAAACATCAGAAAGGCAAAACCCAGTACTTGGTGACAAAACCATTTTCTGCTCTGAATGAAACAATCTCATTCTACTATGTAACAGCAAAAATCCAACATCAGCACCATTTTGAAAGCACATCAAAAATCCAGCGATAGTGACTAAACCCACAGAAGTCCAGCAGCAATGGTAAAGTAGATTAGGTAGATAATTAACTGCCCATTCTTGCCTTTCCAAAATTTCCTGGTAGTCTCTATTGGAGAAGTTATTTTTTTTAACCTTACTTTTCCTTTTCAGCGTAGGCTGTTATATTCAGTCCCACAGATAGCTGTACTCAGTGATGGAAGAGAGATTTTTTTAAACATATATTACCTGGAATGCAAATCCTAACCCTACTGAAATCAATGGAAGTTTTGACATGGACTTCAATGGGGCCAGGATTTCACACCAGGATTTTGACATGGTCTTAATTGCACCTCCCTTTCAAAACCTACAGTTTTACAAACTCAAACAACTCAATATTGGGTGCACAATTATTTGAGAATGGAAATTAAGAGATTTAGATGTATAATTCCCTCAGTACCAACAAATAAGGTACTAGGAAGCTTAAGGGTCCACTCTGATGCCCACTGAAGTCAATAGGAGTCTTTTTGTTGACTTTCAGGGGACTTTGGATTGGCCTCGGTAGTATTAAAACTATGCACTTGGTCTATAGGTATAAAGAGGCTGCTTTTCAAAAATCTGGCCAACAGTCTGTAGAGAGATTTTGAGATCCTGCAGGATGAAAGATGCTAGGACAGTGTAAAGTTAAAAATAAAGTTGTTGGGCTCATGCTGTGTGGACTATCTTCCAGACAGATCTCATAGAAGACTCACACAGCCCTTGAATATAATTGGTTGAATAATTCTTTGAGAATGAAGGCACTACAAACTGACAATTTTATCATTGAATAATGATTCTTGAATAAGTTTTTCTATGATTCAGCCAGCTCCAACACTGAGCCAGCATCACTGGCTTGCTGTGGAAAGTTTGGAAAACAAATAACCATGTTTTGTTTTTTGTTTTTCAGGCTTGAACAAAAGCCTGGGTTCTGAACAGCACTGAACTTTGGAAAAATTTGGATCTGATCCAAGATCCAAAGCTTATAACTAGTCCTTAATTTTCTAATGAGCCAAACCCAGCTTCCCCACTTCTCCCGATCCAAACACAACCTATTGGAAGCGTTCAGAACCAGATCCAGGCTTTGCAGCTTGGGCCCATCTCTATTTTTTGCTGGTTCTGTTTTGTGAGGTTTTGCTATAAGCTAAAGAGAAACCAATAAAAGTGACCTCAACAATTGGAGAAGGTGGTCTCATCGGCCTGTGAAACTTTGCATTATGGGGAGGGATGAAAATGTGTTTCCTTTGCAGACATCACATGACTTCTGTACCTATAACCAGGAAACATAAAAAAAAATAAATTGGAGGGTAGCGAGTGCAGTGGTCAATGGGGTAAAGTAGCCAACATTATTTCTATGGCTATAGCTCATTATCTTCCCTCCGAGAGGATGCTTGCCAAGATTCTTTTCCTCTCCGTCCATCCACTGACGAGAAGAGCTTCAAAAATTAAATCCAATACCAAAAGGTAGTGAGGGAAATGTTTAATTGTCCTGACACTGCAGAAGTCAGATAAGCTTGTATTGATTTTTTGTAGGAAAGTCTCCTGAGTATGAGCATGTATGTGTGTGCATGTCTTATACTTACTCCATTTCTAATCTCCCATTGCATTGTGAAAGCCTGACATTTCCTCTGCAAAATGGCCACTTAAAGAGGAATTTTTTCTCCCTCTTGTCCCTTTCTCTGGTCAGAGATAGATTTCACCCTGTCCAAAATGATTCCATTCAGAATGAGCAATTTATCTCTTAATCCAAACTCTTTCATCACACCCTACCCTCACCCTTTTCACTCCCATAAGAAAACAAAGGTCCTTGACACTGAATCATAGTGTTGGCCATTCACACATCCATCCATCCTTCCACAACTGATCAGGACAGCCTTGACAAAGGATCAATCTGTAAAAGTGTGGGTCAGTGGGTGACTGAGCTCTGAATTCAAACTTTTATCACCATCATAAGGCACAGAAGCATATTGGGCTCTCACAGAAGCAACTCCAAATCTTTCAGTGCTTCCAAATTTGCAAAAATACAATCCCAGATAATGCGCAGTACAGGTACCAGGTACAAAAATTACACTAAACAAGATGTCAGGGTGGCATGGGCCTAACACATTTGTGCTGTAGGCTTGAGTAATGAGGCTCATATGAGAGACAAGGCACAGCTCTTTATTAAATGTTCCCAGCCAACAGAAATTTCCATAATTTAGTGAAGGCCCCATGTAATGGGGTTGGACTCACCACCATGGTGCCTCCTGCTGGTTGTTCTGGGAATTAGCTCAATCGTTTCACAGGGCACTCTCCTCAGGTGGTGTGTTGCCACCATCACTTCTGCTCTGGACTTGCGTTGCCTCAAGGATTGCGGCATCCTTTTCAGGACACAGCCCTCTGGCCATGCCCCATGCCGTTCTCCCCCCTTCTGGGGGAATGGCAGTCCTTTGTGCAGCCAGTCACCTCCATGGCCAACTGCAGCCAAAGGTTCTAGTCACTTGCCTCAGTGGCAAACTGCAGCCCTACACTGGCCATTCCCCTCCGGGGCAAGAGGGGGCAAGGAGGAGGGGGAAGACCCAGGCCCACCCACTACTCCATGTCTTGACCCAGGGACCCTCTACACAGTAACCACGCACTGTGTCTCCTTCAACTCCCACCATCCACTTCCCTATAGCCCTAGCACCTTCTCTGCCCCCGTATCATGGCTTCAGTCTTTCAGCCAGAGCTCCCTCTTGCTCCCCTGACTCGGTGCAGTACCGCTCTGTCCAGGGTGCTGGCAGTTCCTTCAGCCCTTCAGGGACCCAGTCCCTTTTCCCTGGGCTCCCAAGAGGAAGCTACCCCACTCTGCCCTGCAACTCTCTTTATATATGGGCCTGCTCTGCCCTGATTGGCTGCTCATTGCAGGCTCCTCTCTGATTGGCTGTCTGCTGCACAGCCTCCCCAGGGCTGCTTTTAACCCTTTCTCCACCAGTGTGGGGTAGACACTCCGTCACACCCCACCATAACTCAATCTCTACCAATTCCACCTGTTGCCTAGTAGATGTCACTAAAAATGTTACTTTTACAGAGCAGGGCCCAAACAGCTTAGGGCTTTAACAGACTTTGGATCTTAAGAATGCCAAGAAATTAATTCAGATGGGTGAATGCATTTAGGCAGACAGGAGAGATCAGTGACACAGAAAAAGATGCAATGATAAACAGAGATGGGCAAGCAACTATGTCTGTATTCATATCCTGATTATTTTTAGGCTACCGTTCAGATCCAAGGTCAATAAGGCATAGCATTTGCATTAAGGTTCTACTAAGGGAAACTATTATGAAACATCCCCCTCTCCCCCACTGCCATGGACAGAAAACTCACAAGATATGCTATTTGTGTTAGATTCCTGACACAAATAAAGGAGAGTCAGAAAATAAGCCCACTCCAGTTGTGAAGATGACCTAGAATCAAAACTAGGAGCAGGTTCATATTCATAGCTTTGACCCCCTGAAGGCCACTCCTCAGATTTAAAGGTTCCAGACTCTGCTACTGGCCCATTTCTAGTTATAATCACAGAATTCCAGGGTTGGAAGGGACCTCAGGAAGTCATCTAGTCCAACCCCCTGCTCAAAGCAGGACCAATCCCCAATTTTTGCTCTAGATCCCAAATGGCCCCCTCAAGGATTGAACTCACAACCCTGGGTTTAGCAAGCCAATGCTCAAACCACTGAGCTATCTCTCCCCCCATATACTTACCTTTATAAGTAAAGCCCTGAATGAACTAATATGGATAAAATAAGAACGAAGGTGACCCTTTATCCAGAGTTCAAACTGACTCCACAGCTGAGATTCAAAAAAAGTTTAATTATTTTTTTCTTTTCAAGTATTTTGTAGTTTCTGTATTTCTATGTTCTGGCTGAGGCCAGAAACAGAAGTGACAAAATGAAACAAGAAAAGGTGCTTTGGTAAGATTTACAGCCCCTTTCTGAAACCCAAGAACTCCAGATAATTTGGACGAGCATCTAGAATTCTGGATGTTTATCTGACCTGAGTCACCAAATCCACTGAGGTTTGCCCATCACTATAATTATAATGGCATCAGTCTGTCCTCTGTGATGGAGAAAAGTCCAGAGCAGCCAACAAGGAGACAGGCAGTCTTAAAAGAAAAAACCCCAGCCTCCCTAGAGATGTAATAGGCTTAGCAGCCCTGCTTGACACATGTCGGATAAAATAAAAAATAAATAAATAACAATGTTTATAAGAAGATTAGCTTTGAACATGGTGAAATTTCTCTAGGGAACCTCCATGCCTGAAGCTCAATACGACAGCTCCCAGGGCCATTAAAATTCACCCCTTCCCAGTCTCCCCCTATCCCTTCCCCTCAAGCAGCTTTGATTTGGGAGATTGAAGACGCATCTGCTGGGGACACTCCAATTTTCACCATGTGTAACCATATCTGCTGTCCCCTTTCCTCTAGAGGACGGAGGTGAGGCGTTGGGAGTTAGCTCAGTGGAAGTAATGCGTTGTGACTATCTAATTTGTGACTGCGACCCCTCCAGGAAAAAAACGTGTCTCTGAGAAGCCGATTATCCTCAGGCCTTTTACTACATTGTTCAAAAACAAATCCTTTTAAGCTTATGTATATATAAGAAACACCCTCCAATAATTTATATAATAATTTAAATTTATATATATCTAAATACTCACACATCCCTATTAGATACACACGTGTATTATATGTGGATACACAGAAAGCTGTGCGATGCTGTTTGTTGTACAGTGAAACTTTCCATAGGGTTGTGGAAAAGGTGCTTATGCTCTTAGTATTGAATACCAATCCCGCAGACAAAGCTCAAGTAAATGGGTCTTGAGCAGGGAATACATAGTGAGGATGGAATCCTCTCCAACTGCCCAGCCACACAGACCCGATTCTGCACAGTGTTGAGCAGCCTTAACTCCCCTTTAATTTCAGGCCCCATATAACCATTACCACTACTGTGTCTCAGGGTTTGTCACAATGGCCAGAGCCCCTGCACATGCTGTTCAGTCACTGCAGTCTCATAGCTGATGTTGTTCTGCAGCATGCAAGATTACACAATGCCTGTGTAGCTTCTTCTCAGGCTCTGTACAGACCTATGGACTAGAACCAAGGTCTGTAGAGCTTGGCACGGCTGACATGCCCACAGAGCCCCCTCCAGGGAGCACTGGTACGAATAGGTACTGCAGGAAGTACTGCCCAAAGAACGGAGAATGACAGTACCCTGCAGCCCTCTGATTGGGCAAGTGCACTACTGAACTCTGGCTGGTGCCCCAAGAAGTTGCCTGGGCAAGTTGTCTGGGTAACTTCAGACATCACCTCATCTTCTGACCCCAGTCTGACTGACCCTAACTCTTGCCTCCTGACTCCAGCCTGGTACTATCCCTGATCTCCAACCCCAGCCTGACTCTGACTCTTGCTTGTTGAGTCCGGGCACTGACCGCTGCTCACTGATTACCATCCCTTATGTGTGGATTCCAGCCCAGCTATGACTGCTAGTCCAGACTGCCTAAACTGGTCCCTTACAGCCTGTCCTCTCTCTGTCAGACAGTGAAAACATGCTCATTCCACTCCATTTTGCTCTCCCATTGGGAGAGGTGTGGCAAAGGGGACACACAGTTGGGCAGCACATAAGACCTGATCAAAATCCCATGGAAGGCAGTAGTAGGCTCCCATGGACTTCAGTGGATTTAGGGCCAGACCCTTAATATTGTTCACTACCTGATATAGCAAATGGAAAGTGATATAAGAACAGTGCACTTTCAAAAAAGTATGGGCCTTATGAGATGTAAATCATTTTTCATTTAATGTGCCTCATTCAAGGGATGGTGGCAGGGGGGAAGGACTAGAATCAGATGGACTGGGGTCAGGAAGGTGTGAGGGAAAAAGAAAGAAGCAAAGACAATTAGCAGAAATTAGGGGCATCAATTGTTTTATAACGGGTTTATTCTAAATAATATACCTCTAAAATGCACATAGGCATATTATTATTCGGAGGTTTCATATATCTACCCATTTTAAAAACAGTGACTGAATTATGATGCTGTAATTCCATCAAGTTGTTCTGGAGACTTGAACTTCTCCTCAGTGATTGATGATGCCACCAGAATCTCCTTGATGGAATTACCAGAGGCTTGCTCTAGATGTATTGACAACAGGTGGAGATGGGATTCCATCCTCTTTGGTTCTCTGAAATGCACACCAGGGTCCTTTGCACTCACAGCAGTGGTACTCACAGAAAGTGCTGCAGCTGACACCCAAAGCAACTTCCACTGTTTGCCTCTCCCATTCCTCATCATTGTTTCTTGCCTCTCCTCTTTTTCCTCTCTCCTTCATTTCCTATTTTTCTTCTTTCCATGATCACTCTGGCCACATCTACAATGGAAAAATAGGCCTCATTTAAAACCATTAAGCAGGTTGTTAGTCCTTGACCATGCCCAGCTAACATGTTTTGAAATACCACTTGCCCTTGTCTAAACATATTGTAAAGTCTTGCCTAAAATGCGTCAGTTAAAATGTGCTCACATTTTAAAACACAACCTATTTTCCTAGCTGAGACATGGCCTCTAAGAGCTGCAGAAAAACCCATATTGTGGTCAGAGTCCCTCCAAACCCCCTTCAACTTTTAAAGATTTCTGCCCTATTTGCACAGGGTTAGTAAGTAGATTTTCTAATAACGTCCACATCCCAAAATCCACCATTAGCAATGGCACCAGTTGGCCCCCTTGTTGCTTTCTGGCAGTCTCTGTAGAGAGGACAGGCAGAAAGACTGAACTGCTCTCCCTTTGTACCACGTGCCCACACACTTCTTCCTCCCTCCCCACTATTCCCTGGTCTCCATGAAGGAAAAAAGAGGCCAAACTGTCTGCTGGCATAAATTGGCACAGTTCCTTTGAACGCAGTGGAACTGCACCAGCACTGCCAATTTAGCTATTGGTGTCAAACCCCTCTACTTCAGTACCACAAATGCAATCTTCACATGTACTGTGCTTTGAAAACATCTCAGACTGGTCAGGCTGGTCTAATGTGGTATATTTGTGAGGGAAATGACTGTCCTGCCATGTTTTATTAATAATCAAGCTTAGATGTTATGTAACACTTTATTTACATTAACTAATCCTTACAGCATCCCCAGTGAAGTATCATTATCCCTTATTCACACATAGGAAAGCTGAGGCAGAGAGAGAAGGTGAAGTGACTTGCCAAAGGCCAAAGAGGGAAGTGAGTGGGAGAGTCAGATTAGAAAACAGGAGTTCCTGGCTCTGTGTGTTCTTAGACCAATAAACTATGCCCTACTTCACAGTAAAGATTCCCATGGGGAAAGACAGCTAGTGTGATGTCTAGGAAAGGCAAAAAAAAAAGTAGCAAAAGATATTCTGCATCGTCCTCATCTGCAATAAAACTTCCTCAGCTCCATAGATTATGTCCTTTTTTTTGCCTCTTTTGGGTTTGTCTCCTTCTCATGAGTTATGAGCTGCCTCTGCCTTGTCATCTTGCTTCTGTGCCATGGTGAGATTATTATTTATTTGGAAGGGGAGGGATTGTTAAGGTAGATGGATTGTGGGTGTCTACTTTAAATACAACATGCATAAAAAAATCTTTTTTTCAGATCCACCATTGGATTTTGCATTAAATTCCTTATTTTTCATTCAAATTGAAGGGCTTTTTTTATTTCTTTACAAAAATAAGCATTAAAGGTTATGTGATGAATAACCTGCAAGCAGGTCCTCAAGGATCTGTAGAAAGGTCTGGCATAGAACATTGCGATTGAAATGAGGTTGAAAGAATAAGTCAGTAATGTGTATGTAACTTAAAGAGGGAGGGTCATTCATTCCCATTATGAAGAAGTACACTATCATTAATAATCATTTTAACAAGAGCTGGCCTGATCCAACAGCTCTGTATTACCTTTTTGGGAGTGAATTTTTATTTAATGAAATACACTATGCATACAAATTCCCAATATTTATTATTGCTTCACCTGGTTTGAAATAGAAACATTTATTCAGCCAAATTGTATTAAAGGAATATGCATACTGTATTTCCTTTGTTATAAAGCATTCACCTTACAAGGTGCTTCTGTAAAAAACCATGCGATGATCACTTTACAACTATGTTTTTCTGACCTGTAATAACCCAAGTTCAGAAAACAGGGACAGCCTGATTAGGAGATTATACTTTACCACAAACGCTAACTGGGTAATTTTTAACTTTTAGAAGCTGTTTTAGTTCTGGGTTGTTGAAGCTCTTTTTGAGGAGAGAGAGAGAGTGTGTGAGTGGAAGGGACTGAATATACTCTCATAGGCAACAAGACTAAGCCTGGGCTTTGTATACATGACTGTTCTTGCTAAGACATCTTTCCATAACCCTGGATCTCTTGTAAAAAAAAAAACCTATGGAACAAAGATTCAGGGTCAAAACAATAGTCCAGCTAGCTCAATATCCTGTCTTCTGACAGTGGCCACAGCCAGATGCTTCAGAAGGAATGAACAGAAAAGGACAATTATCACATGATCCATCCCCGGTCTTCCAGTTCCAGCTTCTGGCAGTTGGAGGGTTAGGGACACCCAGAACGTTGGGTTGCGTCCCTCACCATCTTTGCTAATTGACATTAATGGACCTATTCTCCATGAACTTATTGAATTATTTTTTGAAATCAATTATACTTTTGGACTACACAACATCCCCAGGCAATGAGTTCCACAGGTTGATGGTGCATTATGTGAAGACGTATTTCCTTTTGTTTTGTTTTTTTTAAACCTGCTGCATATTAATTTCATTGGGTGACCCCTAGTTCATGTGTTATGAATAGGAGTAAATACTACTTCCTTATTCACTTGGTCTACATCATTCACGATTTTATAGATCTCTATCATATGCTCTCTTAGCCATCTCTTTTCTAATATGAACAGTCCCAGTCTTTGTAATCTCTCCTTATATGGAGGGTGTTCCATAGCCCTAAACATTTTTGTTGCCTTCCTCTGTAGTTTTTCCAGTTCTAATATCTCTTTTTTGAGATGGAGTTACCAAAACTGCACACAGTATTCAAGGTGTGAGTGTACCATGAATGTATATAGTGGCATTATGATATTTTATGGTTTATTATCTATCCCTTTCCTAGTGGTTCCGAGCACTCGATTAGCTTTTTTGACTACTGCTGCACATTGAGCAGCTGTTTTCAGAGAACTATCCATGATGATTCCAAGATCTTTTTCCTGAGTGGTAACAGCTAATTTAGACCCATCATTTTCTATGTACAGTTAGAATTATGTTTCCAATGTGCATTGCTTTGCACTTATCAACATTGAATTTCATCTGTCATTTTCTTGCCCAGCCACACAGTTTTGTGAGATCCCTGTGTAACTCTTCACAGTCAGCTTTGGACTTAACTGTCTTGAGAAATTTTATACCATCTGCAAACTTTGCCACCTCATTGTTTACCCCTTTTTCCTGATCATTTACGAAAATGTTGAACAGCACTCATCTTAATATAGATCCTTGAGGGACACCACTATTCATCTCTCTCCACTGTAAAAACTGACCATTTATTCTTACCTTTTGTTTCCTGTATTTTAACCAGTTACTGATCCATGAGAGGACCTTCCCTGTTATCTCATAGTGCTTCCTTGTCAAAGGCTTTCTGAAAATCCAGGTACATCCAAGTCCCCTGGATCACTCTTGTCCACATGTTTGTTGGCCCCCTCAAAGCATTCTAATAGATTGATGAGGCATGATTTCCCTTTACAAAAGCCATGTTGATGCTGTCTCAACATATTGCGTCCATCTATGTGTCTGATAATTCTGTTCTTAACTATAGTTTCAACCAATTTGCCTGGAACTGTACCATGTATTAAGGCTAAGAAGTATCAAATAGGCCTAAACAGAGTGACTTATCTTGGACTATCTTGGACCCACTTATCAGGTGGGTCAAGGAACTATCAATCCCCTTCCGGCCAAAGTGGATGCTATCCAAAAGATGCTAGGAGACCATCTACAAGTCTTTGGAAGGTAGCGGGTGCATTCCACAGCCCGAAAGGGAGTACATTAAATTCATATAACCCAACATGGGTGGTGAAGGCTGACCTTTCCTTGACAGATTCATCTAGCGGTACCTGCCAGTACCCCTTGGTTAAGTCCAAGGTAGAGATGAACTGGGCTCGTCCCAGTTTCTCTAATAGTTCATCTGTGCGTGGCACTGGATAGTTGTCTGGGCAAGTTACAGCATTTAGCTTATGGTAGTCCACGCAAAAATGTATCTCCCCATCTGGTTTGGGAACTAGAACCACTGGAGATGCCCATGCACTGCCAGAGGGGTGGATTACACCCATCTGTAACATATCCTGGATCTCCCATTCTATAGCAGTTTTAGCTAGTCTGGTAAGGTTGGACTTTAATTGGGTGAGCATTACCTGTGTCAATGGAGTGGTATGCCCGTTCAGTCAGTCCTGGGGTGGCTGAGAACGTCGGCGCGTAGCTAGTGCACAGCTCCTGGATCTACTGTCACTGCATACGCCCAAGGGTCATGGAGAGGTTCACCTCTTCCACGCCACCAGCACTTTTCCCTTTGTAGTAGACACCTTCAGGCCACTCAGCATCATCTCTTCCCTGGGCTGTAAACTGACAAACCTTTAATTCTCTGGAATAAAAGGGCTTTAGAGAATTAATATGGTATACCTTAGGCTTTCAGTTGGTGGTGGGGAATGCTATGAGATAATTAACAGTTCCCAGGCGCTCTTGGATCATGAATGGCCCTTCCCACGACGCATCCATTTTCTGAGCCTGGAGCGCCTTTAAGACCATAACCTGGTCCCCTACTTTGAAGGAACGCTCTCTGGCATGTTTATCATACCAGGCTTTTTGCTCTTTTTGAGCATCCTGTAGGTTTTCTTTAGCAAGGGCTAAAGAGGTTCAGAGGGTGTTTTGTAGGTTGGTTACAAAGTCCAGAATGTTAGTTCCTGGAGAAGGTATAAATCCCTCCCATTGCTGCTTCACCAACTGTAATGGCCCCTTAACCTTGCGGCCATATACAAGTTCAAATGGTGAAAACCCTAAACTAGGATGTGGTACAGTTCTGTAGGCAAAAAGCAACTGCTGCAACATTAGGTCCCAATCATTGGAGTGCTCATTTATGAATTTACGTATCATGGCCCCCAAAGTCCCATTAAATTTCTCCACCAGGCCATTTGTTTGATGATGATAATGGGTGGCAACCAAGTGATTCACCCCATGAGCTTCCCAAAGGCTTTCCATAGTTCCTGCCAGGAAATTAGTTCCTGCATCTGCGAGGATGTTGGAGGGCCAACCTACCCTGGCAAAAATGTCTGCTAGTGCCTGGCACACACTTTTAGCCCTGGTGTTGCTTAGAGCTACTGCTTCCGGCCATTGGGTGGCAAAATCCATGAAAGTCAGTATGTATTGCTTTCCTCTGGGTGCCTTTTTCGGAAAAAGGCATATATCCACAGCTACTCGCTGAAATGGAACCTCAATGATGGGCAGTGGCTGGAGAGGGGCTTTGACCTGGTCTTGGGAATTTCCTACTCTTTGGCATACTTCCCAAGACCGGACATAGGTAGAAACATTCTTGCCCATTCCCTCCCAGTGGAACAACCTCCCCAAATGGTCTTTGGTCCTGTTCACCCCAGTATGACCACTAGGATGATCATGGGCTAAACTCAAGAGCTTGACCTGGTACTTAGTTGGAACTACCAACAGTCTCTGAGGATGCCAGTCTTCCTGATGTCCACCAGAAAGAGTTTCCTTGTATAAAAGTCCTCTTTCTACAACAAACCTGGATCGATTAGAAGAGCTGAGAGGCGGTGCCACCGTCCAAGCTCTCTGAAGGCTTTCATCTGCTTCCTGTTCGGTCTGGAACTGTTCCCTTGATGCTGGAGACATCAGTTCCTCATTGGATTGTGGACCTAGGCTTGGTCCCTCTGGAAGCAATGTAGGGGATGGGGCTGTTTCTGTTGACTGTGAACCACTCTCCATTGGTGTACTATGTTGGGGTTCAGGCTCTCGTTGAGCCTCTTGTGTGGGTTATCGGCTGCTGCTGGTTCAGGTTCGGTGGGGCCCTCTGGTGTTGGGATTGCAAGTACTGGATTTGGTGCTGGCAATGGGTCTGGAACTGGCTCTGTCTGGGTCTCTGGGACTAGATCCACTACTACTGTTGCAGACATTGGCCTGGGATCCGGGTCCATCACCTCTGACCAGGTCCTGGTAGAAGTTTCTGGAACAGAGCTAGGCGTGATGGCTTGTTTAGCCTGGCTGTGGGTGACCATTCCCACCCTCTTGGCTAGCTTCACATGATTGGCCAAGTCTTCCCCCAACAGCATGGGGATGGGATAATCATCATAGACTGCAAAAGTCCACGTTCCTGACCAGCCCTTGTACTGCACAGGCAACTTGGCTGTAGGCAAATTGAAAGAGTTGGACTTGAAGGGTTGAATAGTCACTTGGATCTCTGGGTCGATTAAATTGGGGTCCACTAAGGAAGCATGGATAGCCGACATTTGTGCTCCGGTGTCCCTCCACGTGGTGACCTTCTTCCCGCCCACACTCACAATTTCCCTCCACTCCAAGGGTATGTGGGAGATATCTGGGCCTGAGGACCTCTAGTGCGATTCTGGTGCAATGAACTGTAATCTGTTGGGGTCCTTAGGGTGGTTGGCCTTTACATGCCCCGGCTCGTTACATTTAAAACATCGTCCAGCTGATGGGTCACTGGGGCGAGGTGGGTTGCTGGAGAACGGTGTGGCAGGACGATAAAGTGGCTGGAGGGTTCCTTGGGGGATTAGGTGGGGCCTTGGGCTGCCCCCGATAGTAGGGTGTGGTCTGAGGTTGTCCCTTCTGATATCCGTTCCAACTGCGACTGGTTGTTTTCTTCTCTGCCACCTCCACCCATTTGGCTCCAATCTCCCCTGCCTCTATTACAGTTTTGGGCTTCCCATCTTGGATGAATCTTCCTCGAAGAACTGCTCCATTTGCATGAGGAAGGGCAAATCTTCTGGAGATTTAAAACTTGCTCCTCATATCCAGGCATCCCAATGTTTCACAATGTGGTAGGCATGTCGGGTAAATGACACGTTTGGTTTCCACCTTAGGGCTCTGAACCACCAACGGGAATGCTCGGGTGTTAGCCCCATTCTGACTCTCGCCTTGGTTTTAAACAGTTCATACTGGTTCATTTGTTCCTTAGGCATTTCAGCTGCCACCTCAGCTAAGGGTCCACTGAGCTGCAGACTCAGCTCTACCATGTATTGGTCTGTAGAGATGCTGTACCCAAGGCAGGCCCTTTCAAAGTTTTCTAAGGCGGCCTCGGTATCATTGCCTGCCTTGTAGGTGGGGAACTTCCCGGGATGTGAAGTGGTACCTGAAGGAGGATTGCTAGGGTTTGTTGGTATATTCTGCTGAGCCTTTGCCTTCTCCATCTCCAGTGCATGCTTCCTCGCTTTTTCCTTCTCCTCCTCCACATGCTTCCTCTCTTTTTCCTTCTCCTCCATTTCTTTGTCCTTTGCCTCCATTTCTCTCCTGTGGGCAGCCTCTTGTTTTTTTGCTGCCTCCATTTCTTTGTCCTTTGCCTCCATTTCTCTCCTGTGGGCAGCTTCTAGGGCTTTTTCTGCCTCTTTCGCTGCCTCCAGTCTGGCTAACTCCAATTTGTATTATGTTTTGGTTTCTGGTCATCTTTGCCTCTCTCTGTTTTTAACTAACTTTACACCCGAGAGTTAGAAATAAAACAAACAAACAAAACTTGGCTTGTAAAATTTTGCTGTGCTGTAATATGATACCTATATTCTCTGATAGTGATTGTCAGCCTACAGAAAAATCCTAAAAACAAAACAACCCCCCCCCCAAAAAACCCTAACACCTTTGTCTCCAGGCAAATAGGCAGAAAACCCCTCTAGTTGCTCTTAGGTTAAAAAACAAAAAACAAAAAAACTTCTTCAGGTCTGTGAAGACTGGTGAATTTCCCTGCAGGAGGTCAACTACCCTGCCTTTAGGTAGAGAAAATTCCAGCTCACAAAAGACAATTCCCTTTTGTCTTTGCTCTGGCCCCAAAGCAGAGGAAAAAAACCCTCTAACTGCTTTCAGCTGAAAACCTGCTTTCCAGCAGCCCAAAGGAAAAAAAAAATCCCTTTTAAAATCTGTACTTCTGGTTCAAAAATCTCAAATTGATCTCAAAATGATTTCAAGTTAATCCCACTGCTCTGCCACCATGTCAAGGTCCTTCCCCACGCTGAACTCTAGGGTACAGATGTGGGGACCTGCATGAAAACCTCCTAAGCTTACTTTTACCAGCTTAGGTTAAAACTTCCCCAAGGTACAAACTATTTTACCTTTTGCCCTTGGACTTTATCACTGCCACCACCAAGCGTCTAATCGGTATATTACTGGGAAAGAGTCCATTTGGAAACATCTTTCCCCCCCAAAATCCTCCCAACCCTTACACCCCCTTTCCTGAGGAAGGCTTGATAAAAATCCTCACCAATTTGCATAGGTGAACACAGACCCAAACCCTTGGATCTTAAAGAACAATGAAAAAGCAATCAGATTCTTAAAAGAAGAAAAAGTCAAAAGAATCACCTCTGTAAAATCAGGATGGTAAATACCTTACAGGGTAATCAGATTCAAAACATAGAGAATCCCTCTAGGCAAAACCTTAAGTTACAAAAAGACACAAAAACAGGAATTCCATTCAGCACAGCTATTTTATCAGCCATTTAAACAAAACAGAATCTAACGCATATCTAGCTAGATTACTTACTAAGTTCTAAGAATCCATTCCTTTTCTGTTCCCGGCAAAAGCATCACACAGACAGAGAGAGCCTTTGTTTCTCCCCCCTTCCAGCTTTGAAAATATCTTGTCTCCTCATTGGTCTTTTTGGTCAGGTGCCAGTGAGGTTATCCTAGCTTCTTAAACCTTTACAGGTGAAAGGGTTTTTCCTCTAGCCAGGAGGGATTTTATAGTTCTGTATACAAAAAGGTGGTTACCTTTCCCTTTATATTTATGACAACTTGTTTAAGGTTTCAAAAGTCCTGAAAGACATTGGGCCTCATTCTCCGTTGCCTTACACCTTGTATAGTAATGTAACCTATGAAAAATGGGTGAAAAATGCTGCCAAAGCAGAATTATCCAGTCATTTACACCAGTGGTAATGTTTTAAACCCACTTTGCATTTATCTTGAATAAATATAAATGACTATACTGGTGTAAAGAAGTGCAGAATCAGATCCTCTGAAATTATGTTTGGTGGGCTTGTCTAAAAGAAGTATAGAGATAAGCAGTTCTGTAGCTTCCAATGAAGATCACAGCTTTTTAATGCAATCCATTTGCTTCCTGAGTCAGACATGGAGCACAAAAGGTACTTTTTCTCAGTGTATTTACAAAACAGATTACTGTTAGATCAAGATAATAGGAACATTCTCCTGGGACTTGAAAATGTCTACATATTCTTCAAAAATATCAAGTTTTGTAATCTCACATTGGTCTAGAGATAATTGATGAATTCAAGATTAAACATGCTTTCAGGCCCAATTTTAATAGTGCCTGCATGTCCGCAACATAAAATTCAAACTCAAGTGTTGCATTTTTGTATCTGCTTCTAGCTTGTTGTATGCACCATAATAATTTAAACTCACCTTCATAGCCAAATAGTTACTTTAGTTGTTAGTGTGCTATAAGGCACTTGAGGTTAAAAATTTTGGTGTATTTTTCTCTGGACAATACCAACCTGGGCACCAGTGTCAAATTTTAATCTAACAAAATGAGAATCTGGGTCCAAGAGACATCAGTAAAAATAAATCTATGAAATACTTGGCTTGGGAATGATCTCTTGGTTTCTTGAGCATGGTTACCACTGATTGTATCAATGAAAACTCATAGTGGTCAGAAACATTGCCTCCTACATTAATATGAACTGCCTTTTCAAAGTGACTGCATTTCCTACATTTTGCATAGTGATGACAGTGGGGGATTACAGTGGTTGAAAAGATGGATATGAGTCAGCAGCGTGCTCTTGTTGCCAAGAAGGCCAACAGCATAGTGGGCTGTATTAGTAGGAACATTGCCAGCAAATCAAGGGAAGGGATTATTCCCCTCTACTCGGCACTGGTGAGACCACAGCTGGAGTATTGCGTCCAGTTTTGGTCCCCCCACTACAGAAGGGATGTGAACAAATTGGAGAGAGTCCAGAGGAGGGCAACGAAAATTATTAGGAGGTTGGGGCACACAGGGCCAGATTAACCTTTTGTGGGCCCCAGCGCCAAAAATATTTGTGGGCCCCCATGTAGTCATTGTGGGCCTAGTGTGGCAATGCTATTGGTGTCATAATATACCCAGTACTGAATCTCAGAGACATTTTTCATTTTGATCACATACCTCTACATGACTATATGCATTACTATACACAGCTCCCTCAGCCCCCAGTTTTTCTTACTGAGCTGTACACCCATGTAGGTTTACCAGTGTCCACAGTGAGCAGAATTTCATAGTGATCAGGAAAACTCCCCACAGACTTATCTCCTTCCTCATTCAGATCTTCTATAGCCATGTCTCCAGTACCACCCTATGTCACCAGTCACCATATGCGGTCCTAGTCTCAGCTCAAAGTTCCAAAGCCAGCAGATACCTGATCAGTTCTGACAAATCCCTCCCTCAGCACCCATCCTGCCATTTGAGCAAGCCACTTGCAAACACCATTTCCCCAAAGTGAGGACTTAACCCTTGGGAATCTGAGGACACCAGCCTTTCTCCCTCTGCTCCCCTCTACATGCTAATCTACTACCTGATCATCACTACCTCTCCTCTTGTTTCCTTTCTACTTTGGACATGCTCCCCAACCAGCCTGTGCTGTTCTCTCACTGCAAGCCTGACCTGCTTCCCTTTTCCCTGCTCCCCTTGACATTCCTTTCCTACTGGTGACCTCTGTTCCTTGAGGTTAACTTCAGTTTTTTTATCTGCTCTAGCTTAATGGCCCCCAGTAGTCACAGAGCCACCTGCAGCTTCTCTGGCTATTGCCATGGAGCCAATTGACAGAGGCCAGCCTTAGATAGCTGCAGCTGCTAGTCAAGGGAGGGGTGGCAATTCCAAGGCTGAGCATGCTTGAACCTTGCAACAGCAGCACTAGGTGGTTCTAAATCCTCAGCGCTGGCCCTAAGCAGCTGCAGACTCTCGAGTTAAGCACTTCCCTTCTCTAGGCCATGGCTTTAAGTACCTGAGATGCCCATCAGCTGTAGCAGAGGCCACCAATTCCCATGCACCCCTGCAGCTAGCACGTAGTCCTGCAGAAAGTACAGCCTGAATGATTTTGGAGGCTAGGGTGCCAGGAGGTTCCCATCCCTAAGCAGCAGCTCTGCAACAAGTTCACAGGGTCCCCCTCCGCTGTGGGACCAGGACCCTGTGAAGACAGTGGAGTTACCCTGTAATATAACCAGTTCTGTCCAAAGCCTCTTGAATTGCGTGGGAGTCTTTTCATTGTCTTTAATGGGCTGCATATAGAAGCAAAGGATCCCATTCTAGACTCCAGGAGCAAAGTGCAGTCTATGCTGCCTTGGTTTTCTATTGTAACAGGAAGGTCTCACATTACCTAGTGAATAAGCAACACCTCTTACAGCACCTAACTTTTTCTGAGAGGCTTCCCACCCAATTACTAAATGTAAACCTGCTTCACTTACAAGGGCTGAAAATATCAGTTGGTATGGTTAAAAAACAAGGCACTTCTGAATTCAGCAGGAATTTTGGACGTGCACAGAACACAGACAGGACTTGTTCCCGCATGGTACAGAACTGCGGTAAAGTGGAACAATTTTCAGCTTGTGTGATTGGAGGATATCTGGATCCATATTACAAGACTGTCCTACATAAAAGAAGAAAAGTTGAGGTGCCTTTATTATGCTTTTGTTCCACTCTTCGTTTCTATGGGGAATTTGCCAATGCAATATTACTGTCTTCCTTTTAAACAAACAACATTAAAAAAAATGGTAATGGCTGTTGAAAATAGCAATTCCAGTCCTAGTTAGCACTGGGAAGACCCCAGCATTTGTTGCTCAATTTTATCCTACGTTTTCTACAGCAAATTACAGTGGATCAGTATATTTGATTTGGGAGAAATGAAATAACAGCTGTCCAAATTGAGCTTGAGCACTCCTGAAGTTTGAGAGTGTTCAAATCTGGAAGGCAGGTGCTAGATTCCCTTTCTGAATATTGGATAAATCTGGAAAGGAAAAGTCAATTTCTGCTTCCATGGCTCAGAAGTGGAAATGCCCCTGCGTGCCTGGTACTGTACCTAAAGCTGCCCAAGTCCTCTAGTAGAGCCTCCCCTCCTTTACTTTTCATTTTAACTTCTCCTAGTGGGGTCCACATACTTCCCCTGCTAGGCTTCAGATAGAGAGGTGCACTGTCCATTCATTCCACCCAGTTCCTTCTTTGGGGGCTGCCAGGCGAGGCCACACCAGCATCCCTAATCCAGTCTGGGGAAGTCTTCTGAGGGTGATATCTGGGCCAAAGCCTTCTAACTCCTTTGGCATACTTGTTCCCCACTCACAATACCATCCCCTTCTAGCAGCCAGCTCTCCATTCACAGCAAGCTGCTGCGCACGGGGTCTCAGCTTCCCCACTCCCTCCCCCTCCCTTTCCTGTTGATAGCAGCCAAGGGAATGCTGGAAATGTAGTTCCTTCCGTGCTCCAGGGCAGGCTCTCTAGGCAGGGAGCTGGCCAAGCAACTACAGCCCCAAGGCTGGATCCCTGCTGCTCAGAGGCTCCACTTGTGCAGCACTGTGATAGGGGAGGAAACGAGTGTTATGGGCCCCTTCTGAGCTTGGGCCCAGCACCATGGTAAATCCAGTACTGGGGCACATGACTTATGAGGAGAGGCTGAGGGAACTAGGCTTGTTTAGTCTGCAGAAGAGAAGGGTGAGGGGCGATTTGATAGCAGCCTTCAACTACCTGAAAGGGGTTCCAAAGAGGATAGAGTTCATATGTTCTCAGTGGTGGCAGATGACTGAACAAGGAGCAATGAATGGTCTCAAGTTGCAGTGGGGGAGGTCTAGGAAACACTATTTCACTGGGAGGGTGGTAAAGCACTGGAATGGCTTACCTAGGGATGTGGTGGAATCTCCACCCTCAGAGGTTTTTAAGGCCTGGCTTGACAAAGCCCTGGCTGGGATGATTTAGTGGGTGTTGATCCTGCTTTGAGCAGAGGATTGGATTAGATGACCTCCTGAGGTCTCTTCCAACCCTATGATTCTATGACAGTGATAGCTTTTTTCAGGGAAAATTCCAGCACTGTAAATTTTCCTCCACATCAATTGCATAATTACTGTGCCCTTGTGATATTGCCACTGTTTATCTGTGGGGGTTTTTGTCTAGCTCCCTGTGTTTTTTCATTTTGTCCGGTTTTGTCTTTCCTTTCCCCGCTGAAGGAATATACATTTTTATCACCTTGCATTCTTGAAGTCTTTACTTTGAGTTGTGCGGGAGCCGGCTCATGGCTGGACTTGGGTATGGATAGTATGGTGATGGCACCACTCATTATTTAATGGTGATCACCTTATTGTGGAAGAAAATTAAGCATCTTTTCAGATTCCGTTAGATCTGCCTTTGGTCTTTAATACTGCTGCAGCATTGACCCAGCTGTGGACCCTGGCAGGGATGGACTGAAGTTGTGTTATAAGGAACCAGTGTGCCTGACTTAGGAAGCAGAGGGCACTATTGGGTGACTGTGCATAAGAGTCATGCTCTATTCTGTCGCCCCCCTCCCACCCCTTTTCAATATGAATGTGAGGTTCTTAGAGGGAAGGCTGATGTAATCTGAGCTGCATTGTTTTCAACATGTAAAGGGAATCCCGCTCCACATCTGTGTTACATCAGACCTATAACTGACCAGCTTACCCAGGATCTGGCTGGGATGAGGGTTGAGATGAGGGCAAACAGGCTGAGACTCAACCTGGATAAGCAGGAAAATTGGTAGAGGTCAGGTTAGCTACTGCAACTGAGGGGGTGTGCCCACCTTTTGTTTGCAGCCTAAGGATTTTATTCATCTTTTGCTGCTTTTGGAGAGCTAGACAGCAGTAGCAGGCAGGAATGCCTTTTATTAGCTACATTTGGCTAAGAAGTTGCAAATTGTTACAGCTCATTGCAGTAATCCATGACTTTCTCACTTCCACACATTCTACATTGTGCTATACTTTAAGATGGCCCAGAGACTGTGGCTAGAGCAGACTCTGTTTGCTCACTGGTTTAATGGCGATTTGTGCAATGCTCCCTGCTCTGCATTGACTTCCAGTTCATTTGTGGGTGCAATTTAAGTTGTTGGTTCTACCTTATAAAGCCCTAAATGGTTTAGGCCATGAGTGTCTCATGACCTCTTCTGTCCAGGACACTCAAGCTACTAGTCCCCTGGTTTAATCAGGGCATGGTGGCTGGAGAGCAGGGCATTTTCATAATCGACCCTCCACTGTGGAAATAGCATTGCCCATTAGCACCAAACTTTTTTGACCTTCAGATCATACCGAACACTCATCTTGTCTCCCTCACTCCGCCGCCCCCCCTTTTTTTTTTGTAAGGAGAGGGGATCTGAGTGGGCACCACTGTGGTAGGTGAGTGTCCCAGTTGCGTGGCTTCAGGGGAGTTAATATTTTGTACACTGGTTCCATTTTGCACATTTTGTATCTGAGTTTTGTAGGCCAACTCCGCAGCAGGTGTCAATCTACATAGCTCCACACCAACTTACACCGACTGAGGTGATGGCTGCGTTTGTGTACCCAGGGCTTTCTGATTGTCATCTTTTAAAATAAATATAAATAAATGATTTGTAAAACTCCAGGCTCTGTTGCTGTGCCATTCCACATGGTTTATGCAGCTTTAGAAGTGGTAGCTCTGCTGATGGGCAAAGGTAAGGTTGCAGAGTTTGCCCAGATTAGAGAATGTACATATATATGACAGGTTTCAGAGTAGCAGCCGTGTTAGTCTGTATTTGCAAAAAGAAAAGGAGTACTTGTGGCACCTTAGAGACTAACAAATTTATTTGAGCATAAGCTTTCGTGAGCTACAGCTCACTTCATCGGATACTTGTGCTCAAATGCATCTGATGAAGTGAGCTGTAGCTCACGAAAGCTTATGCTCAAATAAATTTGTTAGTCTCTAAGGTGCCACAAGTACTCCTTTTCGTCTTTTCTTTATATATTGAGAGCTATTCCAAGACTGGAATGCTGTTCTGGTCTCAGCTGGGCATGTGTGACAGTGCAGGGAATGAGGAGGTGAGCCAGCACTTTGATCACATTGATGCTAATTAGTGCCCCAGGAGAAGTTGATTGGAGTAATGATCTAATTAGGCTAGTGAGCTGGGTGGGGGTAAATATTCAATTGGCCCAATCAGCCAAGGGCTGATAGAAGAGGCACAGGAAGGCTCTGTAGGCGAATCACAAAACACTACCACCATCATCATCTGGGGTTAAGCTAGTATAGTCATACAAAGGCTTCAGAGTAGGGAGATCTCTGTTCCTCTCAGGTCTTGATGAGGGGGCATAAAGCTTGGCAAACATTGTAAATAAGCAGGACCCCAGGGGACTGTGGTGATATTGGTGAAAAGGAGCTGAAGTAAAGTTTTAATGAGAGCACACCCAGTGGAGTCTGTGCAGTTTCTGCAGAGAAAAGGATAGGGTGTTATAGCATGTCATTATGTAGCCTAAGGCTAATAGTAATTGTTCAAGAATAGATTTATTGTCACTAAATAAGTCTCATCTTAAGAGAAATGGTTTGTTTCCTTTGGTGAAACAATGTTCAGTATCAAGTATCGGGGGCAGCCATGTTAGTCTGTATCCACAAAAACAACAAGGAGTCTGTTGGTACCTTAAAGACTAACAGATTTATTTGGGCATAAGCTTTCGTGGGTAAAACACCACTTCTTCAGATACAACTGTTCAGTATAACTTTCTAGGCCAGGATGTTCAAAGTTGGCTAGTGATTATCGGTGTGCTTCTTCAGTGAGGTATATATTTAAAATGGTCTCAATAGTAAAAATGGCAAACACAAAACAAATTACCAGTAACTATCCACTTCAAGTAGTTATCTTACAGGATAGACTGCTTGCTGCTAGCCAAGGCTTCTGCTGGCTGTCTTGATATCTACAGCCAGTGTTGCCAACTCTCATGATTTTATTGCAAGTTTCATGATATCCGATGTGTTCATAAACCCACATTTTTGGAGTTATGTGAGACTCTCACTTTCATTTAAAAACAAAAATAAGTTTTTTAGCTCTTATGTTTGTGGAGGAAAAACTTGAAAATGTGAATCAAATGAACCTACCAAGGCTCAGAAATCTAAAGACAAATAAAAAGAACCCAGATATTCTTTTTATGTCTTGATTTTAAGCAAATACCATGATTTTTGAGGCCGAACTCAATTTTTCAATATCTGAAGTCGGCAATACTGTAGAACTGAAGAGACATGTAGAATAAGTGTACATAGTACAGTTTCTAGCAGTTAGCTGCTGTACAAATGAGAAATATTGCATCCATGCATGAGTACACAAATATGATAGCAGGCATATAACATAACTGGCTGAATATATTAAACATATTGATTAGATAACAGTAGAACCCCTATGTTTAACATTTATAATACATGGAGGCAAACACAACATAAAAAACACAATGGATTTGTGGTGTGATTTTCCAAAGAATATAGGAATGGCTATATTGGCTCAGAACAATGGTCCACCTAACCCAGCATCCTGTCTTCTGACAGCAGCCAGTGTGAGATGGTTCTGTGGGAATGAACTGAACAGGGTAATTAGTGAGTAATCCATCTTCTGTCAGCCTGTCCCAGCTTCTGGCAATCAAAAAATAGTCCAAAAATAGCCAAAGTGGCTGAGGAGCGCTCAGCACTACCTAAGAGCTAGTGAAAAAAACCTCTCCCTCCCTACATAGGAAGTGATTACCTATAATTCTCCACACACAAATAATTAATGGGGTTGGGAAGGAATTTTCCTCCAGGGCAGATTGGAAGAGGCCCTGGAGGTTTTTCACCCTCCTCTGTAGCATGGGGCACGGGTCACTTGCTGGAGGCTTCTCTGCTCCTTTAAGTCTTTAAACCATGATTTGAGGACTTCAGTAGCTCAGACATGGGTGAAAGGTTTTTCACAGGAGTGGGTGGGTGAGATTTTGTGGCCTGCGTTGTGCAGAAAGTCGGACTAGATGATCATAATGGTCCCTTTTGACCTTAGTATCTATGAAAATGAAGGAAACAATCACCTCCCATGTGCTACAAACAGAGCAGCTAACTCATTTCACCTTTCAATAAAAAAATTCTCTTAATCAAACCAGGGTGTTCAATAATCATGCTGAACACAAGACTCTACCACATGACTGCTTCAGTGTCTGAGTTCTAACTGATTGACATATACCAATCAGTTCCACTAGCTCTTGCTGGAGCCTTTTAAAGGTACAATTCTCCACACAAACTGCTTCCTTTAAGGCATTTCCTGGGGCCTTGAGACTGTTACATTCAATTATAAGTTTCTTTTCACTGGTTTTGGAGTAGCAGCCGTGTTAGTCTGTATTCGCAAAAAGAAAAGGAGTACTTGTGGCACCGATGAAGTGAGCTGTAGCTCATGAAAGCTTACGCTCAAATTTGTTAGTCTCTAAGGTGCCACAAGTACTCCTTTTCTTTTCACTGTGGCAGTCTTGGTTTTCTCAGTGCTCTCTTTGGTTTTGCTTGGACACCCAGTAGTCTGTATTTGTGCACAGTGTCATTATTTTTTCTGTATTAACAGGGGCCGTAATTAAAGGCAGAAGATATTTTAATTTGTTTCTCTTTCTTGCTACCCATCCCCATCTCTCTTTTTCTCTCTTCTCTATCTCTCACTTTCCCATCTATTTCAAATTCCATCTTCTATTCTGCTCTCTCTTTCTTGGGTCAGAAATTTTGGAAAGTCAAATCTCTCTTTTCCTTACTGCAGATGAAAAGATAGTATATCACTAGTAGGACAGGCAGGGCCCTCCCAGAGCCAGAGCTTTAATCAATGATAATCCTTTAATCTTAGACTTGTACTACAGATCCCTCTGCCCATTTCTTTGATCCTGAGTGAAGAGAGACGAAAGGCCCAAAACAACACAACTGCCTGTTTAATACTGAATGAGCTTCTTCTGTCACTACCTATATATGAGTAATGGCTTTTTATTTGTCATATTCTCTTTTTTTCCTTCAAGTCCATATTTTTTTAAAAATTCTGTTTGCTGTTAGACTGTCTTTAGAACCTTTTTTACAAATGTAATTAATACAAGAAAAATTAGTGAGCATTACCACTTCGTGAGGATTTTTAGTGGAATTAACACTGATTGGGAAATGTTGTTCCCCCCACAGATCAACGTTTTTCTACAAAATTCTTTGGATTTTCATTGAAAATCAAAAACCTGAAAGAAAAAAAAGTAGTTGGCAACTAAAAATCAACTTTTAGAAAACTGGGATTTTACTAAAAAATTTGACCCAGCTGGTCAAGTTTTTTAGTTTTCTCTTGCCAAAAAATTTAAAAAAAAAAATGTTCAGAAAAATGATGGGTTTTGTTTTTTCAACAAAAAACCTGAATTTTTTTTGTTGAAAACCTTTTTCTCCCAGAAATGTCCATTTTGACTAAAAAGCGATTTTTGTTTTTTTAAAAAAAGCCATTTCAAATGAAACATTCTGACCAGCTCTGTTTACTTGGGGTTCATTGAATTTTCTGATATGCACAGAGACTGTAGGCCCAGGACTTCAGCACTCCTTCTGAAGATCAGGTTATCCAGTGTCTTACAGTGGTGCTGAGTCTACGTTAGGGCTGTGTTACAAAGTTACCATCCTGCAGACTTGTTTTTGTTTTATCTTCCTTTTCTCTTACTCACAAAGAAACCCAGCCCTGTGTAGAGGGCCCAGCACCAGGCCCATGTGTAACCCACGTGCCATCTAGGTGCAGTGTTCTGTCCCATTTAATGGCACTGAGACCACTTAAAGAGAGAGTTAAATAAGTGTGCTTAACAGGCAGTTGGCTTTTAGCTCATGCAGTAGAGGCTCATGCACCAAGCTCCAGAGGTCCCCGGTTCAATCCTTCCCATCGACAACTGAGGTCTGTCAGCATTACACATGCATCACAGAAATCCCATCTCAACTCTCTAAACAGAGATTAAGAGGTGCATAGACCTTGTGTTTTACCCTCAGACAATTTCCACTTAGAGCTGTAAATGATAAAATGAATGTTCTCAACTGCTGTATAAAGTTCTGCCCATGCTGGCTGCTTATATGTTTTGCCATTCTAATCAACTGATCAAATAGCTTCTTTTCTGTCATACATTATACGGACAGGTAACAAATGGCAAGTTCCAGAACATGGCGAACTGGAGAGTGTAAAGGAAAACAGAATGGTGCCAACCTTTGCTGATGTGTTTCCCCCCAGTTTTACAGAACTCACTGAAGCCTCTGAAGTGTTCACAACTTCCCCAGTGATGCTTGATTCAGAATCCCCCCTCAGATTCACTGTTCCCTGGGCCTGCAAAATGTTTGCCTTTGAATCATGGCAATTTCCCTCTGTAAGCTACTAGGAATCTCCTTCCAAGCCTTTGGTTTTCTAATTTGAGGTCCACAAGACCCAATCACAGAGATAAGGTTTCAGAGTAGCAGCCGTGTTAGTCTGTATTCGCAAAATGAAAAGGAGTACTTGTGGCACTTTAGAAACTAACAAATTTATTTGAGCATAAGCTTTCGTGAGCTACAGCTCACTTCATCTGATGAAGTGAGAGATAAGGTGTCATTTTTGAGTTAAAAGCAACTAACTTGCATTTCGGATAGTGGTGAACATAGATTATCCACTCAGATGTTCCAAGAAGGACAGATACAGAATAATAGAAATGATTAGATGGCTTGCTAAATCACATCTCCTTCATCCCTCAGGACTCAGTGCAGGATCCTTCTCTACAATCTGTTACCAAATGTTTTATCCAGTCTGGTGTTACATGATGCGGGCAATCAGGTTGCCATCAATTCTTTTGAGACACTACTCCACTGTCTATATGACTCACAATTAGGGAATTTGCTTTACTTCTAGTCGTCTTTAATGTGGGCCTGCATCCAAAGCAATTATATGATTATGAAACCAGTGGGAACTTTCTGGTAAAGTGGAGGAGAATCAGAGATGCAGTGGAGAGTGGGGCTTAGTGGACACGAGCATTTTACATTTGGGTTTCATTCCTGTCTAGGACACAACTGCAATGAGCTAATTCTAGTCCTTAGTGAATATTTCCCCTTAATTTAAAACTACCACAGAATTGGGTACATTATAACTGACAGTCTCTGCTCAGTAGAGATTCTGGACTGGAATAACATGAGGAGTTGATTTTTACCCATTGGTGAAGCTGGGGATGGGGAAATCAGGGCTGAACCACTAGGGGGTAATGAGACAGGATTATCTGGTTATTCTGAGGATACCCCTTACTAAAGATTTCCCTGGTGAGACTAGGTAGTACATAGGGGTGCACTGGTAAAATTGTGTGGCTATCCAAGGGTAGACTGCAGGGTGCGTTATGTGCACAACTCAGATACATTGGCCCAGTCATGGGGAGAGCTCAGTATTGGAACTACAGTGGATGAGGTTTGTCCACTACTCTTGTATATAGAGGAGAGGGCCAGGCAAGTACTAAGCAACTACTTATTAAGAGAGGGTTAAAATAATGCTGGTATATTTTAAAACAGCCTCTAATCAGTCTCCCCTCCCTATCTTGAGGACTGGTTTTGATTAAATTTATGGAAGGAGTGGTCACTACTTTTCAAATCAATGATGTTTAAAAGCCTATCCTCCATCCACATGGAGCTAGCTGGGTTTCTTGTTGTTTTACACCCCTAGTCTCACTGTGGTGCCAAAGCAGCAATTGGTTGGTGTTTGGTGGTGCTTAGAGTCCTGTAACCTTGGAGAACAGCCATCATTTTGGCTAGATACAGGGGACAGAGGGCTCACTCTAAATCAATGGATTTTTGCCCTGTTTCCTTCTGCATGTAGGATTTTGGAGCAGTTTTACTATTTCCCAGCATCAGCAGAGTGATGGGAAAATAGGAACCCTGACTACAAATTAAAAATGGAAACTAATAATATTCTTATATATGCCATTAAAAAACTGCTGGGATAAACAAGCACCACATATTTACATACACCCCAGAGTGCTGTTCTTGCTCTAATTAAACCATTTTCTCTAATACAAAAGAAAAGTAATATAGTTACACAGCTCTCTCTCCAATAAATTCTTCTCTGTTATAAACATATAACCATGTGACTGGGTTTGCTACCCATCTGAGTCCTATGCGGGCTCTGTGTAATTGAGCATTGGATCTACCATTTCTCCACCCTCTGTGTTCTAGTCTGCTCTGTAAAGATGTGAGAGCAGACAGGAAAGGCTTAAAGGGTATGGAGCACATACAGCTGGGCTCATTAACCAATCAAGCTCAGCTGCCGGGGTATAAAAAGAGAAGTGCTCTAGTACTAGCAGTAGTAGTCATCATCTGGTAGGGGGAGAGGTCAAGGTTAAGAGTGTGGTGTTGTGGCTTAGTGACCCCTTCTTGAAAGGGAGAGCTCTGGGTAAACTCTGTAGAGGGATGATATTTACTACCCCTTAGAAAGAGAGGATCAATTTCTGCTATTCTCTTTCACCGAAAGAGACTTTGAACCTACTACTCTTCTATTTTGGTAGTATTTTACACTCACCCTGTGCAGGTGTGAGTCACTACAAAGCATGCAGTGCAATAGAGAATCAAACCCCGGATTAGTTTGTGTGTTAGCTGCTCCCTGGGGAGGGAGAGTCCACTCTGTGATCAAATGTATTTCATGACAAAATGTTTTCCTATCTTTGATTTTTGAATTTTTCTGTCTTCTAGCATCTGGAGTACACCCATTCTCCCCGAACTAGATGAGTGGGAAACTGAATGGTTAGAATTGCCTGTCATTTTCAGTATCATATGCCAGGTGATGCAACTCAGCCACTGGTACTCCAAGAGCTGTAAGGCTGTGCATGGAAAAGAAATATATTAATCCAGAAATGGATCACTACACTAGCATGTTCTGTAAGTGTAGCCTCAGTGTAATAACTATGATTGAAATAAAACACCAGATGGATTTAGCCTTAGTTTAATGTTAACTTGGGTGGGTGAACCAGGAAAGAAATGGAAAAGGAATCACAGAGGCATAAAAATTAGAGATGGAAAAGACCTACTAGGTCATCTAGTAAATTCCCTAATGCCATAGCATGATTGTTCCTAGACTAAAATCTTTGTTCAGCTTGAGTTATGGCTGAGAATACATTAACCTTTAAAACACTAGTATTAGAACGTTGGATTTTTCTAAACCTCGACATTACAAACTCAGGAAATGTGCAGCCCAGATTGCATCTGGGTGAATGCTCCCCCAGGAAATGTTTGTGATTTTTCTTTAATTAAAAATAGTTTGTGGTTCATTTCAGCCATTTTCTCCATTTAAGCATATCTGGCCTTGTTTTATACAACACTACACATGATAGGTCAGGCCTTGCCCAAGGGCCAAGGAGTCTGAAAACTCTGCCTCACTCCCCACTAAAAAGAAACTTTTCTCCCAAGTAATGGTGTTGCTGCTTTCCACCCATCTTCAGTTAGATACACGGAGGTGGCAAAGTAAGTCTGTTGTTGTGGTCCTCGCAAAAGCAACTCTGAGTTTCCATCTCTTTCACTGAGACCTCTGACTCTTTATTTTTAGCCCCACTGGGTTCAATTGAATGCTGCTACAATATGAGGCTAGGAGGGGGAGGCGCAGTTATCCCTCTGGTAGGGGCTCATGAAGATATCAATATTTTACCACTAGCTGCGGAGTCCGGCTCATGGCCTGTAGTCTGATGTTGAAAATTCTACTGCCGTAGAGCAGCCGCACAGTGGAAAGTACTTCCTGCTGCCTTTGAGGGTGACCTATGAGGATGGGAGAAACAGGGGCCTCAGAGACAGGCAGCCATATTTCAAAAGAGGCCTCTGATATTGGGTGGCTAAATGTAGGTACCATGGACATGAATTTCAGAGGTCCTGAGCACCTGCAGCTCCCCCTGACTTCACTTGTCTCTTGTTGGCAACCTGAAACTGTGTCCATGAAGAACAGAGAGATCTGCTTCTCCAGCTCTCCCCACAAAATGGCACGGAGAGTGGAGGAGGGCATGTGTTTCTGGGACTGCTTATTAGTGGCCAAAAGTGCCTGCAGAAGATTAATATTAAACATGAAATAATAACATTTAGCACATCGATTACAGTATTTCACCTATGGATCACAAAGTGCTTTTAAAAGATCAGTCAGCATTTCCATCTTTTTTTGTATTGGTAGGGAAACTGAGGCAGAGAGGCTGGTGCTTCTCCCCAGGTATCACAATGCATGACGGAATAGAACAGAATCCCCCGACTCCCATTCGGGTGCCCTATCCAATAGTTCTGTATTTTACTGCTTTTCCCAACCCTCTATAACAGGTTTCCTGCCCCGTCATATGCACACATGCTACCTTACACACAAGGATTCAATCTCCTCTGGTAGGAGTGCTAAGAAGAAATAGCATCTTGGAAAAAGCAGTGAGCACTTCAGTTTTAACTTGAGTTGCTACTGGGAGATCGGTTCAAGTTAAAAGTAGGGACCTGAGAGAAGCAGGTGGGAGAGGAGTGACGATTCCCTCATTGTCTGCCACTCCACCTAGGCGGTATGTGTGTAAAGAGAGCTTCTTTTAAAAGACATTTTAGATGAGGTGAAGCAGAGTTTCTGAAGTTCAGCCCGATGCTTGTGGAAGTTAACTGTGCAGTCATCATCTCTAGTAATGGAAAACTTTTGCATTTGGTTAAAAAAAAAATCCCATGCACTAATTCTCATTGTCTATTAGTATGTTAGATAAATCTCAAGTTTTATCATAACCTATTGATGCCTCTATATCTGACACCAGTATCCTGTTCTGACACCAGTGTCAACCCTCTGTCAAGTGGCAGCGGCTGCCTGGGGCCTTGCAGATTGGCTTTCCAGTGGAGAATTACTATTTATTTGTATTACTGTAATGGCTAGGTACTGTAGTCATGGATCAGGACCCCACTGCACTGTGTACAAACACAACAAAAAGATGGTGTCTGTCCCAAGGAGCTTACAATCTAAGTATCAGACAAGGGATGACAGATGGAGACAAACAGATGGGGAAGTACAAAGAAACAACTAGACAATGTTGGTCAGCATGATGGACAGTGGTCTTGGCACACCAACAGCAGCCTAACCACTGTCAAATTTTTCACAGGTGTCATGGTAAAAGAGCGTTTTGAGGTCGGATTCAAAGGAGGATAATGGTAGCTTTGTGGGTGTTTTACCCTCCCATGTGTGGGGGGCAGCCAGGGAAAAAGCACAAAGGTATTTGTTTGAAACGGTAACAAGGGGGCAGTGGAGGCTGGTATTATGGGCCGATCAGGCATAAGCATTGACAGCTGTATAGCAAAGGAAAAAATATAGGTATGGTGGGAGTTGACTGTGAAGGGCCTTGAAAATGAAGAGAAGCCATTTACATTTGATGTGATGGAGAATGGGGAGCCAGGGAAGCGATTCAAAGAGGAGTGAGATGGTCAAAGTGACAGGCTAGGAAAATGATTTTTGCAGCGGCATTCTGAATGAATACGAGTGGGGCAAGACTGCATTTGTCAAGGCCAGAGAAAAGCTTGTTGCAGTTATCAAGATGTGAGATGGAGAGTGTGGATGAGAGTTTTAGCTTTGTAGATGGATAAGAAAGTCGATGTCTTAGGGATGTTAAGTAGAAATAATAAGCAAGCTTTAGACCTAGCCTGGATGTGAGAACCTAGAGAGAAGTCTGAGTCAAAGATTACATCCAGGTTACAGCCTGAATGACTGGCAGGATAACAGTGTTGTCTACAATAACTGAGAAAGAAAGTGAGGGAAGAGCTTGGGGGAAAAGATTAGCAACTCTGTTTTAGCCATGGTTAGCTTCAGCAGACAGCAAGACAACAAGAAGTAAATATCAGAGAAAGGCTGAGATTTTAGTTTGCAGAAAGAGGCAGGTCTGGAGAACAGGTAGATATGTGAGTCGTTAGCATAGAGATGGTAGTTGAATAGTGACATGAAGTCTGGGTATATTCGAAGTGTAATTTGTTTTATTTACACATTTTATATTTCACAATCCTAGAACTGGAATGGTTAAAGAGTATGCAGGGCAATCCCTTGTTCCAGGAATATCAGCCCATCACAAATGCCTGCTTCCTAGAGAGCAGCTCTGCCTCCAGTACAGACTCTAACTTGACAACAAGGCAGAGAGAAAACCCTCTGCTAACACAGCTCCCTCAACACAGAACCTTCATAACAAAACTAACAAAAACTCAAGATGTCTTTCCAAGTCTAAACATTTGCTTGCACACTAAGAAAAATAACTTGGAACACTATAACTATAATGGCATCACCTGGTAACACCTGACATAAAACTATCTGTGAGTTGGACAAAAAACATTTTTTAAAGTTCAAAAACATTTTTTCAAAGTCTCAATGACTTAGAAAGATTTTTCTACATATCTACTTCTTCCTTCGAATCTAGAAACATTTCTTATAAAATAAAAAACACCAGTAATATAGTCAAAAGCATTATATCTCTCCCTACTCTCCTCCTCCCCTCTTCCCCTGTGCTATGTGGCACCATTTTGGATCAAACAGAATTGCTCATTGGATCTGAATTGGAGGGGGCTATTTTGATTTTCTCTTCATAGAGTGTTTTGCTTCTTTTCTTAGTTGTTCTACAAGTTTCAACACAGAGAGATGTATTATTACTATTTGTGGTTCTTCATAAGCCTTTATTGATTTTATGAAAGCAATAATAAAAACTTGCACAAGGTGCCCATCCAACAAAAGACATTCTTCAATCACATTTATAGAAGTACAATCCAACCGAGAAATCTCCAGGCAAATACAAAGCATCAGAATTCAGTATTTTCATTCAGTGTATTGGTGGAATGGAATCAGGCCCACACCTCATAAAGTCCAGCCGTTCAAGAGGAAAAAGGGATTGTCCCCCCAGCTGCTGAAGCAACAACACATCTAAAATTCTTCACTCCAGTGCAAAAATGGGCCCAGGCACTTCATATATGCGTACTGCCAGTAGCAGGATACGTGCATCCAAGACTTTACACTGCCTCTGCCCTCACTCGCTGGGTGTTTATCACTGGAATCCAGAATAGATGTGGTTGGCAGCTATTACAGCCACATAATTGCAACAGATAGGAATTTTTGCCTACAGTAGCTTGAGTACACTGGTAAATTTGCCTTGGTTGATGTTGTCCCAACCAAGCAGAGCTAGGAGTTTGGAAGGAATGAGACGAGGTTTAATATGCATGCGCTCTCAAATGGCTATCTTCATCTTAGATAAGAACATCACTGGCTTTTATCAATCAGAGGGCTATGAGGTGGAGACAGAAATGTAAATAGATATCTTCTCACATAATTGTTCTCGGCACCCTGGATGAGTCTTTGATAATGCCAACAATTATACAGAATTTGTGGCATTGCAGTTAAGGATGAGGAACCAGTTCAGATAACATTAGAGCTGCTCTGAAACTTTACGCAACCTTAACTGAACCTAATTGGAGATTAAGAAAGGGTTAGTTATCTTTTTACTTTACATGTAACTTTGTATATTCTAGTGTTGGTCAGGATCACACCAGGATGTCGCCTAAAATACCACAGTGACTGTTCTGGTACTTCAGGCCTGGCTGAAACCAGAAATAAACAGAAATCTTGCAAGAAAGCATGCTCTTATGAGGCTTGTTGCCTGCTTCCTACACCAAAGAGGTTCACGTAAGTACAGAGAGATTCAGGTAGATGTCTGGAGCCAAATTCATCTTGCCATTGACTTAAAAGGAATCCTTGAATTTCTGAATGTTACGGGAAATAACAGAAATCCTTAATCACAACCATTTCTCCACTCTTAAATCTTTCCTTCGACATAACACCACCCCACCATAAGATCCTTCCATTTGACCAGAATCAGTGAGAAAGAGAATAAAAGTGTGAGTGCCTCTGGCAATACCTTCATGAGGCTGTTTGTCATCCTGACAAAAGAAGAAGCTGAGCACATACAAATATTAAACTAATATCTTTGGAGCTTGGGCAGTTTTAATAGTCAGCTCCTAGTGCCTCAGGCATCAAACAGGAATGAGATACAGTATCCTTAATCTTCATATTCATGGCTGAAATTACACCCTTTTATATTTATATGTATGTATGACTCGCATTGTTGCTATTTATAGCTCTTTTGAAAGAGAAAAATGCTAATGATAGCCAGCGGCAGACCCTAAACAAGATGGCAAAGTCAGGAGGCAAAACAGCAAAATAGACACAATTATTCAACAATTTTTTGATCTTTGGGATAAATCTCCAGTTCATCAGATACTAAATTGATGATCTGGCATTTGTCTGCTCTAATATGAACAGAGATACTGCTAGGCAATCTCAATAGCATCTGATCAGTCTCCTCTTCCTTCCCTTCTCTTATGTCTCTACAGTCCAGTGTCAATACCATGACAGATATAATTCCTGAGGAAATGGGGCAAAGTGAGCAAAATAGACCCCGTCTCCTGGGTAATCAACAAGGGGGTGCTCAGGCATATAGAAGGAGCCCATGAAGTTTAAATGAAATTTCTGTGAAATAGTTTGTTTTAATGTGCTCTATATCACAGAGGGCTATTTTAAAGGCTACTCATTTCCACATTTTCTAAGAGGGGTAATCCTTTCTTGGTAGAAGACAGTGCACTTTCCCCATAGTTCATAGAAAGCAGCTAAGGCCAGGAGTTCAGAGAGCTGGTGCTGCCAACTTCTGTTTTCATTCATTCATGGAAGTGAAGATGTGAAGATGTAGTGTCTGTCTGCATTGTTGTCAACTCTCATGAGTTCATTGTGAGCCCTGTGACTTTTAGTGCTTTTCTTAAAAGCCTCTACTACTGGAATCAAGCGATTGCATGAGAATCTCAGCTTTCTTTTTAAAAAAAGGAAATTTCCCAACCCTCATGACTGCAGATAAAAGCTTGAAAATGTGAACCAAGTGTACACTAATGGTTCACAAACCAGAAAGCAAGTAAGAAATGAAAATCTATTATTTTTAAAAATCTCATGATTTTTGGCAGTCTGACTCATAATTTATGAATGTTTGGGGGTAGTAATACTGTGTTTGTATGTATTTAAACTCCATTTTGTTTTGTGAGCACCATTTTGGTTGTGAGGTTATCCGGTACTTTACCTGTTGTCTTTTGCCTCCATCTTGGACTGAAATTCCAAGAGGTTTTGGTAGAGGGCAAACAAAGCAGGGTGGTCAGGGTCATTAACACTGAATGACTTTGCTCCAGCAATATAGTGGGTATGCTAAAGAGGGTAGCCAAGCTGCAGGAAACCAGTTTTCCAATCTGGACTTCATGTAAGCAGTAACTTAGCACCTCATGGGGGACCTTAATAACCTGAGAGGGGTTTAAGGCTGACCAGGATGATCACATGACAGAAAGGATAGGAAAGTTATAAAAAGACAATGGCTGCTCTCGGAAGCTCTCTGACTAACCAGAAGCTGAAGTCTGAGCAGCAGGAGAGAAGGTCCTTGGGACGAAACTCAAAGGTCTCTCAAAGTGGTGAGGACACTGGAGGGAGGGTTTTATATGCAGTATGAGGTGCTGGAAAAATTTATATAGTGGGAGTGCTGAGAGCTATTGAACCACACTGTAAATTCTTTATATAATGGAAACCACTTCAAGTCAGGGGGTGCGATAGCACTCTTAGTTCCAGCACCTATGCATGCAGTTGTTTGTTGTTTGTGCTCGTACAATTTCTCAATGAGTAAAGTACGTGTGTCTTTAGAACTCCTTCGCAGAGTCTGAGTGGTCATCCTTATGCTGTCAGAGAGTCTCCAAAGAGGGAAACAGTAAATAAACCAGATGGTCCCTAGCTTTTGTGGGACTTTGGGTGCATGCAGCAGCTATTGGAGTGGCTTGGGGGAGTCAGTGCTAGCTTCAGAGCCTAAGCAATTGGAATGTAGGGTCACCACATGCCATATACTGCGTCTGCACTTGAAGTGTGTGCTTACAGGGCCACAGCCAGAGAGATTATGCCTAAAATTCATCCAGCCCCAACAAGCTAAGAGCACGCGGGCCCAGGGTTTGGGTCAGGAACAGCAGCCTTGTGAGCATCCAGCAGCGGGAGCTCACCAGGGTTGTAACAGAAGGGACAGAACTTGGTTGGGGTAGTGACGGACATCCTAAGAAGTTCCAGAGGTTTGTTAATAAGCCAAAAATCCCAGTGTTATCCAAACCTCCAACCTGTGGGAGTCCTTCCTCTGATTTCCCAGACAGATCTTTGCAAACCTCCTGCTCTTACAAGTCTGGGAGACCCTTCTCCTGTCATGCATGACCCTGACCACACACACACTCTTCTCTTTCCAGGTCAGTTTCACCTTCTCCCCTTCTCACATGCACCTGGACCACAAAGCTTCTCCTCTTTCCCACACAGCCCTATCGGACTTTCCTCTCCCTTCCAATTGCATGATCTCCTATTCAACTTTCTAAATGACTAGGAAGAGCCATAGGTACTGTGAGAAAAGGGGAGTTATTGGACATGAGGGCATCCTGAGATCTAGAGGAGAGGCGAGACCAGTACCTGTGGAGAGGAGGTGGAGTTAGTATGGACTGAAGAGAGGGGGGCTTCTTAACAGATCAAACATTACATAGGATTTAAAAAAAATAAATTTGATTTAGTCGGGTCTCAGTAAGTTAAGGCACTGGCCTTTCATGTGTGGAAGACCTGATTTATGATCACAAGTAAAGTGAGCCTAGAAGCCTCACCTTGTCCTTATCACAAAAAGCACCGAAAAAGCTGGTATGAGTGCCAGTCTCAGGTCAGGAAAAGCCTGGAGGGGAATGCTGTGGGTTGTAATAGAGGAGCCTAGGCAGAGCTGTGCAAAGCTCTTGTACTGGGGACACCATAGGTCAGGAGTGAGGTTGCTCGGGAGCAATGTTTAGTGAGGAAAGCTCACACCCTGTGCTAAGCTGGCGCTACCAGACCCTGACTTTTATGAGCACAGACATTTTCCTTAGAAAAACAACGATCAGTAAAAACATTGTGAACCAGGGGCCCTGCTTCAGGGATAAGACTGCCTCTTGCGCTCAAAGCATGCGGCATGTATCTCTGTAAGAGATTACCAATGATGTGTTTTTTATAGAGCAGTGTGAGTGGTGTGGGCAGCACTGCAGCCCAGTCGTTACATCCCTGAGTGCACAGGGATGAGAATAGAGGGACGGTAGAGGAAAAAATATTCACTGGTAAACCAACCTCACCCAGAGTATAATTTAACTCTGTCCTGTAATAGGCCCAGCCTCTGGGAACATCAAGAACCAAAGGCAATTGCTGTGCATGGCACTGCTACAATCAGTACTCCATAACCCTTTGTGTGCTGCCTTCTTGGAGAGATCTTACCCAATGAGATCATATTCTGTTCCAATATACCTGGCAGTGGCTCATTTGGGGAAATGCCAGAGATGAGGAGTACTTCCCTTATGCCATGCTCCTCACTCAAGTCTGAAATGAAAACACCTGCATGGTGAAGAGGGGAATGGGTATAGATCTGAGCTTTATTGCTTTTGTTTGGCATGTTTGTGGGCAAGAGCCACTCTGGCCTTTCCTCTGTTTGCCCTGCAGCCTGGTCTTGCTTCACCAGCTACACAATTGCTGCCAGCTCCTTTGGCTGAGTTCAGGAAGGGAAAAACATGCAAGTATTTGCTTCACCTTTCATCTCACCTGATGTAGTTTCATATAAGGCTGTGGGAGTTCCAAAAGCGAGAAGAAGCAGAGAGGGGCAAGAAGGCAAAGAATGATAGATACCACGGTGATGGGTGTTGTAGAACAGAATAGAGTGGATGGCAGATGAGAGAAAAAGGGAGAGTTTGCCTAATTTTAGCATTTACATGAATTTCAAACAACTGGAAATATGCAGCTAATCCAAAGCCAAATACGTGGACAGAGCAATAAATGACAGTCACATATGCTGCATTTGATCTTTTATTATAGCAAGGATATTAGTAATAAAATCAATACCAATAATTGCTAGGCCTAATAACTATACAGATCAAATCAGATTAGTTTGATATTACTTTTCCTAATAACCTGCTATTGTTGCCATCACACACTAAGAAGAAAGCATTGTTGATAGCACATCTACTTTTAATTAAAACAGGGGTACTGGAATTTTGGAGCACCCATAATGATGATTGAAGATGGCTAGTCCCTTTTCTTAGCAATTAAATCTGATCTGAATTATTATTTTGTAAAATAGAAATCATAGAATCACTTTTTCAGTTTTATTCTAAAGTAATAAAGTGGAATAATGCACTCAGGGAAGGCCGAAGATCTTAATTGGAATTCTTTTGCTCATGACAAAGTTCATGATACTGACCCTCAAGAATTATAACTCCATATGAAAAGGTCGATGGTTTCATCTATGAAAAGTCTCTAGAGAGTGGTAAAATTATTGTCTTAAAACACAGCTTTAGAGAGTGAGAAATGAGACATGAAGCCTCACAACAGACCATGGACTTGACCCAAAGCCCATGGCAGTCAACTGAGACCACCAACACATCTCACTTTGGTCAGTGATCCTGTCATACAGGACATTTGATTAGGGTCAGTGCTTGGATGAGAGACCTCCAAGGAACACCTAGGTACAGCTGTTTAAATGAATCATTAATTGGTATTGTTTCCTCTCAGTTAGTACTAAACTAACACAGCTGATCACTATATGGGGTTAAGTCATCCCACTGACCTTAAGGTGAGAGATATGGTGCAGGAAATCCTCACCCTGTTGAATCAGTGGGAATTCTACCTAGGAGCAGAGAAACCATAGGATCAGTGAAGCCTGGGAAGAAAGTTTGAACTGATCTTTATCTTATTGCTTTTCTTGTGAAAAGACCCATGAAAGAGAGAATACCCAAAGTACTTTCAGGCTCCAAGGGGGGAGCTAAAATGATGCTGGCCAAGGCACTAGGCTAAGCCACCAGTTCCCCTCATTGTGTGTGGTGCTTATAGGACATGGGAGCATATACAGAAATTCTGTCCTATGATGAAATGTGATTTTGAGGAAAGTTGTGGGCTGGCTGAGGCCATGACTACAAAAAATAGACCCAGATGCTGTGTAGAGTGTGTGGGGGGGGAGGGGGGAATACAACCATAGTCAAAGCCTTTACCCTTTGCCCAAGCATAGTAATGAGGAGATTAGACCAGGCCCAGGGAATGGGGTTCCCAAGGAGCATATCGTGCCCTATTCATAGAAGGGGAATGGTGCCTGGCCTTGTAAATGCAGGTTGTGGCATATATTGGTGCAAAAGGGCTTGGTATAAATGAAGTACCTTCAGGCCACAGAGCCCATTCAGGTCACCTGCGACCGAGGAGACTGATCTACCCTTTGGTGGCAATTCCCTTGCAAATGGGTAATCAGAGGGGCCACCTCCAAGTGAGGCTGGATGGCTCATTGCTCTTGTGTTAATGTGAGATGAGACTGGTTACACTTTCCATTCTCTGCTGGAGTCCCAGAGATATGCTGGAGTTGTGAGACAGATTCATGCTGATGGAAAAGGACACACCACAAATGAGAAGTCTTCTGGCAACCACAATCCAGGGGAAAGCATCTCCTAGGCATGGTTTTAATGGGTACGGTAAGTAACAAGAGGAGTGTTTGCCTGAAACATGCATCACAGGAGTTGATCCTGCTGGGAAAAGGTTGGCTTCCTGAAACAGGCATTATACCCACCTGTATATATAGGAGGTATGTGGGAGTCCCTCTCTCTCTGGAGGGAGGATCAGAGTGGGCTGAGCAGTCCTGATGGAGAAAACTCTAGGAGCAGCTAACCCTGGAAAAGTAGATTTAAGCTAACATTTGTATTACCCATATGACAAATGTGGGAGTGCGCTTCAATTATTATATTCAGTGGAATGAATATTTCCCCCTAGGGGTCTGACTGGGTAGCAGAACCTACCAGCTAGGGAAAGAGGGTAGGCAACCCTGAGAGAAGACCTCATCCACCTTACACTTAAGGCTACTCACTCAAGAATGGTCCCTTAATAGCTCTTGCCTGCTCCCCCCGGTTTGGGGAGCCAGCAAAAACAGTTTGAACAGGATGGGTCACACTCAGGAGAACCAACTGGGTCACACTTAATGCTGCAATAAAAAGTCCGGGGCACTGAGACTCGGAGCGCAGGTCAGCTGACTTGGCCTCCTGGGGCTTAGCTCAGGTTTCAAGGCTATAGGATTTGGGCTTGGGCTGGAGTCTAGGCCCTGAAACCCACCCTGATCCCAAACATCTACACTGCAGTTTTATAGCCCTGAAGCCTGAGCCCCAAGAACCTGACTCAGCTGAGCTGGGCTGGCCAGGCAGTATAGACATACCCATATAGACACAGGAGGGTGTAGGCTTACTAGGGGAACATAAACTGGTTCTGTTCCTTTCACTAACTTGTCTAACTTAACTTATAGTGAAGCGTAAGAGTAGAGGGGACTAAATATGCATGTAGCCTGTTTGTTTTAAATCCTTTGATCCAACAACTAAATACAAATCCTTTGTTGAATGAGGTTGGTTGATCAAAATCGCTGGTCACAAGTTCCCAAAGGAAAGAAATGCAGGTACCTGAAACCAGTCAGACCAGTGAGTAATAAGCAATTGATACACATACCTCGATCCCACCCTAAGCGTGGAAGAAATGCAAGATTCCATCCTGCAACAAGCATGGACAAGAGGCCTTAAAATGAAGGCACTGAGAAATCAAATAGGGGACAGAAGGACAGCTAGTCCTGTAATTGTGATAATCACATTGTTGCTTTCTTTAGAGACAGGAAGGGGGTGAGTTGGGAATTTATTTAAATGTATTGTTGACAGTATTTTTAGAGCAGGTTGTAAAAGGCATCTGTTCACAGTGCACCAGGTAGTCAATATCTGAGATGTCAGGAAAAAGTACCCCAGAAGAATCTGCACTGTCCCGATTTCTTCAGAATTAATCATCTTGGCACAACCTGCAAGCAAGCAAAACGAAAGCAGCAAACGCACCTAAAAACTGGCAAATCACCCATGTAGCCAGCAGTGAAACACAGAAACAGAGATACACTTGAACATATGCTAATAGCCTAATACCACATGCAGAAGCACACAAACGATACACAGAAGGCAAAACACACTCGTCAGCCCAGGAAATAAGGGCAATAAAACACTCCTATGAATGCATACCATCTGCTATGGAAAAAGAGGCTGCTTAGAGTGCTTCAGAGAATATTGATTGTTTCCTAAGATGTGACAAGTTTTCTGCACCCTGAAATCTATTTGTTGAGAGCTCATTCTAATGAGAACGAATGCAATTTTTAATAATTAAAATATTGCAGTCCTCCTGGCTAGGTGGATGGAGGTTACACACAGAGGTGTGGTATGTATTGGTCATGGGAGCTTTCAGGTATGATTTGCTCAAGGGTCTCTCAAGGTGGAAATTCTCCTTGGAGGGAGATTATAGCAGAGCAAGATGTTGGCCTCCCTCACTCTGATAGGTCAGTGGCTTTGGCTGGAGAACAATTCCATTTCATGACAACTTTGAGAGTTCACTATTTTCTGTCTGCATTGGAACAAAACCAAAACCTTGCAAATGTTTTCATAACATGGAATTGTGCCAAAATGTCAATTTTGGGATCCTAAAGGTTGGGTTTTTGATTCCTCTCTCTTCTTGTCATTGGAGCTCAGAAACCTTCCCATTGAAAATGCAGTCAAAAATCGATACATCTCCCTGAAAGATTTCAACTCCAGTGAAACAGCTTATTTCAGTGGAAAAACTTTGCTGAAAATGCAATATGCCCCTTTCACAGCTGTGTCGTATCCCAAACCTCTAGCTGTCAAGCTTTCAGCTCTGTAGCCACACCAGCTTACATAGTTATTGCTCATTGTGTTTCCATTCCTGTTGGACATATTAAGCAATTAAAGAATTTACAAAGACAAAGATGTCAGGTTAGTTCAGGTGTGAGGCACACAAGAGTTCAGTTGTGTCTCATCTCAGAATCCATTCACATGGGAACATACAAATCCAGTCTTTCTTCTCCTGATCCCCAAACAGGGCAGGTAGTAGAACAGTTAAAGTTGATCCTGATGCAAACAAGTGAATGAAAAACTTTTTTCAAAAATCCTTTTTGCTCTCCCTGCTTCCTGAAAGGCCAGTTATCCCCAGGCCACCACAAGCTAATGTGCAGAGAAGAAAAGGATGAAGCGATACTCACAGGAGAGCATAGAAAGGGTCTGATTTGCTGTTAAGTTACACCAGCATAAAAATGGTCTCTCTCTGTTGCAGTCAGTTGAAAACAGTGTACTCTAGGTTGGTGCACAGAGCCCTACTCACCCAGAAGGGAAGGTGAGTGCAATGATTCCTCTGGGGAGTGCTGCAGGGTGGTCCTGGCTTCCTGTCAACGATACTCTGTTTGGGGACTGATACCACAGACACTGGCATGGCAGTGAGGGAAACACTCATTCACTTTGCTGTAAGGGTCTCTCAGTGAGTGTCTGTGTGGTTTAGAGGGCAGACGGAGTCTGTGAATGCAGGAGGCTGCATCCAACACAGCCTCATTGAGCTCATCTTTAACAACTCACTCTATTTTGCTTAAGGAAGAAACCAAAGACAAGTGTTTCAAAATAAACCAGCAGAAGTACCTTCCCAGGGGAGAGAGTTCTTCTCCAAACTCCTCCTTCACACCACTCTCTTATGTGAGTTGTGGCTCCTCTCTGGTGTGGCTTGAGGAGGCATCACACAGCAATAGACTGCATTGCTGGGATGTTTGATCCCAGGTACACCAGAACTATTGTTTAATTCCAGCCCCGGGGGGGGGGGGGGGGGTGCAACGTGAGATTAAAAACCTGAATAATAAAATTAATTGCCTGAGAGAGTGGGGTAAGAGATGACATCTGCCTCAATCTGACAGAGGAGCTGGTCATGAAGCTCCCCTTTGCATTTTCCTCTCAGCAGTGCCTACGGCTAACCTTGCTTTTTTTGGTGTTGGTTTTCATGTTGACCTGGAAGAGAAGAAAACATTAAAACTGCCCAGGTGGGAGGGAGACACTTTGAATTTCTTGCAAACAAGCAAGACCTACCTTAATTTTATCTTTTCCTATCTTTTGCTCATTTCTTATTGAGCATAATTCTGCTTTATCTTTGGTCACAGCCACCCAGGACCCCAATGAACAGCCTCTTCTAGCAATGTGTGATGGGATGCAAGCGTGTGGGTCCTGATGTAACCACCTTCTATAGAGCCGAGAATCTCTTAGTTCTTCAGTGTGTTCTTCTCCTGTCTCACTCCCAGGAGCCCAGCTGCTTCTTATTGGTTTCCCTGAATTCAGTCTGCTCTTGCTCCATTTCTGTGTGTTTGGCCACTCCTACTTTGTTCCATAAGTGTGATTGCTCTGGATCCATTTCCACTTCTAACTCTCCTAAAACTTGACATTACTGTGCTTTGGGGTTCTTTGGTCTTGTGAAAAATTTATTTTTGACCCTGGCACAAAGGAAGTTGAAATTTGGATTATAGCTGGGCAGGGACTCCAACACCTCATGATCCTCTGTCTACACAGGCCATGGAGATCCCAAGCACTACTGGGTCAGGATCCCACTTTTTCCATCTGTCAAATCCAGTTTTTAAGCAGGTCACCACAAGGTGACCATAATTTAGCCCTGAATTTGAACAGTGATCGGCTGCTTATAATCAAAATCCTTACAGGAGGGAGGTGAAGGAAATCGACTCTATTCTTTTCCCTGCTTTAGTGTTGGGATGGCAAAGATAGAGATGGGGGAGTTGCGTGTTGAGAGAGAAAGGGGAAAAACGGAAAAATGGATGGAGACACTAAATTTTTCTGCTGAAAAACCTTTGGCTCTCAATGTCCCATGGATGAGATCAAATTCATTCTTCAAGTTCAAAAGTGGCCAAAGTTTTAATTATCCAGCCCTTGATCAGGGAAAGTGAAAAGTAATTTGGAAATGAAGAGCACCATACAAGTGCTTCATATTTATTATTATTAGTAGTAGTATTAATTTGTGTTATTTTGTCTAGACTCCATGAAAATGGGATTCTGATCCAGAGGCATTGTGAAGGAGTATCCCAGTGAGATGTTCTCAGGTGAAGACAGGTCTCTGCTTGTCAATGATGCAGCACACCTGATGTGCGAGAAGCCAAAAAGGGCCTGACCTTGAGTCTGTATCTCTCAGTGCCAGAAAATGCAGTAGATGTCATTACATTGACTCCTGAGGTATGTATGAGGAAAGGACAAGGAGAGAAACAGAAAGCAACTAACACAAAATGAAAGGAAGGAAGCAAATGAGGGAAAGGAAGGAGTATTTTCCTGAAAAGCTTGTGTTTGTAACTGCAGGTGAAGACTTATCAAGGGCTGGGTAATATTGTTTATCAGCTGAGAGTCCATGCCTGGTCTGTCTATGCAGTGCTTGACATCATTCTGCCTTTGTGTCTTTGCATAGGCAGCTGACAGACTAGACTGCAACATTATTTAACTGAGAAGGCACTGAGGCCAAAATCTTAAAGTCTGAAAATGTTACTCATTCTACTTATCTGTAGGAAGAAAAGTAGTAAAAGCTGTACTTACACCCAATGCTATTACAATCTGTGCTCTCAAACCATAATGCACCCACAAGAAATGCTTGCACATTAAATGCACATAAAGCATTCCTACAAACACACGAAACCCCACTCTGGCATGCATGCAGATATACACATACATATCTGCTACACAAAGGTGCAGATACATAGACACGTGTGAACACAGACAGGCAGGTCTTCACGCCGTCTCTGCCACAGCTTTTTTGCAGCCTGCTATCCAGAGGCCACTGGCAGAACATCAAACCTGAATATAAAAAGAGATTGTCCCCTTCAACTGTAATTACCAACTGAAAAGACCCAGTGGGGAGAAAAAGGGATAAAAGAAACAAACAAACCTCTGAACAGGACATCAATCAGCAAAGCAGCCTGCTGTGTAAGGTCCCTGTCTGCTGCCCATAAGGGTATGTGTGTGTGTCTCAGACAAGGAGTTAGAAACCACAGGATGGCCTTTCTCCCTCTTCAGAGCCGCCTCCTTATTTTCTACCACCCCTCTCAACTGCAACAAAATAAAAGTCCAGCACAGACTTGTGCAGCTGTCACAGCAGCATCTTCTCCCCTCTCTGAAACACCAGAGTGCCTAAAGACTTAAGGGATGTGGAAGAAACCAGGAACAATCCCCAAAGCCAGCACATGGAAGTGTAGAATACATCTCCCTAAGCCAGCCTGTCCCACTGCATCCCAGGAGAAATTCGCCCTAGAGAGCGGGCAGGTAGTGACACTCGTACTGCTGGGCCTCTGGGTTTTCTGCTGGGAGAACAGCTTTAGTGTGGCTAGAGCTTCATAGAAGTTCTAGAAATGGAAGATGCTGTGGGGATGAACTGAATTATGCCCCTTCTCAACCAGCACCACTGGGATGTTTGTCTGGGCTTGGACTGTGCCCATGGATGGGGCTTTGACTTCACCTTCCAACACATCAGCCTGTGCTGATGAGCTGGCACCGAAGGTGGGAAATTGTTACTGACAAAGACCAAATTATTGTTCTGGAATAAGGGGGAGCAGGGATTCATTCCTCTGAGGCATTATTCTGTCCTTACACTGCTCCCAGGGGGGACATGCCAATCTGCTGCTGCCCCTTACACAGAGCAAGAAGGAAGATTAAAATGTACCCCCCCACACACATCCTACATCCTATTCCCATGCATTGTCCCCGTCTGTCTCACCAATTTGCTCTTGCTCATCTGTCTTTGTCCTCTGCATAATCCCATGACAGCATTTTCTCTGACTCTAATCAAGATAAAGTTACCAGGCCTGATTCTAATCTCACTCATGCTGCACCTGAGTCACTCCATTGAGCACACTGGCATTCCTTGGCTTTAACACACATGTGAAAGATGACTCAGGTCCTCCCCAGACCAGCGCTCACTGGAGAAAGCACAGAGCCATCACTTCGTCAGAAATAAAACAGCCAACCATGACTGGCTGTAGCTTTCATCAGAGATTGTCATGACTCCTTCCAGCCCAACCCAGGCAGATGTTTGTCCCCATCTCCCACTCTGAAGTCTTTAGTATCATTTTCCCCTATCTGTCTCGCTGATTTGAAAAGTTTATATTCCTTAACTGGATTGAGCAAGGCATATTCAGAGCAGGGAAAAATGCAGACCCTAGTTCCTAGTGGCTCCATTATCCCCTTCTGTTCTGCCCCCCCCCACCCCCTTTCCTCCCCACCACTGGTATCTGATGATGAATCCTAGGTGTCAGAAACAGTGTAAGATAAATTAGCTGGGAAAGCAGAGTGTGATTAGGGTGACATTCCCAGAGTCACTGACATTTCTCAGCACTGCTGAAATGTCTGCAGTGTGTCAGAGGCAATACTGGTAGTCAGCTGCTGTGTGCAAGGCAAACCTTACCTTCAACCCCACCTCTCAGCCTTCAAGTCGGGTCTCTGGGAAGATGGAGTAGATTGACTAATTAGTCAATGGCAGTGGAGCCTCTGTCTAGATGTAGGGAAAGTTCACACCAGTCCAGAGGTAAAGTCATGGAGTTTGTGTGAGCCCATTTTCAGTAACGATGTGTCGGCATGCACAGAGACAAGGGGATTAAAGGATAAAGGCAAATACATACACAGTCATGTGCAAACACAAAGGCATGCACACGCTCAGCTCTATGCACACAGAGAGGAGAAGGCCATATTCTCCTTGTCAGCATTTATTTAGAGAGACAATAAACTTAGTCCTGGCAGGGGAAGCTCCTCACAGGCTCCAGGGATTCACAGGAATTCAAATCACCATCTAGGCCACCACTTTGTAACAAGTCTCCACTACATGGGATACTTTCCACTGAAAGAGACTAATTTCCTGAACAGCTTTGAAGCTAAGTATTTGATGCCTTAAATCAATGATTTGTGAAACACACTAAAGTTAAAGCTGGTTTCACTGGTATGAACAATAGCAGCTGTTGGAATAATGCTCACTATTATTCAGTTTGAAGGCATCTTTAAAAAGATAACATCCATGTGTGTGTCCATTGGTCCTTGAGTGAATGCATCCATCCATATGTGTTTGTGAATGGGTGTGAGCATATGTGCATAAATTCACTTGTGTGTGCCTCCCAGGATGATGTTTGTGAGGAGGGGCATAGCGTGGGTTGCTAGTTCCAGTATTCCATGCTGGGAGTTGTAGTCTGAGCTTAGAAAAACTAACAGGAACCAGGAAGTGTAAGTGTGTGGGGGTGTGTCATGGTTGGGGCCAGGGAGCTGCTCCTGGCACTGCTTCTGGAACTGTATGACTGCTAGCTAGCTAAACCTTGTTGGATTTCACCCTGTCAGTCTCTGCCTCCATTACTTACCAGGTCAGCATTCTGGTGTGTGCAGCAATCCTCACTGTGGGATAGAAGAAGAGAGAGAATCTATGACCTCCACTGCTTGAGTTAAGGGCTCTTTTAGCTCAACCTGTTCTTTCGTGCTGAAAATCCCCTATTCTATCCCTACTCTCTTACCATCTTGCTGCTACTGCTCGCTTATTGTTAATGCCAGGAGCCCTTACTGCCTGAGTGCAGATACTCACACAGCATATATACCACTGCATGACATTATAGTGGAGAGAGCATTTAACCACTGGTATTTGAGGGACTCCACAAAAATACCCATGAACCTATTGTCCCACAACTTTACTTCTAGAAGTGCCAAATCGAGTCAGTCAATCCACCTACACATTAGAACCAGTGTCCTAGAAGTGAAAGGCCCCGTGTCCCATGTCAGATATCCCAGTCTCCTGAACCAGCCAGCCCCAACTGGGGCTGGCTTGGATTGGAATTAGATTGGAAAGACCTGTATTTCTTTCCCCACTCCCTAGCCATCCAGTCCCCCCAGCATAAGGACAAATTGTAAAGACCACAAAATTCAGATTCCCTTGGAGAACTAGGAGTTCTCTTGGAGACTGGTCATACAGCTGGACAGAGACAATGACAGATGGCGATACACATACATACCCATACTACACAGTGCAGGTGACATTTGCGTGTTTTTTTTAGAATGCCAGCCATGTCCTGTCATCATGAGCTAATGCCCTCTAATGAGTCCATTAAACAGCTCCATCTTTGCTGTTAATTTCCCCTCCCACATTCACAATCCAGCAACATCACCCGTTTCAGAAGATATTATATTACTTTATTCATTCTGCATGATAGAGCCAAGCAGGCACCAGGACCCATTCATCCTCATGCCACAAAACAAAACCCCAGGAAACAGGGGTGGTACATATTTCTCATTTCCCTGTGCTTGCTCTGGGCTTTTCATTCCATTCCAGGAACAGAAAACAAAGGACTTTCAAAAGGAAACATAACAGTGAAAAGGCAACAAAGCCAGCTGGAGTGACTTCTCCTTCAGCAGAGCAGAGATCCATGCTAATGCTCGCTTACTACTTACCTGTTTGCTGAAGAGCTGCAGCGAAGATAGCCTTGTGGACAAACATATAATTACATCAAATTGTTCCATTTAAGATGCAAGTTGTTTAAACAATATGTAGTCACTATCTCCCCATCCACATCAGCTGTTTCACTGTACTGCTGGGGGCAAAGTCCCCCTCAGCACTGCCTCTGTCTATTGATCCATATCATCCACCTCTACAGAGCAAATGACACATCAGGACTACACTTGTCTAGCCAGCCATATCAGCCATTTTCAGCCCACTGCTGGGCAAAAGGCTTCCTCATTACTGCTCCTGTCTCTTCAGCAAACCTCAGCTCCTTGCTGGACAAAGTGATCCAGCACACCTTAGTCCTTAGCATCATCCCTGCATGAGCCATTCTCGCCATGTGGACAAGGCCCCTGCTGCCTGTGAGACTGTATGAATGGTTTGGGAGTGCTGAGAATAAATAGTGACAGACAATTAAAAATATTGTCTGTCTAGCATGTACTGGCCTGTTAAAATGCTAAATAAAAGTGACTGGTATGACTCAAGCTTGACAGTGAGTGTTTAATTCATTACGTTGCTGGCTTTCACTACACCTTAGGGATCTTTTAGTCATGGTAATTATTGATAACATATGCATAGCACTTTGCCATGCAAACAGTAAGAATATAAGGCCCCAGAGAGCTTACAAACATGAACATCTTCAGAGCAGTTTGGTCGTGGAAGGATTTGGAGAGTGGAGACAATGGCAGGTGGAGAGATCAGAGTAGGAAGAATTCTGAGGAGAGATCTGGAGCAAGAAAGGAGAATAGGCTTAGCAGCCAAGCGGTGAGCCTGGAAAAGGTTTGTAGCTGAGAGCTGAAGAAGCAGCATGGTCCAGCGATAAGGCGGGGGATTCAGGAGACCTGAGTTTTATTCTGAGCTCTGCTATGGAATTGCTTTTTAACCCTGGACAAATTGTTCACCTTCTCTGTGCTGGGTTTCCATCCCTGTAACATGGGGATAATGATGCTTAACCACTTTGGTGAAGCACTTTGAGGTCTTTGAATGGAAAGCAGTATGTTGGGATAAATTATTATTTAGAAGGAAACAAAAGGATGAGAAGGGAGGATTTACAGGAGCTGGGTGAGGAGGGAGAGAGAGAGAGAGAATGTGCAGTTATGCCCAGAGATGACATATATAACAAAAATATCCTTTGAGACAATATAGCCTTTTCTATAAAAATAGAAAGTATATTTTTAGTGTCAGTCTTTATGCCTAATGACCACTGATGTGATCTTAATGACCACTTCTTTTTAGTCATTTTCATGCTGTACTGGGGGTGGGGGAGGAGGGGTGTTATTTTTCTAGATTATTCTGTTATGCTGAACTGCTAAAAAAGCCTTCTGTAGTTTTGACACATGATTTCATAGAATCATAGAAGATGAGGTGTCTTCCAACCCTAAGGACGTCATCTAGTCCAACTCCCTGCTCAAAGCAGGTCCAACCTCAAATAAATCATCCCAGCCAGGGCTTCGTCAAATACAAAGCAGAGGGACCTAGACATTCTCATGAGCACTAAACGCATACAAACAAATTTTGAAAGGAAAAGATCCTACGCTCTCCTTTTTTGTATGTTAGCCCCATTTCAGAGCTGATGAGAGATGCCAGATGTTGTGGATAAACTGAGGGCTTCAGTTTCAAGCGCAGTCAAAGTACAGCAAGAGATGTAGCAAGAAAGCTACTATCCTCTGCTCCAATAGGCCTCACCCCTAAAATTAGAGAGACTAGATCTAAGAGGGTAGTCAAGTCTGTAGCCATAGTCTTTCTGCTGAGACTGCGAAAAACAGTGCCAACTAGAGCACATAGCTCTGTGTGCACTGGCTGCCCATCAGTCTCTGAATGGGGCTGGATTTAACCTATGAAGCCTAACTGTCTTGCAACCTAATGACAAAACAAACAACAAAAAAGGGGGGGGGGGGTAGTGGTGAATGTTTCCATTTAGTCAAGATGACATTTTTCCATCATAAAACATTCTGCAGCGTACCCAGGTCTCATGCACACTTTATATTCCTTATCTCTTCTCTTCCCCAAATGGCTGAAAGGTTAACAAATCTAGGCTCTGATGGACCAAGGGGAGTGAATTCCACAGTTTATGACCCCTCATGGGGGAATATCCTGCTGGTGGCCCTGCCATCTGAGCTGATTGTAAGTGCAGCTTGTTCTGAACTCATATCTTTTGTGATATGGATAAACATCTGCTGGACATTAGAACAGTAACTGAAGAGGCTGCTACAGGTCAGGACAGAGGTACACTGACTGAGCTGTATAAGGCCCAGAACTAGGAGATCAGGGAGTGCAGCAGGACAGGATTAAAGATGCACAGAAGTTAATGCCATCAAACTCTTTTCACCTTGGACCAAAGTCAGGATCTGAACCCACATCCCTGGAGGTGAAAGTGCTGCAATGTGAAAGGTTAAGGGAAAATTAGATTCTTCTACAGCAAAGAGGTTTTGTCTTGCTGCAGATATAAAAATCTTGTTGATTTCAAAAGGGTATTAAAGAGAATACAGAAAACAAATGTGGGAGATTTCTCTGGCACCCCAGTATTTTCTCAGGATCCTGTTCATCATGACATGTGCTCTACTAAAAAGAGCTGACTAGCTACCTCAGCATCTGCACTCATAACAGATGCTTAGTGGCAAAAGAACATCCTAATTGATAGGCTGAATGGACAGGCACATGCCACAGCCTTGGAGACAGTGCATGGACACACAAGTTTCCTCCAAGACTGGGAAGTCACACTGACTTCCTGGTTCATAGCACAATCCATATGGGTATTTATAATGCAATGCAGTTCCGTCTATTGCTGCTTACTGCCATCAGGGAGCACTACAGGGGCTCAGAGGCTTTGTTTGGGGGGGGAGGGGAAGGGGGAGGATTAAGGGTTTTTGGATTAATATTCCTGTTACAAAAGGTGGAAAATCTCTTCCAAAAAGCTGGCTATGCTCCTAGGCAGACACCCCACCAAGGATCTGAGTGGGTTCAGGTAAAGGAAGCATCTGAGGGGAGAGGACAGAGTGACTTTCACAAGGGAGGGGTTGCAGCTATTAAACACATATCTCTGGTCAGCAGCAGCCTATCCTCTGATCAGCATGATTTCCAAAAACCCACAAAGGTCAAGACAGAGAGGGACACCATGTAGACTGCAAGGAGAGGGAAGGGCTGAGAGGTGGTCAGTTTCTCATCTCCAGTGATTAGTCCATTAATAAACATTTATGTTGCCCAGTTTCAGAAAAGTTTGTTAGCAGTGTATAGCTCTCAGTAATGCACCTATGGAGAGATCTGCCGTGGAAGTCCGAATCCAAATCCTGGTTTAGGTCTAGGTGAAATTAGTATGTTGGTCTCGGGTTAGGGCCTGATCCAATCTCCCCTGAAGCCAATAGAAAGACTCCCATTAACTTAATTGGGAGTTGAATGAAGCCTGTAGCCCCAATACATTTTGGTTCCCCTTGCAAAACTACCACTCAGGGTTTTTTGCAGAAAGGCTGTACTGCAGAAAGACCCAGACATGACATAACAGAGTAAATAAGTAACTCAGTAAATCCAGACTGAAGGACATCAACTGTGAGGTGTGTGGGATCCAGCACTAGAATTGCAGTGTGCAATAACAGGGCAGAATTAAAGGTGCATTGGCTCAGCTTGGTGTGCCAAGTCTACCCATATGATGTCTGGCTCTAGCCCATTTTATTATTCCCTTTCCTTCATTAGAACTAAAATGTACCCACAATAAATACATAAAATAAAGGCAACATTCAGGAATAAAGGCCTCAAAAGATGCATCCCTTCAATTTTAAGGAAATAATTTGTATGGAAGACTTGAATGAAAGTGTCAACAGATGCATCATGTAATAAAATGTGAAACCTACTATTAAGTTCTCACTAAGAGGACAAAAACTGCACGCATCTGAGATAAACACACGGAGTTAGGAAGCTGCAATATTAAATGGTTCACTAATCGTGTTCTCATTTCCCAGCTACATTGCCCCCTAGCACTCAACTAAATATAGCTTTTGCTTTTTTTTTTTTTTTAATATAAACACACTATTGGGCTGTAGCCCTTCAGTTAGGAAAATGCTTCCACTTCTCCCTTCCGCATCAACTTGCTCACTTTAGACAGTTTTGACCAACACTGCTGGTTCAATATTGTTTTATACCTACTTTGCACTCACTCTGCCCAGGTGTAAATGACTCCACAAGGTACAAGGCAATGGAGAACCAAGCTCTGAAGTGAGGTGGTTCACCCCATATTTCTGGGTCAAACATTCATTGCTCAAATGAGCTTTTGGCTACCTGCATGTCCTCACAGAAGATGGACCCAGGATAGTGGCAGGGAGGAGAGAATACAATACCCAAGTGTGAGGAGGAGAAATATGAGAAGGTAAAAATACAGGGTAAAATTATCAAAAGCACGTGTATGACACTGAGGAGCATAAGTCTCAGTGAAAGTCAGACATTGGTTCCCGAGTCTCTTAGGCAATGTCTACAGCAGCATAGCAGTTCTGCTGGCATAACCCTGCTGTGCAGATTTTTCACACCGCTGGGCATCATACCTATGCCAACATATTTTAGCGTAGACCAGGCCTCAGGCACTTTTGAAAACTTTACCCACAGGCCAAAATTGTCAAAAGTGACCAGTGATTTGCGGTCCCTTGGATTGTGGGCATCCCCCTTGAGACATCCTACAGGGCTCTGATTGTTGGAGGGTAGGTGCTGTGCACTTTCTGAAAACTAGGCCCCTTTAAGGTGTCTCATGTTCAATGCCCAAAATCAGTAGGAACTGTTGACCGTTTAGTCCACAAAGTCTCCAGTTCTTCTGCCTAGTGGATCCCGCTCCTAACCTGCCCCAAGGATTTCAGATGTTGCTGACATGTGGTGTTTTCTGCATATGGTACAAGATAGGAGTACTATACTTATACCTCTCCGTATTTGGTACTTGTGCACTCTTGTCCCAAGCACAGAAATGGAGCAAGTGAGAATCAGGCCCTTTGACTAGGGGCAACATCATCCAAAGGCAGTAAATAGGCCTGGTGGCTGTAGAAGGAACAGCAGCAATAGCACACCCCTTCAGCTGAGTGTCGGCCAATGATACTTGGAACAGTTCAGGGTAGCAGTGCCTACAGCACACAGAGAAGAATGAAATGTGAACATTGACAAGGATGCATGAGAAGGTTGTGAAGCAAAAAAGCGGTGGCACTGGTCAGAGAGGAGTCATTGCCAGTATATCAAGGGAATGACTCACTGATTCAATACATCTCCAGAATCTCTGCTGACAGGATCCCTATGGAGACTGGCCATAACTTAAAGTGTCTCCCCTACACAGGACGCTACCTATTCACACACAGGTGAATTGTGCCCAGGACACAGGCATTCAGCGGGCAAAGGAAGATGCCAATTACACCTCCTTGTGTCAAGTTCTATGAATCTGGCCATTATAGGCACCTTTGTTGAGCCCCAGGAAGGGGAAGCAAGTAGTTAGGAAAGCCAGAAAGCACCTCTGTTTCAGTCCAGTCCTGCTTTTAGTGCCCCATTGCCACCTTATGGAAAAATCTGTGCTAAAACATTCAGTTTTGAAACAATGCTCCCTCTAATATTTGCAGTCATTTGTGTATTGCTCTTTCCTGTTTACTTAGGGATATTGATATGCAAATGAGCTTTCAGTTTAAGTGTTCACCTGCTCTGAATGCTTATTCCCCACCTGAATCCATAACCCTCTGCTTGGTGCAGACTTTACTCTGCTGTTACAAAGAGAAGATTAAGAGAACGTGATCCTGCATTCCTTGCATGCCCCAAACTCTCACTGACGTCAATTGGGGTTGAATGTGCACAAGTATTGGAGGATTCAGCCATGTTCCTAACTAACAAAGGACGAGGGAACACAGCAGTGGGCAACAAGAAAAAGGCAAATTCTTAGAAAAGTATAGTCCTGTTTTAATTTAAATGTAGAAGCAGCAAGGAAAAGAAATACAGAAAATACATGGCAGAAGCAGAATTGTTCCTAAATGGAATGATTCACGGCCACAAAACCCATCTCTTTGCATACTTCCCCTAACTTCCCCTTCTCTGTCCCTTCAAGCACAAGCTGCTTATATTAACTTTCGAGCCCCTTCATGGACTATCCCCACCCAACTGATCATCAAATGCACTATTGAGATGTCAACTCCCACTTCCAATCAGCCAATGATCCCAGCCTCCAGTATCCACTTGTTACATTTTAAAGCAAGCACTTTCACGTTTTCTCCCCATACTGCCCCTCCTGCTTGGGAAGAGCTCCCCATACACAGCTGCAAAGCTATCTGTGACAGGGTTGGGACTCACCACCGCAGCGCCTCCTGCTGTTCACTCTGGGAATTAGCTCTGTTCATGCAGAGCACCCTCTGCCTGTGGTGTCCCATCCGTCTCTCGCCCTGCTGGCATCTGGACCCGCATTGCTCCTCACTCAGCGGCATCCTCTTCAGGACACTGCCCTCCAGCAGTGCCCCCAAGTCCACACACACCGGGGGGGAGCAGGGGGGTTAACAGCAGTCTCTTCTCTTCACCCCAGCCACAGTGTCCAACTACATCCCCAAAGTCTAACCCCTTCTATCAGGGGCAGTCCACTATGGCCACTCATAACAGCCAGGTGTAGTACAAGGGGGGGGACCCAGGCCCACCCTCTACTCTGGGTCCTGGCCCAGGGACCCTCTGGCAGCAGCCTCCCTGCCCTCCTTCGCTCCCCTTGTTCACCTCTCCTCCTTTGAGCCACTTCCCCTTTGACCTGCTTGCACCTTGTGGGCCCTTCTGGCTGGGGCTGGGGCTGGGGCTGGGGCTCTCCTTCACTCAGGAGACAGACCTTCTCCCTTGAAGACCCAAGAGAGACTGCCTGCTCCCTTCCTGGGCAGCCTTTATATAGGGCATAGCCTAGCCCTAATTGGCTGGCTGTAATACTGGCCCTGACTGGCTCTCTAACAGACCCTCCCTGATTGGCTGCCGCCTTGCGCAGCCACTCTGGCCTGTTGTAGCCTGAGCTGGCATGGGGGTCGGGCACTGCCCCAATCTCATTAGCCTCCTTCAAAGTCTCCTTTTCCTTAGTGCCTACAAAAAATTGGAGCATTTGGCCACGGTTTTCTCAGACCATGGCTTGTCAGGCTGACCAAGGTTCTCATTTTTTCCTGTCTCTCTGTATCTACCTCTTGTCACATGTCTTTTTGTGTCAGTACAATGGGGTCCATGGTCCATGACTAGGTCTCTCAGGCATTATAGTACAGTAACTCCTCACTTAAAGTTCTCCCAACATTGTTTCGTTGTAACGTTGCTGATCAATTAGAGAACTTGCTCGTTTAAAGTTGCACAATGCTCCTTTATAACGTTGTTTGGCAGCCGCCTGCTTTGTCCACTGCTGGCAGAAAGAGCAGCCCATTGGAGCTAGCTGGTGGGGACTTGGAACCAGAAGCCCCCTATCAGCTCCCCGCTCCCCTAAGTTCCCTGTGCGGCAGCCGCCCAGCAAGCTATCAATTGCCTGCAGTTCAGCTGTCCCGCCCCCCACTGCCATGTGCTGCTCCTGCCCTCTGCCTTGGAGCTGTTCCCAGGAGCCTCCTGCTTGCTGTGTGAGGGGGGAAGGGTGGGGTGCTAATGTCAGGGTGCCCCCTGTACCCCCATCTCCTTTACCTTATCTCCACGGAGTGGGGGAGGGACACTACAGGGCTCAGGAGGGGAGGGAGCTTGCTGGCAGCATCTGCTGTGTCAATTTGCTATTCTACTTAAAAAGGCAGTGTACTTACAGTTGGGTCAGTGTACTTAAAGGGCCAATGCACATCTCTCTCTCTCTCACACAGGGTGTATGTCTCTGTCTCTCTCTGCCATGCTGCCTCCCCTCCCTCCATTCGTGCTGCCTTGTAGAGTGTGAGGCTACATTAACAACAATGTGTTAACCCTTAAGGGCTCAGCCAAGTGCTAGTTCATCATTTAGCAGTAAGGCATTCCCCAGGAAATATCCCACCCTCTGACTCCACCACCTCAACCAAACTTCACAATCGTCATTACTGTGTACATTATTAAATTGTTTGTTTAAAATTTATACTGTGTATACATGTGTGTATATATATAAAATATAGTCTTTTGTCTTGTGAAAAAAATTTCCCTGGAACCTAACTCCCTCCCATTTATATTAATTCTTAGGGGGAAACTGGATTCGCTTAACATCGTTTCGCTTAAAGTAGCATTTTTCAGGAACATAACTACCACGTTAAGCGAGGAGTTACTGTAATATAAATAAGAAATAAGAAAAAGGAAGGGTCTTTCAATTTAGGAACAATTCCTCCATGTTTTCTGTGGGGCTTTGTTTGCTCTTTAATAGTGTTTACATTTGTGTAAAGCACGTTGGGATTCTCTGTGAAGGACGCTATATAAAGCCTGTTTGTATTGTATCTACATGGATGCTTGTAGTCCTTTCATGCCTCTTTTTCTTGTACTTAGATTTTTCTTTGGAGACTTTTTCTTTCTTTCCACATGCCTACACTAGCGCAGAAGTGACTCAGCACCCGATCAATACTTCTGGTAGTTGTCGGTACTGTACAGTCACTGATGGAAAGATAGGAGGGAATTATTCAAGTGAAAGCTTCAAGAAAGAAATCAGTCACAGTAGGGTTGGTTGGTTTGTTTTAAATCTCCATTGTTTTCAGAAATTAAACACATTGTTTCACACACTATGCACTCATCCCATGTTATAGACTCAGCTAGGCATTTTCATTTCCTTGGGTCTGTAATGTCTTCAAGAGGAAAGCTGAGGTCATCTCATAGGACGAATTGCAGGAATTTGCACTCTTGAAACCCACCAAATTCCACAGGAATTAAAGGCAGTATGATATAGTAGATGGAGCACAGGACTGGGAGTCAAGAAAACTGGATTCTAATGTCTTTTCTTCCAAATTGTTGGTCTAGTTTACTCTTCCTGTTCCCCAAACTAGCACCCCTCAGCTCATAGTACAGAGCTCTGAAGAGCCCTTTGCTAAAACACTGGCACCACCATGCTGAAATTGTTTGGAATGATTTCCCTGCTTGTCTTGAAGTCTCCCTCCACTGGGGTGTAGTAGTTAGGCCAGGATAGGAAGGGGATAATGGTCTGGGGACCGCAGTCAGCTCCAGCTCACATCACCTAGCAGAAATGTCATTCCGGCAGGGAGCAGCAGGAGAGGAGTTGGAATGTGAAAGGGGAAAGCAGACTTCGGAGGTCTGGCTGACCTGTTAGAAGCAAAGTAGACCCACTCTCAGAGGTGAAAGTAAGCCGGTACAGTCTGGTACGGCTTACCGGCAAGAGCCAGTACAGCGTGCCAGACTGGACTGGCTTCCCCAGGCTGGCAATTTAAAGTTCTAGGGCTCCCCACAGCAGCTGGAGCCCCAGGCCCTTGAAATCGCTGCCCAAGCTGCTGGAGCCCCAGGGTAGCGGCGGCAGGGCTCCAGCGGTGATTTAAAGGGCCAGGGGCTCCAGCTGCTGTGGGGAGCCCCGGGCCCCTTAAAGCGCTGCCCGAACTCCGGGGCTCCCAACTGCCTCTGTAGCTGGTACCTCCAGGGGTGATTTAAAGGGCTGGGTTGAGGTCACGCCCCCTGCTCAGGACTCTGGTGTACCAGTAAGTCCTTTAAGTTACTTTCACCTCTGTCCACTCTGGATACTTTGGGACATTCAAAGTTCTCTGGAAAAGCAAGTCTTTAAACTTTGGAATGGGTCAGATTGCACCAAATCACATACACTTAAAGAAACTTCCTAGGGGAGGAGCTACCCCTCCTCTCCTATCCCCTGAAGATCTTCCCTCACTTTAAATTATGAGTGGGATACTATGCTATGCTCTCAACAGATTTCCAGCAAAACACAACTTAGTAAGTTAGCTAAGGGTTTCCCTCCTTCCTTAGTTAAAGTTTTGAAAAAGCATTTCGGTTTCAGTGGGAAAATAAAGGAGTAGATTCGCTTGACCCTCATCCATCTTCTCTGCAGACAAAGGTGTCCTTGATCTGCAGGCAAAAAAGGGTGAGGTGGGATCTTAGGGAGCCCCTTGTTTTAAAATATTGGCAGCACAACACTGCCTTCACCTGCGAAAATGCAATTGTCACCCAGAGGCTAAACATAACATTGAAAAGCTTGACAGTCCGGGTGAAACCAGTCACAAGTGGTGTATCCATTTCTCCTCATGGGTGAAGATAAATGTCATAGGAGATCAGCCATCATGGCTTATACAATGCACATTTCTCTCTCTCCGGTGCTGAACTGAAACCATTTTAGAGGAAGTGATGGAGAATGAAAAGTACTGGGAATATGAGAGGTGAAGGAGAAGGTTCTGAATCCTGTTAAACTTCTAATGTCTTTTGAGTTGGTCTGTCAATGATATAAAAATGTGTGTATAACACTAGGGAAAACAAAGCACAAAATATCTTTACAATCAAAATGAGCCCAAACCAGATTCTTCTATCCAAAGTTTGAGGCTGGAGAAAACAGGACACAAATCTGAACTTCTGATCCCAGTTGACTTTGCTGAACAAAACCCTGTAAAATAAGATATTGCAAACTCTAAAGCATCTATGGATTCTACCATTTATTTTGGAAACAGAGATGGGCCAGCACTGGAAGCATTAATCTTAACTTATTTTTCCCCACTGAAGTTTGGTTGCAATCAATGTTTCCTAAGAATCAATCCAACAGGCAGGGGTGTTACCTACACTCTGAATTCTAGTTGGAGTGATTCCCCTGTAGTTTCAACTAGATATGATATGACAGTCTTCTTTACCTCTTCTCTGAAACTGCTGTTTATTCGCAAAAAGAAAAGCAGTACTTGTGGCACCTTAGAGACTAACAAATTTATTAGAGCATAAGCTTTCATGAGCTACAGCTCACTTCATCGGATGCATTTGGTGGAAAAAACAGAGGAGAGATTTATCTACACACACAGAGAACATGAAACAATGGGTTTATCATACACACTGTAAGGAGAGTGATCACTTAAGATAAGCCATCACCAGCAGCAGGGGGGGGGAAAGGAGGAAAACCTTTCATAGTGACAAGCAAGGTAGGCTAATTCCAGCAGTTAACAAGAATATCAGAGGAACAGTGGGGGGTGGGGTGGGAGTGAGCCCCGACCTGGGGTATTCTATCTGCTACCCAAGATCCAGAAACCTGGAAATCCTGGACGCCCCATCATCTCAGGCATTGGCACCCTGACAGCAGGATTGTCTGGCTATGTAGACTCCCTCCTCAGGCCCTTCGTTACCAGCACTCCCAGCTATCTTCGAGACACCACCGATTTCCTGAGGAAACTACAGTCCATTGATGATCTTCCTAAAAACACCATCCTAGCCACTATGGATGTAGAAGCCCTCTACACCAACATTCCACACAAAGATGGACTACAAGCCATCAGGAACAGTATCCCCGATACTGTCACGGCTAACCTGGTGGCAGAACTTTGTAACTTTGTCCTGACCCATAACTATTTCACATTTGGTGACAATGTATACCTTCAAATCAGCGGCACTGCGATGGGTACCCGCATGGCCCCACAGTATGCCAACATTTTTATGGCTGACTTAGAACAACGCTTCCTCAGCTCTCGTCCCCTAATGCCCCTACTCTACTTGCGCTACATTGATGACATCTTCATCATCTGGACCCATGGAAAAGAAGCTCTTGAGGAATTCCACCATGATTTCAACAATTTCCATCCCACCATCAACCTCAGCCTGGACCAGTCCACACAAGAGATCCACTTCCTGGACACTACGGTGCTAATAAGCGATGGTCACATAAACACCACCCTATATCGGAAACTTACTGACCGCTATTCCTACCTACATGCCTCTAGCTTTCATCCAGATCATACCACTCGATCCATTGTCTACAGCCAAGCGCTACGATATAACCGCATTTGCTCCAACCCCTCAGATAGAGACAAACACCTACAAGATCTCTATCATGCATTCCTACAACTACAATACCCACCTGCTGAAGTGAAGAAACAGATTGACAGAGCCAGAAGAGTACCCAGAAGTCACCTACTACAGGACAGGCCCAACAAAGAAAACAACAGAACGCCACTAGCCATCACCTTCAGCCCCCAACTAAAACCTCTCCAACGCATCATCAAGGATCTACAACCTATCCTGAAGGACGAGCCATCGCTCTCTCAGATCTTGGGAGATAGACCAGTCCTTGCTTACAGACAGCCCCCCAATCTGAAGCAAATACTCACCAGCAACCACACACCACACAACAGAACCACTAACCCAGGAACCTATCCTTGCAACAAAGGCCGTTGCCAACTCTGTCCACATATCTATTCAGGGGATACCATCATAGGGCCTAATCACATCAGCCACACTATCAGAGGCTCGTTCACCTGCGCATCTACCAATGTGATATATGCCATCATGTGCCAGCAATGCCCCTCTGCCATGTACATTGGCCAAACTGGACAGTCTCTACGTAAAAGAATGAATGGACACAAATCAGACGTCAAGAATTATAACATTCAAAAACCAGTTGGAGAACACTTCAATCTCTCTGGTCACTCGATCACAGACCTAAGAGTGGCTATCCTTCAACAAAAAAGCTTCAAAAACAGACTCCAACGAGAGACTGCTGAATTGGAATTAATTTGCAAACTGGATACAATTAACTTAGGCTTGAATAAAGACTGGGAGTGGATGTGTCATTACACAAAGTAAAACTATTTCCCCATGGTATTTCTCCCCCCCACCCGACCCCACCCCCCACTGTTCCTCTGATATTCTTGTTAACTGCTGGAATTAGCCTACCTGCTTGTCACCATGGAAGGTTTTCCTCCTTTCCCCCCCCTGCTGTGGGTGATGGCTTATCTTAAGTGATCACTCTCCTTACAGTGTGTATGATAAACCCATTGTTTCATGTTCTCTGTGTGTGTGTATATAAATCTCTCCTCTGTTTTTTCCACCAAATGCATCCGATGAAGTGAGCTGTAGCTCACGAAAGCTTATGCTCTAATAAATTTGTTAGTCTCTAGCCACAAGTACTCCTTTTCTTCATGGGGAAATAGTTTTACTTTGTGTAATGACTCATCCATTCCCAGTCTCTATTCAAGCCTAAGTTAATTGTATCCAGTTTGCAAATGAATTCCAATTCAGCAGTCTCTCGTTGGAGTCTGAATTAATTTGCAAACTGGATACAATTAACTTAGGCTTGAATAGAGACTGGGAATGGATGAGTCATTACATAAACCCTTGCATAATGACAGGTTTCAGAGTAGCAGCCGTGTTAGTCTGTATTCGCAAAAAGAAAAGGAGTACTTGTGGCACCTTAGAGACTAACAAATTTATTAGAGCATAAGCTTTCGTGAGATGCATCCGATGAAGTGAGCTGTAGCTCACGAAAGCTTATGCTCTAATAAATTTGTTAGTCTCTAAGGTGCCACAAGTACTGTTTTTCTTTTGTGAATACAGACTAACACGGCTGCTACTCTGAAACCTGCTGTTTATTGTTGCTGTGTCTTCTTCACCAGGGTTAGGAGAAGTGATTTTTATATTCTAAATTGTATCACTTGAGGGACTAGGTTTCATCAGCAAATGGGGTGGTGTCATTACTTACAGTGCCAAATCAACCAGATTTTGATTTTTATGAATTCCTTTGTAGTTCAAAATATTTGAGCACTTTATATGAACATACTTCAGCCTTATGGGTTGTTTTCAGACAGCATGCTTTGATGATGCTTTGAAGAATCATTGTTCATTATTTATGGAGAGTGATTGGTCATCTAGGTCACACATGATATTATTTCTGATACCTGGTGGCAATGTTACCAGCTTTCACATTACTTTGTGTTCTTCCTAAAGCCTTCCTTCAGATCCTGGAGTCATCTGATTACATGAGAATCTCGGCTTTCATTTAAAATAAAAAACAAGAGTTTAGTCCTTGTGGTTGTGAAGGAAATCTTAAAAATATGCTCATAGTGTACCCTAAAAATGCAAAAACCATACGGCAAATCACAAAGGACCCCAAAATTAGTAGTAGTCGTATTTTAAAATCAAGATCTTTAAGCCAATCTCATGATTTTTGGAACCTGACTCATGCTTTTTGGATGCAGTGTTGGAGTGATGGTGCTCCCAGAATATTAAAGAGACAAGGTGGGTGAGGTAATATTTTTATTGGACCAACTTTTGTTCATGATATTTGAAGATCTGAGGTTGGCTGAAACATTTATAAATGGGGGAAAAGAAAATCAAAAATACTCCCAGATAGCTCTGCAAATGTTTCTTTTGTGGGAGTACAGACTCACAGGACTCTCTGCGGCCATTCTTGTGAACAAAAATCAAAAAGATGTTTGCAGCGAATGAATGAAAACAGTTGCAAATACCAGCAAAGTGAATGTGTGAGAGTTTTCAAACAAACACTTTTTGCAGCTCTGGTCATTCCCAATATATGATAAATATCAAGAGCATATTGAAATTACAGCACCTTTTCTGCTGAGTCATGACAGTGGCTTTGCACCTTTAACGTTTTGATTACCATATCAAAGGGACACTGTTGTAGATGAAATTCTGCCCAGTCTATGTAACTGAGAGCAGACTTTGACCTTCAAGGTCAAAAAGGTATGTAAGAGGTTTATTATAAAGTTATAGTCAAAGAAAAACTGTCAGGTCATTAAGACCAACATTTATTTCTTGAAATATCAAAGAGTTTTACAAAACCAAATAGTATAGAAATATTTTCCTGCGTTTCTTTTATATATGAGAGAGAGTAGCATTGGGCTAGTGCGTGAAAACCACAGAGCGAGATTAACGTGTCCAGGATGAGTATTAGTTACATATGCACCCTTCCCAGGCTTCAACCAGTGGGTAAAGGTACCATATTCTAGGCAACAGTGAGGCCTCAAGCTGGAGATCTGGGACCCTTGGAACCCTGCATAGACTCTCCACTACCAGATTTTAGAATGTGAAGTTTCTCTGTTTCCCCCACATGCAGGAAATCTTACCGGGAAACTCAGAATAATCCACTTAAATTAAAGGCAGCACTGGGGGGAAGGGTCAGCTTTTGTTCTGGAGTCACTATTGTTATGGGACTGTCCTTACAAGAACATCGCCTTCTGGAGTCACTGTAACAATTGAGACTATTCTTACATGTGATCTCCCCTAGTTCTGCAGGGAAGAACTGTCAGGGCTCGCAAACAACAGAGGTGTCTGTAGACAGATGTAGAAGCTTGTCTAATTAGCATGGTGTTAAATTCTCCTCTAAATTACATAAAAAGAAAAGGAGTACTTGTGGCACCTTAGAGACTAACAAATTTATTTGACCATAGGCTTTCATGAGCTACAGCTCACTTCATCAGATGCATTCAGTGGAAAATACAGTGGGGAGATTTATATACACAGAGAACATGAAACAATGGGTGTTACCATACACACTGTAACAAGAGTGATCAGGTAAAGTGAGCTATTACTAGCAGTAGAGTGGGAGGGGAGGGGGACCTTTTATAGTGATAATCGAGGTGGGCCATTTCCAGCAATTGACAAGAACATCTGAGGATCAGTGGTAGTGGGGGGGGGGAGATAAGCATGGGGAAATAGTTTTACTTTGTGTAATGACACATCCACTCCCAGTCTTTATTCAAGCCTAAGTTAATTGTATCCAGTTTGCAAATTAATTCCAATTCAGCAGTCTCTCATTGGAGTCTGAAGTTTTTTTGTTGAAGAATTGCCACTTTTAGGTCTGTAATCAAGTGACTGGAGAGATTGAAGTATTCTCCGACTGGTTTTTGAATGTTATAATTCTTGACATCTGACTTGTGTCCATTTATTCTTTTACGTAGAGACTGTCCAGTCTGGCCAATGTACATGGCAGAGGGACATTGCTGGCACATGATAGCATATATCACATTGGTAGATGCGCAGATGAACGAGCCTCTGATAGTGTGGCTGATGTGATTAGGCCCTCTGATGGTGTCCCCTGAATAGTTATGTGGACACAGTTTGCAACAGGCTTTATTGCAAGGATAGGTTCCTGGGTTAGTGTTTTTGTTGTGTGGTGTATGGTTGCTGATGAGTATTTGCTTCAGGTTAGGGGTTTGTCTGTAAGCAAGGACTGGTCTGTCTCCCAAGATCTGTGAGAGTGTATATGGCTGTCTGATGATCCAAACTCCCCTACCCTCATTTCATAGCTCTAGATATAACTCTGTTCTCTTCCCTCTTGAGTCCCAACTTCCTACTGGTGGGGTGGCTGCCAAGCTGGCCCAGGCACCGAATGAACAAATTAAGGTCAGAGGAGGAGATATTGCTTTCTCATTTACTACAGCTTTTCCGTTCCTCATCACCCTGGTCATAACTGTAATTTACGAGAACAATTTGCCAGAGGACTCTGCGTGGTCATCCTGAGTTATGAGGTTTAAAGTGACAGATCAGTTATGGTCGCTGATTTGATTTGACCATTCTTTTGCATAAGGTCTTGCCAGGAGGAAGAAGGGGAAGTGTTTATAGTTTTCATTTTTATTTATTTATTTTTGTCTTCTGTGCAACAAAATGAGGACTGGGCATGACAAATCGATATTGTAAGGGACAGCCTGCCAAACAACAGGGTATGTACTCACTGGTCCCCATTTTGCCCCTTATTTATTTATTCAGACTTAGACAGAAGCTTAAAAAGCATACCTACACATATGCTCCTAGGAATGCATGATGTTACTGGTACAATCAAATTAATACCCAGTGTTGCAGGATAATTCAGTATCTCTGCAAACCAGAATCTCAAATTCCTCACCACTCCAATAATTCCCCACCTCTTATGATTTCGCTCTGTTTTCAAATTCCAGAATAAAAACATGAGTTCATAGCATTCCTGAAGGCAATCAGACTTGAGTTATTTCAGATGGATGGTGGAATGAATTCTGAAGCTGTGAGTCCCCTCAGAGAATACCCTTCCAGCCACTGTCCCCTCCCAGGGTTTCATCCCAGCATGGTGGAATGGCACAAGAAGAGCGGTGGTCTCTCAGGAGCAGAGCTTTTAACTGTAAGACTTACCACTTTTGTTTCTGTGACTTCATATTCCACCCCCCCCCCTTTTTCACTATGGTTCTACCACAGTAGTGGTGTGCTGCTGCTAGGTGAGATCTCATTACACATACAGGCAACAGCAAAATGCCACCTGGGAATGATTATTATTTCACAAAAAGAACAGGAGGACTTGTGGCACCTTAGAGACTAACAAATTTATTTGACCATAAGCTTTCATGAGCTACAGCTCACTTCATCGGATGCATTCAGTGGAAAATACAGTGGGGAGATTTATATACATAGAGAACATGAAACAATGGGTGTTACCATACACACTGTGACAAGAGTAATCACTTAAGATGAGCTATTACCAGCAGGAGAGCGGGGGCGGGAGGAGAAGCCGACCTTTTGTAGTGATAATCAAGGTGGGCCATTTCCAGCAGTTGACAAGAACATCTGAGGAACAGTGGGGCATGGGGGTGGAGGGAATAAACATGGGGAAATAGTTTTACTTTGTGTAATGACCTATCCACTCCCAGTCTCTATTCAAGCCTAAGTTAATTGTATCCAGTTTGCAAATTAATTCCAATTCAGCAGTCTCTCGTTGGAGTCTGTTTTTGAAGGTTTTTTTGTTGAAGTATTGCCACTTTTAGGTCTGTAATCGAGTGACCAAAGAGATTGAAGTGTTCTCCAACTGGTTTTTGAATGTTATAATTCTTGACGTCTGATTTGTGTCCATTTATTCTTTTACGTAGAGACTGTCCAGTTTGACCAATGTACATGGCAGAGTGGTATTGCTGGCACATGATGGCATATATCACATTGATAAATGTGCAGGTGAATGAGCCTCTGATATTGTGGCTTATGTGATTAGGCCCTATGATGGTGTCCCCTGAATAGATATGTGGACACAGTTGGCAATGGGCTTTGTTGCAAGGATAGGTTCCTGGGTTAGTGGTTCTGTTGTGTGGTAGTTTGGTTGCTGGTGAGTATTTGCTTCAGGTTGGGGAGCGGTCTGTCAGTGACGACTGGCCTGTCTCCCAAGATCTGTGAGAGTGATGGGTCATCCTTTAGGATAGGTTGTAGATTCTTGATGATGCATTGGAGAGGTTTTAGTTGGGGGCTGAAGGTGACGGCTAGTGGCATTCTGTGATTTTCTTTGTTGGGCCTGTCCTGTATTAGGTGACTTCTGGGTACTCTTCTGGCTCTGTCAATCTGTTTCTTCACTTCAGCAGGTGGGTATTGTAGTTGTAAAAATGTTGATAGAGATCTTGTAGTTGTTTGTCTCTGTCTGAGGGGTTGGAGCAAATGCAGTTATATCATAGAGTCGGCTGTAGACAATGGATCGTGTGGTGTGGTCTGGATGAAAGCTGGAGGCATGTAGGTAGGAATAGCACCGTAGTGTCCAGGAAGTGGATCTCTTGTGTTCAAATCAGCGGCACTGCGATGGGTACCCGCATGGACCCACAGTATGCCAACATTTTTATGGCTGACTTAGAACAACGCTTCCTCAGCTCTCGTCCCTAATGCCCCTACTCTACATGCGCTACATTGATGACATCTTCATCATCTGGACCCATGGAAAAGAAGCCCTTGAGGAATTCCACCATGAATTCAACAATTTCCATTCCACCATCAACCTCAGCCTGGACCAGTCCACACAAGAGATCCACTTCCTGGACACTACGGTGCTAATAAGCGATGGTCACATAAACATCACCCTATACTGGAAACCTACTGACCGCTATTCCTACCTACATGCCTCCAGCTTTCATCCAGATTGTCCCCCCACCACCACCACCACCACTCTCCTGCTGGTAATAGCTCACCTTAAGTGATCACTCTGGTTAGAGTGTGTATGGTAACACCCATTGTTTCATGTTCTCTATGTATATAAATCTCCCCACTGTATTTTCCACTGAATGCATCCGATGAAGTGAGCTGTAACTCACGAAAGCTTATGCTCAAATAAATTTGTTAGTCTCTAAGGTGCCACAAGTCCTCCTTTTCTTTTTGCGAATACAGACTAACACGGCTGCTACTCTGAAACCTGTTATTATTTCACAAGTTTTCTTCCCTTTATAAGTTTGTTGGGGTAATTTTGGCTCTTTTGAAAGCCAGACACCAGTGGCAGCATTCAAGGATTGTATATTGCCTGTGCCGGTGATGAGCTGCCAATGCACTAGATTCTTGACCTGTAGCACCTTTTTCTTTTTCAATCCTGAGCCTCAGCAAACATCTACCAATAGACTACAATCTTTGTAGCATCCCTTCTATTCCAGTTGCAGGCACTCTCAGCTCTGCCCAAGCACCTCAGTCCTGACCTACAGCAACCCTTTGCTTTTCCTGTCTTGGCCCTCTCCTAAGTAGGGAAGGAGAATCATGATAAACTGTGGAGTGACTTTGGATTGTAGACAGAAATCTATTAAGAACTAGAGTAAGGTCACGAAACCTCTTTGATTTGTGACTAGAGCTGAGCAAATATTTCAGTATGATAATTTACTAAGTAAATTTAAAGTCACTTTCTGCTCATAGATTTTCTGTAACCAGATTGTGTGTGACCTGTGATGTCCTCATATTTACTTGTTATTGGAAATTAGTCACATTTTAAAATTTGTTACTAAATCATTTGTATTAATATTAGTAATACAGTATAGTATTCAAAATTTAAACTGTGTTTCTTAGCTGTGATTAGTCACCTAAGTCAAATGGTATTGTTTCTGTTCCCAAATATTTATAATCCAGAGAACAGCTTGGAGAAACTTTTGGGGCTTTGAATCTCTCAGGGAGAGGTAGAAGATAAACAGGATTAGAGAACTTAGACTCTGAACTCTTAGAACATTTTTAAACCTTTACTTACTGGGCCCACCAGGTCTTTCACAAAGCCTCGTTCCCAGAAAAAACGGGCTGAATATATATATATATATATATATATATATATATATAAATTTATATTATATAAATATAATTTAGACTTAATAACATTGCATTGCATTCACACATGGTAAGGACTTGTACATTTCTAGTTCTAGCTGTGAGGGGAATGTTCATGTCTGTGTTAGGGACAGGGCCCTGAAAAGGCATTTTGGGAACCCTGTCCGCCTGCTTTGTCACTCAACTGTTGATATAAAGTGAACACAAAAGGGAGGGGCAAATATAGCTATACAGATTAATGTTTTGATTAATTTAATTAATTTAACTACCAGCAGACTACCGTTCTCTTCATTTCTGAAATCAGGAATTGGATTTATGGTGTTGCCAATTCTTGCAGTTATCGGTAGTCTTGCAATATGTAATGTTTTACTTCAAGCCCCAGGTCCTGGAGTCATGTGAATATTGGGAATCTCTATTTTCATTTTTTTTTAAATGTAAGTTTCTAGCCATTGTTGTTACAGGAGAAAATGTGACCTAAAGACTCAAAATCCAGAAGACAAATAAATAAAAAGAATTCAAAATTTATTATTATTTTTTAAATCTCATCATTTTAAAGCCAATTTCATGATGGGGGGGCCTTACTCATGACTGTTGAAAGTTTGGAGTGGCAATACTGATTCAGGTCTCCAGAAATGAAAGACCAGTGCCACCAAACCTTTATTAAAAATGTCCCAGTGCTGTGTCCTGAGGTTGCACCATTCAGTAACAAAGACCCAAACAGCTGATATACCGTCTTCTATCATGTGTATGGCACATGAGCCAATCCAAAGGCTCCAACTTCCACCTTGTATCCAAAATGGTCTCTTTATTTAGGCCTCTAATGAAAAGTGCCTTTAATGGAAAGTGCCATGTTTTTCTCCACCTGGTGGACCAAATATGCAGATGACATCTGAAGTTCCCATTAATCAGTCATTCCCCCATAAATAAATTGAATCCATGCCTTTCACTGGTTGCAGCTTTCCAGTCACAGCCTTGTCTCTCCTCCAACTCAGTGGTTATAATTTTATGTAATATGCCAAGCACAATTGCCTCACCCCTGCAATGCCAGACAAGCCCCTTCTGCAGATTTACAGGTCATTTTCCTGCAGATGCACCTCCAGACATTGCTTGTTTTCACTGAGGCCCCCCACACAATACAGGTGACTTAAACATTCTCCTCTCTTCGCATGTCTCTCTCTCTCTCACTCTCCTGTTCTGTGGTCCCATTCAGATGATTAGTTTATCACAGCACACTCATTCCTAGCACTACATGCTGTTTCTATCTGTGCTCATGGTGCTAGCGCAGATCTTGGTCAGGCAGAACAAAAATGAACTTGGTCTGAACCATCCCTCAGCAAGCATTAGCATGGCAGCAAGTTGCTCACACATTCAATACAGCAGGTCAAGTGTGTTCTGGAACATGGTGTCTAGCTGGATGCATGACCACTGCCTTGCTAACGTGCCAGGTCATGTTCACAGCAAGTTCCTCCTTGCCTGAGTGTCTTCACATGAAGGCAGTGTGGCAGAACCTCAGGGAGATGGTTGATCACCTGGAAGGTGAGCTGTGTGAGGTGTATTTAGCTCTAATCGATTGGTGTAAAGAATTACCTCCCTTGGGGTGATGGATGTCACCGTTATCTGAGGGTCATGTTACTTTGTCATGGCAGCAGTAATTTCTGAGGTGTTTCTTCCACCTCTCTAATTCTAACCCCCTCATCAGCAACATTTGCTCTGTAAACATTTTACATGTGTGCTAGCAATCCTTGCTCCCTTCTCATGTCCCCGGTAATCCTTCCCTCACCATACTCCACTGCCCAGAGACCCTTCCTCTATCTCTCCAACACCACTTTCTACAAGCCATTACCCTCTGATCCCACTGAGAGTTACCAAAAGAAACTACAGCATTTGCTCAAGAAACTCCCTGAAAAAGCACAAGAACAAATCCGCACAGACACACCCCTAGAACCCCGACCTGGGGTATTCTATCTGCTACCCAAGATCCATAAACCTGGAAATCCTGGACGCCCCATCATCTCAGGCATTGGCACCCTGACAGCAGGATTGTCTGGCTATGTAGACTCCCTCCTCAGGCCCTTCGTTACCAGCACTCCCAGCTATCTTCGAGACACCACTGACTTCCTGAGGAAACTACAGTCCATTGGTGATCTTCCTAAAAACACCATCCTAGCCACTATGGATGTAGAAGCCCTCTACACCAACATTCCACACAAAGATGGACTACAAGCCGTCAGGAACAGTATCCCCGATACTGTCACGGCTAACCTGGTGGCTGAACTTTGTGACTTTGTCCTCACCCATAACTATTTCACATTTGGTGACAATGTATACCTTCAAATCAGCGGCACTGCGATG